>NC_040086.1:38192984-38510662 GCF_003369695.1 Bos indicus x Bos taurus
TGTGATCCCATTTTATTAGGGGATGCCTTTGCATTGACTGAGAAGGGAATGGCAACCCACTCCAGTATTCTTGCCTGGAGAATTCCATGGACAGAGGAGCTTGGTGGGCGACGTCCATGGGGTCACAAAGAATTGGACATGACTGAGAGATTTTCACCTCACTTGCACTTATATTTCAATTGTGTTTTCTGGTGCCCCACTACTTCATCTTGCCCCTTCCACCTCCCTCCTATTTCCAGCTCCAGATCACACCACTGGAGAGTGATGAACTGAATGGAGATTGAGTACATTCGAAGGAGTCCACCATGCCTTCCCTGAACACTGTGATTTGACTCCTGGCCCCAATCCTTGAGGCCTTAACAGCCAGATTAGTCAGCCTCTCTAGCCCAAGGCACACACATTCCTGGCTTACTCCTTCAGCCCAGTCATCACTTGAGGTCACATAAGCCACTGGCTATGGCAATGCCAATTATAACAAGCATGGCTTGAGGACCTCCTAATTGTATGAGACCAATTACATTATACTTGTTGTTCATTTAACAATAAACAGCTTTTGTGCCCACTAAATTGAGGCATACTACTAAATTTGCTGAATGTAACTTGGCAATACTTCTCCAAATCATTAACTACCTAAGACTTTGAAAATAAAGTAAATCTTTGTGCCTCTTGCCTTCAGAGCATGTTCCGTTCTTGTGTGTACTTTCCTACCCATTTCATTACACTGTACTTATGATGCTTCTGCATAATGTTTCCCCATATGCCTGAATGCCCTCACAGTTTTCTGAATTCCAAATGGATAAGTAGGATGAAGTGAGGTGTGTGACACCAAATTTGTACTAAATTTCCTTTTCTTTTTCATTCAAAATTTCAGCACAATGAAAAGCAATGAAAGGATAAATATATGTGTAAATCTTAATAAATACTGACTTTATAAAACAATAATAGTAAGGTCTTTTGTGATTTATAAAAAATTAGAATTATACGGAATTTAGAAAGATGGTGACGACAACCCTGTATGCGAGACAGCAAAAGAGACCCAGATGTATAGAACAGTCTTTTGGACTCTGTGGGAGAGGGAGGGGGGGATGATTTGGGAGAATGGCATTAAAACATGTATAATATCATATAAGAAACGAATCGCCAGTCCAGGTTCTATGCAGGATACAGGAAGCTTGGGGCTGGTGCACTGGGATGACCCAGAGGGATGGTATGGGGAGGGAGGTGGGAGGGGGGTTCAGGATGGGGAACATGTGTACACCCGTGGTGGATGCATGTTGATGTATGGCAAAACCAATACAATATTGTAAAGTAAAAAATAATAATAAAAAAAAATTTTTTTAATTAGAATTAAAATACATGGGAATAAAGTACATATGCTGGCCGGAATATAAATGGAGTTTAAGTATTTTAAAGTCCTGCAATAGTCTGGGAAGAGGTAAAACCAATAAATAAGACCAATTTATTCTGGACTTTGATAAGTCAAGGATATATGTTAAAGTATTCCCTAGGGAAAGCACTAAAAGGAATAGTAAAAGAGTATAAAACTCAAATCTAATACAGGGGAGAATGGAATAATACAAAATAGTCCATCATTTTAGTTTGAAAGCAAAAAAGAAAGGAAATAAAAACAAACTATAATATGCAGAATGAAAAAAAAAGGCAAATAGTAAAATGGTAGCATAAACCTAAACTTATGAATATTTACATTAAAGGTAAGTGAATTAAATGGTCTTATGAAAACCAAAAGTTCTCAGGTTGATTACAAAGACAAAACCCAAATATGCTGTTTCAAGAGAAATGATTTAAATATAAGGACACAGGTAGATTAAAGAAAAAAGATGGAAAATATACTATGTAAACACTAACCCAAAGAAAGTTGGCTTTGCAATATTAATATCAGACAAAGTTGACTTTAAGGAAAAAAAAGATTAGAAAGGACAAAAAATAATACTGTGTAATGATAAAAGTTTAGTTCACCAGAAAAATGTAGAAATTCTAAATTTAACTGCATTTAATCCCATAGCCTCAATATAGATAAAGCAAATGAGTCAAACTAAAGGGCAAATGGCTGTATACAGTAAAAGATTTTAACAATCTGTCCCAGTAACTAAAAGAATAAACACACATTTGCAAAAATGAATAGAAAATATGAATAACATGGTTAAAATCTTTGAACTGACATGTATAGAACACTGTACAGAATATATAACCTTTTCAAATATTGAGAAAGCATTAATGGAAAATAACTATATGCTGGTGTTAAGTCTAAATAAACTTCAAAAATTGCAATATACAGATTTTATTCTCTAACTGCAAGGCAAGTAAGATAGAAACAGCAACAATAATGATGACAAAACTAGAAAAATCACTCTCTTTTGGAAAAGAAGAAATACACTTCAAAAGAGCTCATGATTTAAAGAAGATAACAAAATTGAAATTTAAGACTATTTCAAACTAAGTGAAAATGAAAATGTTACATACCAAAGCCTGAGGTGGGGAAAATGCCAGCCTACTGTCCTTACATCATCCTTATCTTCCCCCCAACACTGTATCCACCTTACAAAATGAAATTTGTATCTGAGCTAGTCTGCTGCGAGAGTGACTTGAGGATTTTGAAGGTCTGCTTAAAGAAGAAGGAAAAGATCTTGACCATGTCTTTCCAAAGAGCAGAACTAGAATAAACAGAAATCCGAGGAAGGCAGATTTTAGTTCAGTGAAAGAAAAAAATGTTGTGGTCATTGAACATTTTAAGATATTAAGAGATAACGAGGTTCCTATCACTGGAAATATGCAACTGGTGTAACTTTAATCCCAGTAGTGTGTGTGTATATGTGTGGCAGGGGCAGGGGTAGGATTTGACCAGCAGCAGCATAGCATAGTATATATTAGTATAATAACAAGTCTGGTGCTGCTGCTGCTGCTGCTAAGTCACTTCATTGTGTCCGACTCTGTGCGACCCCATAGACGGCAGCCCACCAGGCTCCCCAGTCCCTGGGATTCTCCAGGCAAGAACACTGGAGTGGGTTGCCATTTCCTTCTCCAGTGCATGAAAGTGAAAAGTGAAAGGGAAGTCGCTCAGTTGTGTCTGACTCTTACCGACCCCATGGACTGCAGCCCACCAGGCTTCTCCGTCCATGGGGTTTTCCAGACAAGAATACTGGAGTGGGGTGCCATTGCCTTCTCCCAATATATACTATATGTTATAGTTATACTATACTATACTATACTATATAATATACTATATATTATTAGTATATATAGTTTACTAACAAATACTAACAAAATATATACAGTATACTAACAAATTCCTTGTTAGTTTTAAGAATTTTTCAGTAAGGAAGACTGCAGACTTTATCATATTAAGGCAGAACATTATTCAGTGTTCAAAATGTTAAATGCAAGCAACTATCAGCTTGTGCCCAAGTGTTTCATGCGTCATCATACCAAGTAAGATTTGACTTTTTGGTTTTGTTCCAAACTGATACTATAGTTACCATTTCCTCCAAGTTATTCATGAATTATCATGCGTACTTGAATTTAATTTGCTGATAAATTGTGTTTGACCTACATAAACTATGGGATATCCCCTTACCCAGTGTTAAAACACTTTTAGTGTGAAGCAATAGCATTCAAATAACTCCTGATTATTAGTTCAAAGAGTACCTAAAGGCAATAGGGGACAAAAGAAAATACTGTTCCCTAAAACTATGACCCGGTAAGTTTTGATGCTAAAGATTTCTCAAGCTACCATATAAATAGTCTTTGGACTTTTAAAATGAGTTTGGGGCATTTTACCCTCCATTTCCATTAGAAGCAAAAATACTATATATTCTCTGAAATTTCTTTCAGTTTTAAAAATCTGAAATTAAAGCTCACATTGCTGAATTCCTGAATGCTATTGTAAAACGGATTCATTTTCCAGCTCTTATCGCTTCTACCCTTTCTAACACACAATATTGGATCCTGGAAAACCTGAAAAACATGCTCTTGCTTCTTGAGAGCCATGACTGTTTCTTCGTCCCTTGTTTTTCATTTTCCCCTCCTCCTAATCTGTAGAATCAAAGAAGGATTTAAAATGGACTCATCTTTCTGAACAGGATTAAATGGCTCTGTTAGCAGAGGGGGATGCATAGAAAGGTCTCTTCAATGTTTAGGCAGTACTGTGTACCTGCAAAGTTACATACCTGCCCAGAATTTAGAAAAGCTTAACGCTTGATTGCCAGCTTAAACTCTGAAAAAAGTCTTGTGGGGAAACATGCCCTGTATACGGTTTCTGTCTATAGACTACAAAGGGAGGTGGACCTGTGCCAGTTATGTGTTAAAGGTAGATGCCAAACTTAGTCTATGAGAGAATTTCTTGGCATAAATAAACACAGATGAAAAAAAAGTCTATGTTCTTAGATCTGTTATATACACTTAAAATGGTTACCGCATGGAGCACATCCATAGTCTATCATATTCCAAGTTTTCATTTTAGAAGAAAAATGGAAAAATTGAGTAATTCATATTGTTAATTTTAAAATTAGCCTAGAATTATTTCTCCCTAGAAATATAATAATTGTTTATGGAAACCTTTAAATGAAAACCTTTGACTTCAGGCACATATATGGTCAATGTGGATGACTGTGAAGCTGCCAGATAGCTGTAAGGAGGTCCCCTATCAGTGACTGTCACCTACAGATCTCTTTCCATGGCTTTTGGAATTTGAATAGCCATACTATTTTCTCTTCACTTTCTGCCATAAAGGTGGTGTCATCTGCATATCGGAGGTTACTGATATTTCTCCCAGCAATCTTGATTCCAGCTTGTGCTTCTTCCAAAGCCTCTTGTGGAAACATTCAGAAAACGAAGATCATGGCATCTGGTCCCATTACTTCATGGCAAATAGATGGGGAAACACTGGAAACAGTGTCAGACTTTATTTTTGGGGGCTCCAAAATCACTGCAGATGGTGATTGCAGCCATGAAATTAAAAGACGCTTACTCCTTGGAAGGAAAGTTATGACCAACCTAGATAGCATATTCAAAAGCAGAGACATTACTTTGCCAACAAAGGTCCATCTAGTCAAGGCTACGGTTTTTCCAGTGGTCATGTATGGATGTGAAAGTTGGACTGTGAAGAAAGCTGAGTGCCGAAGAATTGATGCTTTTGAACTGTGGTGTTGGAGAAGACTCTTGAGAGTCCTTTGGACTGCAAGGAGATCCGAGTCCATTCTGAAGGAGATCAGTCCTGGGTGTTCTTTGGAAGGACTGATGCTAAAGCTGAAACTCCAGTACTTTGGCCACCTCATGCGAAGAGTTGACTCATTGGAAAAGACCCTGATGCTGGGAGGGATTGGGGGCAGGAGGAGAAGGGGTGGCAGAGGATGAGATGGCTGGATGGCATCACCGACTCGATGGACATAAGTTTGGGTGAATTCCGGGAGTTGGTGATGGACAGGGAGGCCTGGAGTGCTGCAATTCATGGGGTCGCAAAGAGTTGGACATGACTGAGCAACTGAATTGAACTGAACTATTTTCTCACTACATAGTATTTTTAAGTTTTAAATTATTTTACTTGAGATTGTTTCTTTCTTTAGTTGCTTGTGCTAGATTTTGTCCTAGCCTTATTATACCAAGAATTAAGAGTTTATGGGAGGACTCAATCTTTTTAGAAAATCTGGGAACCACAGAATAAATTTTTTCCCTGTGCCCTTCCCTGACAGAAATATATGAAATATGATTGGGATACAAGAGTGGGTAAGATCATGGGATTTGGAGTCAAACAAGTCTCAATTCAAATCCAAGCAACACCATGTTTTTGGTATGTGTCAGGGGAGAGTCATTTAACTTTTCCAAGTCTCATTGCCATGTCTGTCAGGTAGGGATAATATGCATTTCATAAGGTTCTTGTGAGGATGGACTGAAGTAATACACATCCCAAATGGCACCTCATTGACACTAAGGGCTCAATAAATTGTATTTAACACTGTGAGGTTTTTATATGTTGTTGTACATCAGGATGGTACTTCTGTTATAGACAGGTGGAAGGAAGCAAGAAAACTGCAGATGTCCTGGTGTATAATTACACATCCTATCTTGGTTTCCTTGCTCAGTGTCATATTTTGAATGCGGTGGTCATGACTGAAATCCACTTAGGAGGAACAACCATAGCATCGAATGACTTCCCTTTCTTTGGCATATTCCAGATGCATGGATGCAAGAATAGGCAAAATCACCCTTTCTTTCTTAAAGTTATTTCTCATTAGGGAAATTGCAAACACTCACACAAATGTGATCTGGCAAAACAGAAAGAGTCTACATCATTTGCATTTCATATTTTGAGATATGAAAGGACAGTTGGTGGCAATAGGACCCATCCACAGAAATGGAGTATTAATGTTTATGAAGTATTAATGTTTATTAATATTTAGCAAACATAGGTTTAATTGGTACTCTAATTAGAACCTACATAGAATTCTGATAGATTTGAAAAAACTGTGAAAAATACAAATTTCAGAAGCAATTTTTATTATTATATTTGTGGGAGACCTGGGTTTGATCCCTGGGTTAGGAAGATCCCCTGGAGGATGGCATGGCAAAGTACTCCAGTATCCTTGCCTGGAGAATCCCCATGGATAGAGGAGCCTGGTGGGCTACAGTCCATAGGGTTGCAAAGAGTCAGGCATAACTGAATGACTAAGCACAGCACATTGTCAAGGATATGGTCATCGTTTCTCAAGGTGTCGATGAAATTATAAATCAGAACTTGAGAATAGATGGGGATATTTTCAAACATGGGGGGAAAGCTACATGTAAAGTCATGACAAATACTTCTGGGTGTTTGTTCATTAGGGACAAGGCTCAGCATCACATTCTAAGATGAAAGTATCAGGTGCTTAACTTCTCAAATGAGGAGATCTGAGGAATCTCCACAAGACATAATGGTGATGTATATCATTTGTAGTTAATGAAACATCCATTCAATCATATCATACAGGAATATTTGATCTGGAGCCAATTTTTGTTGGTTAAAAGTTATGCTATTAATAAAGCAAAAAAATATGGCATATGAGAAAAATAAACTTGGGAAAATTAATTTTGGTTCCTTTGGATACCAAATGACCTCCAAATGCTTTCATTATATCCATATATAAATTATATAGGTGCATATGATAAATTCTTGTTCTCATATTAAAAGTAAAACATAGAAAATTAATAGGAAAAATTAAAGAATTTAAAGCCTGAGGAAAAACACTATGCTTATGGTGGCAGTGTGACAAATCAGCAAGTGACAAGGGTGACTTCCTTCTCTGCTGTCTTATTATCCCACCTTTTTCCATCTTGCATTTCTGACTCTCTCTTCCTATTTCAGTGTTCAATCTTGCATTTCTGTTCAGTTCAGTTGCTCAGCCGTGTCCAGCTCTTTGTGACCGCACGGGCTGCAGCACACCAGGCTGACTGGTTCATCACCAACTCCTGGAGCCTGCTCAAACTCATGGCCATTGAGTTGGTGATGCCATACAACCTTCTCATCCTCTGTTGTCCCCTTATCCTCCTGCCTTCAATCTTTCCAAGCAAGGTCTTTTCAATGAGTCAGTTTTTCCCATCAGGTGGCCAAAGTATTGGAGCTTCAGCTTCGGCATCAGTCCTTCCAATGAATATTCAGGACTGATTTCCTATAGGATTGACTGGTTGGATCTCCTTGCAATCCAAGGGACGCTCAAGAGTCTTCTCCAATACCAAAGTTCAAAAGCATCAATTTTTCAGCATTCATCTTTCTTTATGATCCAACTCTCATATGGAGAAACCATAGCTTTGATTATATAGACCTTTGTCAGCTAAGTAATGTCTCTCCTTTTTAATATGCTGTTTAGGTTTGTCATAGCTTTTCTTCCAAGGAGCAAGTGTCTTTTAATTTCATGACTGCAGTCACCATCTGCAGTTATTTTAGAGCTCAAAAAAGAAAGTCTTTCACTGTTTCTATTATTTCCTCATCTATTTTCTGTGAAGTGATGGGACTGGATGCCATGATCTTCGTTTTTTGAATGTTGAGTTTTAGGCCCACTTTTTCACTCTCCTCTTTCACTTCCATCAGGAGGCTCTTTTCCTCTTCGCTTTCTGTCATAAGGGTGGTATAATCTGCATATCTGAGGTTATTGATATTTCCCCTGGTGATCTTGATTCCAGCTTGCATTTGTAGTTGATCTTGTATTTGCCCTTTCTTAATTTCACCTCAGTCGGGCAGACCATTCTTTTACCTTGTGAATTATGATTGATGCCGCATCCAGGGGTAGTGTGAGGATCTCCTACTAGTGCAGGCCTTGGGCACTGTTGCTTTAGCAATGGTTTGTGAGTGCTGTTTCCCTGACCCAGGGCTGTGACTCTCCAATGCACCCCTCAGGCGCTTAGCAAACTGTCCCTGCCCCATCTCTTCAGTGAGGTGATCTGTTACCCAGGTCCCCAGAACCCCAATACCAGCAACTTAATACTGTGACTAATGCAAACGCACATAGATGTCAATAAAATGCAGAAGGTCTGTATAACTAGATGAACCTCACTATAATATAACAGGTAATTTCATATAAAAACTAGTCTTTTCATCAATATCATCTTGTATGACCCTCAGTATAAGCCAGGCTACATATTCCATGGTGCAAACACAGGTTGCCACTTGTCTGCCTTTGCCCACGAGCCTCTCCCCAACCCTTCTACCTTAACAGGATAGACTGTCCTTCTTTCCAGTTCATATCCACCTTCCTGAAGCTTCTTTTCCCAGGTTCCTTTGCCCAATGTAAGATGACTGCAGAAAGTAACCTGTCCAGTTGAGCTTTGGGTCAGCTATATCCACAAATTATCCTTGTTAAGAAAGAGGAATAGCAGTATACTTGCTACCTCTGGAAAACCAACCATCTTGGAGAGATCTTGGTGACAGCTGGCCCTATCCCCTCCTGCTTAACTAGACTCACCTTAAGGATGAAGGAGTGCCCCTGGCACTTTGTATGGCTTAGGGTCCTAAATAAGTTTTTCTCTGACTACTGAATTCTGGCACACTCCATTAGGAAAAACCAACAGCTGAATAACCCTAGGCACACATCAGTGGCCTATATAATTTTATAGCCTCAATTTGTTGAAGGTACCAATTGAGCTCTCCATTAGATCTGATGTGTAGATTCTAGCACTATTATAAAGTGGCAAAACACTCAAGATAAGTAACACTCGATACTTCCATAGCATTTATACAATTATATTGTCATTATAACAATTTTTTTTTATAAGGCTAGGGATGCTATGCCAAATAAGGTGAATGTGTGGAAACTCTTGTAGCTTCTGCAAAGTTACAGAGAGGTTGAGTTACAATTTTATTTTCAACTAATTTTCCAGTAAGTTTTAGTACAAATTTTAAGATGGAACAGATCTCAAGTAGTAAAAAATCCTTTAAGAGTTTACAGTTATATTCTGTGTGGATAAAATCATAATGGCCTGGAACAATGACTAAATGCTGAGTGGAATTTTAAGGCTGGATTTGACTTTATAAGCTTTTCCTTGAGCTAAGATATTTTTCCCACTGTGTTATGTTTGATAAAGATTGAAACTTATAAACAGGACTGTGTCATTTTTATAATGAAATTCATACTTAATTTGCCTTTGTAGCACTGGTATGAAATGAAGAATTAAACCACTTCTAATTAGCTACAATAAAATTATCTCACCAGGTTAACAAATTTATAATTGAGAAATAAGTTTTAAAAGCAAATGATGTGTTTGCCTCTTCTGTAAACAAACCTGATTATGTCACCTCCCACCTATCTTCAGGATGAAATCCAAACTTTTTAACAGGATGTTCAGGCCCCTTCCCGATTTGATTTATCATTTTAAATCCTCACTGAACTATACAGAGCACTTATTTCTCCTGTATTCTACTTAATGACTAGCAAGTGCTGTTCCCTCTGCATAGAACATTTTTTCTGTTTCCCTCCATCCCTTCCCCCAGTTCATTAAAGGCTAATCCCCACAACTTCCTAACACTGAGGTCTGGTGGTACCTTCTCTGGGAAGTTTCTGTAATGGGACTCAAAATGTCACGTTGCTATTACTGTCTTCTTGCTCAGACTGTGAGCTCTTTGTGGGCAGACACCATAAGCTTTCATCCTGTATTCTCAACACCTACTATGCTTTGCACACAGTAGTTACTCAACTCAGGCTTGTTGAATAATCTCACACTTTGAAATTATGCTTAGGGATCCAGCTATAGGATGTCTCTGTAGTCTTGTGCCATCTCCCAAACTATAAGAAACAAAGCAAATGTTAAAATATTTCTACCTCCCATCTTATTATTCCAAAATCCAATATAATGAAAAAGCAAATATAGACAACCAACATTTAATCTCTAGGAGACCCACTCTTGAAAAGCATAAGCATGACTGCTGTTTATGAAGTGTTCCAGAATGGACACTTAGATCAATAGACAAGCCAGGTGTTTTGTCTTTGCAAAATTCTAGCTATGAGTAGATCTTCAAAAAAACCAAAACCAAACCAAAACAACCACCCCCAACCAAATAGTAGCAAGACTTTGTGATCTCTAAATCTAGTTAAAATTCCTATGGATTACTCTATAGGCTAAACTATATATTTTTATGGTTTTAAGTTCTTGCTGTATTAGTTTAGCAATATAGCCTCACTCCCACTCTAAAATTGCTGTTCCCCATTTTGTATGTTTAATCAAAGATCATTTTTAACTGGAAAATGCATTTTCCATGCATATTCTCATGACATATCATGAGAACTTGTTGCTCTCCTCTGTTTATAATCAGATTACTCCTTTAGTTTATGCTTATTTACAAAATGGATAGTAGGAGACTCACAGGGGAGACTGGGCCTATGGATAATTGCCTCTTGCCATAATTTTCTATAACTGCAAAACCCTTATTTAATTAGGGTATGACTCTACTTCAGTTGTATTCATCGCATACTGCAGTGTCACAGACTTAAATATGTTAAAATAAGAGAAACTATTGTTAACAGTCTATGTTTAGACAGTTTATGGTTAGAGACTTGTTCCATATTCCTTCAGTCATACAGTATAACTAATGAACATTCTACAGTTTAATGGATGTGGGCATGAAGCACAAAGGCTGATTGTTCAGAAGATCATTTAAGGGCTTACTTAGCTCCTAATTGGCTATTTCATTGGGTACAGGAGCTGAATTACACCAGAATGTTACTAATTTCAAATTTGATGTTTACTTTTGTAAAACCTATGAATAAATGGATTGCTAAACAATATTATAAACAGTTTACCATACTTGAAGTGGAACTTGTTTAGAATCATCATTTGACTCAGGAGAAGCACTTGCATGCAAAAATAATGAATGTGTTTATTGGAAATAGTTTCTAACAAAGTATTAAATTATCATTATGATTCTGAAAATAGTCCTTATGGAGCAAACTTTTAATACCTATTATTAGCATCATTACTATATGTACTAACTTGAAAGTTATGTACAATTCTTTCTCGAAAAACTCAATTTTAAGCAAATCAAACTAACATATGCCCTCTGGTCTCAGTTCCCCACCCCAGTCCTATTGGGGTGATTTAACACATTTAACCATATGTGTATGTTTATTTCTCCCCCTCACCTTACAACTATCTGAAGGTAGCATTTTTATTAGATCACTCCTTGCTCAAACATTTTACTAATTCTTACAGTACTAAATCTAAATAGCTTAACAAGAATTCAAGGTTCTATATAAATTTTCTCCAATGACTTCCCTATCGTGTTTCTTGCTTCCCCTATAGTAGACGCTCTTTCCATCACCCTGAACAGTAGTACAGTACTGTTACCATTACTCAGGTCCATCTAGCAGAGCCTGCCCTTTTTCTTCTCAGATTTATTCACATCTGTAAAACATCTGCTCCCTACAAAAAACTCTTAATTGGCCCTTGGTTGCAGCAACCAATCCCTCCTTTGGACCCTTCTAGTTCTTTTTGTTAAATTAATCAATTAGTTAGTTAATTTTTAATTGGAGAATAATTGCTTTACAGTGTGTTAGTTTCTGTTGTACAGCATCATGAATCGGCTATATATATATATATACACACACACACACAGCCCTCCATCTTGACCCTTCCTTCCACTTTCCCCATCCCACACCTCTAGGTCATCACAGAGCATCAGGCTGAGCTCCCTGTGTTATATACCAGCTTTCCATTAGCTAGCTATTTTGCACATGGTAGTGTATATATGTCAATGCTGCTCTCTAAATTTGTCCCACTCTCTCTTTACCCTGATGTGTCCATAAGTCCATTCTCTACATCTTGCCCTGCAGATAGGTTCATCAGTATAATTTTTTCTAGATTCCATATATAAGCATGAATATACGATATTTGTTTTCCTTTTCCTGACTTACTTCACTCTGTATGACAGACTCTGGGTTCATCCCCCTCCAGTGCTTCTTGGTAACCATCATTTACCATTTACTACATAGGGACTATGGCCCTTAACTAGGGTTTTGTTGACTTCAATTGTTGAGCTGAATTATTTGGTTAATTTTCTTTTTTATTGATGTATAATTGACATACAACATTATATTAGATTCAGGGATATAACAATTTGATATTTGTGTATATTGTGATCACCACAATAAATCTAGTTAACATCCTTTTTCTTGTGATGAAAACTTTTAAGATGTACTCTCTTAGCAACTTTCAAATATACAATAGTGTTATTAACTATAGTTGCCATGCTGTATGTTATATCCCCATGACTTATTTATTTTATAACTGAAAGTTTGTACATTTTTATTCCTTTGACTCATTTCACCCACCCTCCACCACCCACTTCTGGCAACCACCAATGTGTTTTATCTATCTTTCATTTCATTTTTAAAATCTGACACGTATGAATGTGAGAGCTGGACCATAAAGAAGGCTGAATGCTGAAGAATTGATGTTTTTGAACTGTGATGCTGGAGAAGACTCGAGAGTCCCTTGGACAGCAAGGAGATCCAACCAGTCAATCCTAAAGGAAATCAACCCTGAATATTCATTGGAAGGACTGATGCTGAAACTCCAATACTCTGACCACCTGGTGAAAAGAGCTGATTCATTGGAAAAAACCCAGATGCTGGGAAAGATTTAGGGCAGGAGGAAAAGGGGAGACAGAGAATGAGATGGCTGGATGACATCACCTATTTCAGTGGACATAGTGAAAGTGTGAAAAGTGTTCGGTCATGTCTGACTCTTTGCGACCCCATGGACTATACAGAGTTTGAACAAATTCAAGGAAATTGTGAAGGACAGGAAAGCCTGGCGTGTCACAGTTCATGGGGTCACAATGAGTCGGATACAACTGAGTGACTGAAGAACAACAACAAACCTCTTCAGATAGATTGAAAAGTCCTTGCAAGAAAGGTGGTGTGTCTAAACATCTAGTCTAGTTTGAACACATATTAACTGAATGCATTCATGCAAAAATTGATGAATAAGTGACTAAAAATTGAGCAAATGAATGTATGAATGGTATGAATTTCAGAGTACACATGGAAAAAAATACATCCTAAATTTACACTAACAATTTGGAATCTACTGAGGAAAAGAAAGGGAGAGTTCTTAAAAGCCAAGACTCTTGATATTTAAATTATCCTTCGATGTCTGCAGGGCAAAAAAAGTAGTGAGTCCAGAAAGAATAGCCAGAAATGGGCTCTTTTAGTTCCATAATCGCTCTGTTGAGTCCTGTGTGTTTAGGAATTTAAGATCAGCGTGAAGTTACGGTGACTACCTGGCCACACAATGTCCCCTTTTCCTTCTCTCATGACCTCATTCTCTGGAAAGTGGACTCTCCTCCAAAAGCATTTGAGGACCACTTCTCCCAAAGTTTAAATGAAATGCAAAATGGGTCCAGGACAAAACCAATCTTATTAAGAGAGCATGCACAAGTTCTGGAGGGAAAGTCATTGCTAAGTTATATATGTATTTTTTTCCTGAACCTTTGAAAAGATCAACTCTGGTTTCAGTTTAATTTTTTTTTATTTTTTTCAAAAGAAACCTACATGGCCACTTCTTCAAATTTGTTCCAGATGGATTTAGTCATAGAATGATTGATTATCCACTCAGTTGTGAGCTATGTGGTTAAGCTCAGAAGAGCCTGCAACAAACTGGTCTGGAGCTGTTTCACGGTTAAGTGGCAGAAAGGATAATCCTTACACTGTCATTTTAGAGTTAGTGATGAGGAAAGAGGAATTTAGTGAGGCTACTTATGTCAAGGGAATGTATTAGCAAATGTATGGCTGAATATGAAGAGATATTATGAGCATAATGCTCCCCCCATTGCCCCACCCCCGCCCTGTATTTCATGGTAAAGGGAACCAGATCTGACTGAGAGCCCCATGAGAGCTGCCCCAGCTCTCACTGCCTGCTTCTTGAACTAGTCCAGCCTCCTGGGAATGCTCCAGGCCCAAGGCCAGAGGCTGGCTGCTACCTGGCTGCTGAGGCACCTATTATCCTACTACCCACTCAACAGGTCCATAGAGCCTTTTATTATTGGCATCAGAAACACCTGAGAAAACCTGGAAACTAATTCTGGGGAAGAATGAACCAAGCAGAAAATGTGCTGCTCTCCATACAGAGCTGTATTATGTACTTTAAAAAGCAATTTAAGAACATTTGGTTCATTTCCATTTTCTTTTAGGGGAAAAAAAAAAACCCTTTCCTCTGGATTTTGGTTACTCCTTTTAATAGCTGCATTAGCTTTTTCTTGGTTCTTTCACTCTGGTTAGTTACAATCTGGCTACCAGAATATTCTTTTAGGGAGATTGGATGTGGCTGATGGCCTTTCCTACATGTCACCATCTGATTTCATAAGTTGTTCAATTCTTAGTATCTCCCATCATGGTGATTTTCTATTTTTGCTCATATACCCTTTCTCTTTTTCTTTTCCCTTAGAGTGCTATTCCACCTCATTATTGCCTTCTTGTTGAAAAACAAACTACTATTCTGTCTCCTATCAAGACACCTGCTCCTTAAATCCTAAGACAGTTTATGTTGGATTTTATTGCCGCTGAATTTTTACGTCTTACACAACTTATTTATTGTAACCTTAGATTATATTCATCACATGTCTCCTAGTAGAAATTTGAGGCAAAAGAAAATATGTAAACATATTTAAATACAAAAATGAAAACTCTAGGAGTAGGCTTTTGAATAGGTTGTAGGAAGAAAAATATGACCAAAACAGAACAGCGATTTCTATTAGAGAGATGGAGAACATTTTCCATGATCCTCTAACAAACACACAAATATCACAGATGTCTAGGACAAAAGTTCATGTTGAAGTAAGAACTGTGTTTATTAAATTTCTTTTATATAACAAGCATGTGGATACATGCTGATCTGCAAAAATAAAGGGAGTTTTTGTGTTTGCTCATAAAGTTCTTGTTTCATGGATATTGTTTATTTGTAGAGTGGAGTAAAGCAGGATTTTAACTAAAACACTTGAAAATCAGAGAATATATTCATAATTATTTAGGAGTGGTTTTGGAGAGAATTGATAGCATTCTAGAAGTTCCATGTCCATGAAGAAGAGAAGGGTACATTCATTCAAAAGGAGCTGTTAGAAGCTATGAGGCTCTTCTTTTGAACAGGACTTCGCCTGTTTGGACCGCACCCATCAGGATGCATATCTGAATGAGTCATCCACTCTTCTGAACTGCTGGGAAGGTGGGTGCATTTTGCTTTTTGACCCATAATTTGCCTTTTGAAACCATTTAAAATTCTAGATTTAACTCTAAAGGTTTAGATGGAATCATTTCAGGGAGAATTTTAATTATAGGTTATGGTAGGCTTCTGACATGGCTCTCAATGATCCTAGACTCCTGGCATTCACACCCTTGACTGTGGGCTGATCTAGTGGCTTGTTTCTAATGAACAAAATGTAGTGAAAGTTCTGGACTGTCACTTCAGTGATTGAGTTACAAAAGGCTGTGACTTTAGTCTTATTAGTGTTCTCTCTTTTGCTGACAGCTCTTGCCTTTTCTCTTGCTTACTCTGATGAAGAAGGCTGCTGTGCTGTGAGATGCTCTATGGAGAGGTATATGTGGCTAGGAGTTGATGAAGGAAGACCTCATGAGGAATGGAGGCAGGAAGTGAATCCTACCAACAAACTCTAGCTGAGTGAGCTGGGAAGGGGATTCTTCCCAGTCAGGCCTTGAGACAACTGCATGTTGTAAAAGACCCAGAGCCTAAAGACCCAGCTAAGCCATACTTTGATTCCTGACCTAGAGAAACTGTGAGATAATGAATTTTTGTTGTTTCAAGCTGCTATGTTTAGGTCAATTTGTCACGTGGCAAGAGATAACTCATAGACTTCGTTATGGTTTCTGTGTAACAGATAATAATGCACAAAGTCAGGAAAGACCTTTGGTCATAAGCCTAGTTTGAGTCTGAGGCTGAAAAAGTCTTGAAATGTGAAATGAACAAACCTGTAGACTTTTAACAGATTGTTCTTTGCTGAAAGGTATTCATGTCCCACAGTGAAGACAGGAAATGTTAATTCAAAATCAAGAAAAAGAAAGAGAAAAAGAAAATAATAAAGAACCTGTAACATTTAATGTTGGCACCTTTACATTTTAAATGAGTTTATAGTCATACATAAACTATTTAAATACATAAAATACATAAACATATTTTAATACATAAAATACATAAACATATATACTATGTAGTATAATATGTACTATATTATACTACATAGTATATACTATATACTAATATTACTATAGTAATACAGTAATACTGCCTCTTGAGATATCTCTGCAGGTCAAGAAGCAACAGTTAGAACCAGACATTGAACAACTGACAGGTTTTACATTGGGAAAGGAGTACATCAAGGCTGTATATTGTCACCCTGCTTATTTAACTTATATGCAGAATATATCATGCAAAATGCTGGACTGGATGAAGCACAAGCTGGAATCAAGACTGCCAGGAGAAACACAATAACCTCAGATATGCAGATAACATGACACCACCCTTATGGCAGAAAGCGAAGAGGAACTAAAGAGCCTTTTGATGAAAGTGAAAGAGGACAGTGAAAAAGTTGACTTTAAAACTTAACATTCAAAAAACTAAGATCATGGCATCTGGTCCCATCACTTCATGGCAAACAGAATGGGAAACAATGGAAACAGTGACAGACTTTATTCTCTTGGGCTCCAAACTCACTGCAGATGGTGACTACAGTCATGAAATTAAAGGATGCTTGCTCCTTGGAAGAAAAGCTATGACCAACCTAGACAGCATATTAAAAAACAGAGACATTACTTTGCTGACAAAGGCCCATCTAGTCAAAGCTATGGTTTTTCCAGTAGCCCTGAATTGATGTGAGAGTTGGACCATAAAGAAGGCTGAGCATTGAAGAATTCATGCTTTTGAACTGTGGTATTGGAGAAGACTCTTGAGAGACCCTTGGATTTCAAGGAGATCCAACCAGTCAATCCTAAAGGAAATTAGTCCTGAATATTCATTGGAAGGACTGATGCTGAAGCTGAAGCTCCAGTACTTTGGCTACCTGATACGAAGAACTGACTCCTTGGAAAAGACCCTGATGCTGGGAAAGACTGAAGATGAGAGGAGAAGGGGACGACAGAGGATGAGATGGTTGGATGGCATCACCGACTCAATAGACATGAGTTTGGATAAATTCAGGGAGTTGGTGATGGACAGGGAGGCCTGGTGTGCTGCAGTCCATGGAGTCGCAAAGAGTTGGACACGACTGAGTGACTGAACTGAACTGATAGTAGTAATACATGCAAAAAAGTATATTTACCCTGGACACACACACCAACCAACCCAACTCCTTTACAAGCTAGGATTGAAATGGAATCCTTGGCTGTGGCATGAACCAAAATAATTACCCATGTCAGTGCCTGGGGGGAAGACTGCAGTGATCTAGCTTTTAAAGCTTCAGTGATTTGGTCCAGACTTTTAGCAGACAACTAGTACTAGGTGTGAACTGTTTTGTCAGTAAAGTTTCAAATCATTAGAAATGTCTGGTTTTTTGCTTCTGAGTCATTAATTTTATTATAATCACAGAATACACCTGCATTCTTCTCAGGGCAGATTTTAACTTGCTCTAGTATGCTTTTCCTTATAAAAAAATGCCAACTGAAAGGCAAAGAGTTCCTATCAATAGAAATAGTTCAAGAACCATATAGTGACCACATTTCCAGGGCTTGTAGCTAGACAAAGTACACTTTCTCTACCTCTCTTTTTCTCTTTCTCATTCTTTTAAAATTATTTTGAATGAGAGCTGGAAGAGACAACTCTTAATTTTGACAGCTGAGAAAGCTGAGTTTCAGAGAGGTTAACTGGTTTAATACAATCAGAGTCACTTGGGGAAGATTCAGATGGGAACCTCTTTCTCTTACTAAGTTTCATGGAATTTCTGCCACTCTTTTCCTACCAAACTACTTTCTGTATCCTCCTGATCATTCAAGCATAAAAACATTCCACTACAGGAGAAAATTCTGTTAATTAGTAAGCAAAGGAAGTATCTATGTATTATAGCTGTAACTGTTACAATGGAATTTATATTGGAGACATTGAGTATCTAATCAAGGAAGAAGAATATCTTTTGGGGGAAAAAAACCCCACCACATGCAGATCTAATTTTATCCAAAGTATACCCACTTTGATAACTGCAGAAAAAAGAGAATGAAGAATCACTAGACATATCAGTTTCTTGGTGGGAAGCACAAATTGCCAACTACTGGAAGATAGGCTCTGTCTATATCAACAAAATCTGGGAGCTTGTTAGAAATGTGAATCTTCGGTCTCATCCCACACGTAGTAAATCAGAACCTTTATTTTAATAGGATCCCAGGGATTCATATGTACATTAAAATTTTAGGCCAGAATTGCTGGCCTATCACACATAGCATATAGAAGTTTCTCAGAAACATATTAGAAAATTGAATCCCAAATTTAAAGACTCCCTTAGCCAATTTCATAAAAACAGCAAAACTGATTTACTTAGTTGTTACCTTGTCTTTTTTACCTTCATCAGTCTTTTGAGGAAAAGATACATTTATACCTACTATATACATAGGTAAAAAGTGCTCCTTGTTATACTATTTTATAAGAATCTTCAGTACAACCCATTTTTGATGAGAATAGTCTTCCACTTGCTCATTGTCCTCTACTCTTCTACCTTGCTCTATTTTTTTCTCTCTCTCAGTTTCATTCACCATCTCCTTTTCTGCCTCTCATTCCTCTTACAGCTGCTCGTCTCCCAAGGTAATGGGAGGTTCCTGGAAGAGAAGGATATGGTTCAGCTGTTTATTTTGCTTTTTTCCTCCACAAAAGTGTGAATATTGTACTGGCCTCTACCCTCACAGGTGTTCACTGCAGTTTTGCTTTTTCCTTAGATGACTAACTTTCATACTGAGTGGTGTGTGGGGATGGTAGGTAGGTGTGGGGGGAGAGTGTTACTGTCACCTTGAGTCACTCAGCAGAGGACCCAGGGAAATTTTCATAACTGGCATCACTGTTTCATCTTAATTTGTGGTTTATATAGTTGCCCCTCTTATCTCTGGTTTCACTTTCTGGAAGTTTCAGCTACCCACATGGTCAACTATGGTCTAAAAATATTACATGAAAAATTCCATAAATAATTCATAAGTTTTAGACTGCCCACCATTCTAAATAGCATGATGAAATACCTTGCTATCCCACTCCATGCTGTCCAGGACATGAATCATCCCTTCATCTAGCATATCCTGCCCAGCAACCGATTAGTAACATCTTGCTTTCAGATCCACTCTTTTGGGTACTGCAGTGCTTGTGTTCAAGTCAACCATATTTCACATAACAATGGTCCCAAAGCTCAAGAATTGTGATCCCGGCAATTAGGGTGTGCTGCAGAGAAACTATAAAGTGCTTCCTTTAAGTGAAAAGGTGGAAGTTCTTGACTTAACAAGGAAAGAAAAAAAAATTTGTCCCTGAGGCTGCTAAGATCTACATTAAGAAGGAATCTTCTAAATGTGAAATTGTGAGGAAGGAAAAAAAAATTTGTGCTAGTTTCACTATTAAAACTCAAACTGGAAAAGCCATGGTCAGTGTGCAATAAGTGCTAAGTTAAAATGAAAAAGGCATTAAATTTATACAAAAAGATATTTTGAGAATGAGAGAGATCACACTCACATAACCTTTATTACAGTATATTGTTATAATTATTTTACATCATTATTAGTTATTGTTGCTTATCTCTCACTGTGCTTAATTTATAAATTAAACTTTATAATAGGTATGTATATATAAGAAAAAACAGTATATATAGAGTTCGGTACTTTCCATGGTTTTAGGCATCCACTGGAGGTCTTGAAATGTATTTGCAGACAAGTGGGGACTTTTGTATTTAAAATTGATCAATGCACAAGCAACACTTAAGTCATGAATTTTCAGCATCAGTAGTTACCCAGTTATGATCTTTGTAGTTAAGAGATTCACCTAACAGTAACAGAGAAGAGAAAGTATCTCTTCTCCTTTAAGGGAAAGTGGTGTTTTCTTTTTCACTGAGTAATAGAGTTGACATAACATAGAGTGTGTCATCTATTAAACTGATTTTAAAATGTCTCCAAGTCAACTGCAAAGGCTGACTTGACTCTGCACTGATTCTTCTTTTCCTAATGTGAGATTTATACTGAGGAATAGGCAGTTGCTTGTAGGTGGTTTTACCCACTTTTCAGGACTTCTACTTGATGTTTTAAGTTCTTGAGAAAATATAAAACATCATTCATATTTAATCAAATAACTCATTCAATTTTCCTTACTGATGTCTTCTCTATTCTCTATCCCTATATATTTTCCTTTTAATATGAGACCAGAAACAGTGTATTTCACCAAGAAAAACAGTTATAATAATTTTGTTATGGATTAATAATGCTTTGGGAAATGTATAATTCTGCCTATTTCTGACTTTGACATTATAGTCAGCTTTCCCAATAATTCCTTTAAAACCCTATTAGAATCCTAATACTGTTTGGGGCTGGGTTTTTCAATGACAACTAAATAGCCCAAGCTCTTCTTCTAAGAGTGATATTCTATTTGGGTATTAACCATTGGTGATAGCTTGGTTTATTGGAAACTTGTTCTGGCATGCTTACACAATCTATTTTTCTGCTTAAATTAAAAAATCAATGAGAATATTTTTTTAGTTTACTTAGAGTTGAACTCCAATTTACAATGGTTTTTCTATTTAAAATTTTTAAAAAATGAACTAGGGGCTTCCCTGATAGCTCATTGGTAAAGAATTGGCCTGCAATGCAGGAGACCCTGGTTGGATTCCTGGGTTGGGAGGATCTGCTGGAGAAGGGATAGGCAACCTAGCCCAGTATTCTTGTGCTTCCCTTGTGGCTCAACTGGTATAGAATCTGCCTGCAATATGGGAGACTTGGGTATGATCCCTGGGTTGGGAAGATCCCCAGAAGAAAAAGGCTACCTCCTCCAGTGTTCTGGCCTACAGAATTCCATGGACTGTATAGTCCATGGGGTTGCAAAGAGTCGGACACAACGGAGCGACTTTCACTTCACTTCACTTCAAAATGAACTAGTCACCAAATAATTTTTCCTGGCTTTTCAGAATTATCATTAGCTGTATAAATTGCACCACAATTAAATTTCCTTCTTTTACTTAGGTTCTTTTTATCGTTAGCACCCCTACACCCCCCATCACTAAAGGAGAGAGGTCTTGCAATTGAAGTTTAGAACAAAGCCCAGCATCTTTACCAGCTTGTGTGGGAAAACTTTTTTCTCTGGCTACCTTCCTCCTTGGATTAGGTTTCTTTTTATATGCCAGGTCATGAACAAAAAGGGCCCATAGCTTTTATTGGGAAGTTTAATTAATTGAGAATGACTGGAATTTTCTGCCTTGCCTGTTGAGTGAACTTTTATTCTGGGCTACATCCTGACTATAATTCACCAGAGTCTGTCTAATCAAAGCTATGGTTTTTCCAGTAGTCATGTATGGATGTGAGAGGTGGACTATAATGAAAGCCGAGTGCCAAAGAATTGATACTTTTGAACTGTGGTGTTGGAGAAGATTCTTGAGAGTCCCTTGGACAAAAAGGAGATCCAACCAGTCCATCCTAAAGGAAACCAGTCCTGAATATTCATTGGAAGGACTGATGCTGAAGCTGAAGCTCCAATACTTTGGCCACCTGATGCAAAGAACTGACCCCTTGGAAAAGACCCTGATGCTGGGGAATGTTGAAGGCAAGAGGAGAAGGGTAAGACAGAGGGTGAGAAGGGTAAGACAGAGGGTGAGATGGTTGGATGGCATCACCAACTCGATGGATGTGAGTTTGAGCAGGCTCCGGGAGTTGGTGATGGACAGGGAATCCTCGCGTGCTGCAGTCCATGGGGTTGCAAAGAGTTGGACACGACTGAGTGACTGAACTGAACTGAAGAATAAAAGAGTATGGCAATTCAATAATAGTCCCAGATACGTTATTTTCTAATTAATTCTATAATGGTCTATCTAAAAAGTTTATTTTGTTAAAAATTCAGTTGCTCATTTTCTTATTTTCTAACACAAAGATAGGTCAAGATAGAATCTAGGTAAATCTCTAAGACAGATTAGCCAAGACATGGCCAGGATGTTGCAGAAGTGTAAGAGAACACAATCTTAGAGGTTATGTCTTAACATTTTTATTTCTATTTTGTTGACTCTTTCTATATTCCATCCAACATGTTTTTTATTGCTTGAATCATGTAGTATTGTCCAAAGTGACCTGTTGTCTTGTGATAGGTAAAAACAGGAATTTACAAAGCAGTTCCTAGAGTTGATTTTACAAGAATAATGAGAGAATCATTTTAGAAGCATTATCAGCTTTGATCAATTTAATTTTCATACACGTTACTTTCCTGTAAAAAAAATGGTATATTACATGTTTGTGCACATGAATCTGTATGGGCTAAACTTGAGTAGGTATGTGTATATATGTGTATATGTGTGAATGTAAATAGATGGAACAAATCCAGGCAAGGAAGGGGGGGCATTTAGGCTGTTTAGGCAGGTCTCTAAGGTGTCTTCTAACAACTTCTTTTGGAATATCCTTTCCTTTTTTAGATGAGGTACCTTCTGATATCACAAATTTCTCAGGGCAGGACATGGATAAGCAGAGAAAACCATCTTACATAACATTATCTCTTTAGGCCTCAAATGACGAAAAACAGTGATTAGGAAAAAGTGTACTGGTGGGTTTTGAATGATGCCAGATACATAAACTGCTCACGTATTTTAGGAGAATGATTTATTTTGAACAAATTCTTTAAGAAGCTTCTTCAAATAAACAAATTCAAAGGACTGAATAACAGACTCTGGAAAGCAAACTTATACTGCTGTGCATAATTTTGGTATATTAAAAATATTGAGATGCTTAAATTTTTTAGTGAACAGTAACAATTTAATGACATTTTGTGAATATGACAGCAACAATTTAATGACATTTTGTGAATGTATGTATAAGAGGAGGGCCTTATGGCAAAATAGTGAGATCTAATTAATCACCACCAAACAAAAATTCTTCCCTGATCCACATTGTGACAGATCTGGTCTCCAGGTTGGACAATGAGTGGGAACCCCTGAGTTGTTTCCTTATTTTAGATTGTGTTCCACTGTCCACTCAAGGGAGTAGGATTAGATTCTCTGCAGCACACAGAGCTGTTTAGAGTACAAAACTTGTTTCACTACAGTCCCTAGAGCTTTTTGAGGTTTTATATGCACAAAGGAAGTTGTGGTTTCCATCATGATTCTCACTTTAGCTGGGCACACATAAAGCAAAACACACAGCTTTCATGGTTGTGTCTACTTCTGTTGTCTCCTTCACACTCCTAATTCATGTACAGTTAAGTACAAGGTAGCTATTAGCTCCCAGGGTCCCCTCAGTGTTCTGCATTCTTTCTTCCTGGGACTCTCAGATCTATGGATTTCTTTCTCACTTCTCTAGAAATTCAGTTCTTCCTACCTTGGGACCAGATCATAACTGTGCTTCTTTAAGTCACCTACAAACAACTAAGTAACTTTCCTGGATTCTACCCTTTAGCATTTTAACAGGATAGATTTTAAAAGAATGGTTTCATTCCTAGCCACAGCAATCAGACAAGAAAAATAAATAAAAGGTATCTAAATTGGAATGGAAAAGGTAAAACTATTTGCAGATAACTTGATACTCTATACAGAGAAACTTACAGACTCCACCAAACACTTTTAGAACTAAATAAATGAATTCAGCAAGACAGGCAGGATAAAAGATTAATATACATAAATCTGCTGCATTTCTTTATACTAACAATGAAATACCAGAAACAGAAAGTAAAAAAAAAAAAAAAAATCCTATTTAAAATCACATAAAAATACTTGCCAAAGCAATTCTGGGGAAAAATAACAAAGCTGGAGGCATAACCCTTCCACACTTCAGGTGATACTGCAAAGTTATAGTAATCAAATAGCATGGTATTGGTACAAAAACAGACATATCGATCAATGGAACAGAATAGAGAGCCCAGAAATAACCCACACAATTACAGTCAATTAATCTATGACAAAGGAGGCAAGAATATACAATGGAGAAAAAGACAGCCTCTTCAACAAGTAGTGTTGGGAAAGCTGTACAGCTACATGTAAATCAATGAAACTAGAACACTCTCTCACACTATATACAAAAATAAATTAAAAATGGCTTAAAGACCTAAACACAAGACATGACACCATAAAACTCTTAGAACATAGTCAAAATATTCTCTGACATAAATTGCAGCAATATTTTCTTAGATCATGCTCCCAAAGCAATAGAAATAAAATAAAAAATAAACAAACAGGGCCAAGCAAACTTAAAACCTTTTGCACAGCAAAGGAAACCATTATCAAATGAAAAGATAACCTACAAAATGGGAGAAAATTTTTGCAAATGATGCAACAGACAAGGGGTTAGTATCCAAAATATACAAACAGCTCATATAGCTCAATATTAAAAAAAAAAATCAAAAAATGGGCAGAAGACCTAAACAAACAATTCCCCAAAGAAGACATACAGATGGCCAATAAGCACATGAAAAAATGCTCAACATCACTAATTATTCAGTTCAGTTCAGTTCAGTCGCTCAGTCATGTCCAACTCTTTGTGATCCTATGAATTGCAGCACACCAGGCCTCCCTGTCTATCACCAACTCCAAGAGTTCACCCAAACTCATGTCCATTGAGTCAGTGGTGCCATCCAGCCATCTCATCCTCTGTCATCCCCTTCTCCTCCTGCCCCCAATCCCTCCCAGCATCAGGGTCTTTTCCAATGAGTCAACTCTTCGCATGGAGTGGCCAAAGTACTGGAGTTTCAGCTTTAGCATCAGTCCTTCCAATGAACACCCAGGACTGATCTCCTTTAGGATGGACTGGTTGGACCTCCTTGCAGTCCAAGGAGCTCTCAAGAATCTTCTCCAACACCACAGTTCAAAAGCATCAATTCTTTGGCGCTCAGCTTTCTTCACAGTCCGACTCTGACATCCATACATGACCACTGGAAAAACCGTAGCCTTGACTAGATGGACCTTTGTTGGCAAAGTAATGTCTCTGCTTTTTAATATGAAATCTAGGTTGGTCATAACTTTCCTTCCAAGGAATAAGTGTCTTTTAATTTCATGGCTGCAATCACCATCTTTAGTGATTTTGGAGCCCAAAAAAATAAAGTCTGACACTGTCTCCACTGTTTCCCCATCTATTTCCCATGAAGTGATGGGACCAGATGTGAGTGTAATGCAAATCAAAATCACAATGAGTTATCACTTTATATCAGTCAGAATGGCTATCATCAAAAAGTTTACAGATCGTAAAATGCTGGAGAGAGTGTGAAGAAAAGTGAACTCTCTTACACTATTGGTGGGAATGTAAACTGGTACAGTCACTATGGAAAACAACATGGAAGTTCCTTTAAAAAACTAACAGTAGAGCTACCACATGATCCAGCAATCCCACTCCTGGGCATATATCCAGAAAAGAAGAAAACTAATATGAAAAGATATATGCACTCCAATGTTTATGGCAGCACAATTTACGGTAGCCAGTATATGGAAACAGTCGAAGGGCACATCAACAGACAATTGGTTTAAAAAGATATAGTATGCCAAAGAAAGTTCAAACTACCATACAGTTGTGCTCATTTCACATGCTAGTAAGATTATGCTCAAAATTCTTCAAGCTAGGCTTTAAGAGTATGTGAACCAAGAACTTCCAGATGTACAAGTCGGGTTTAGAAAAGGCAGAGGAACTAGAGATCAAATTGCCAACATTCACTGGATCAGAGAGAAAGCAAGGGAATTCCAGAAAAACATCTACTTCTGCTTCATTGACTACACAATGGAAATCAGAATAAACTACGGAGTCACAACAAACTATGGAAAATTCTTAAAGAAATGAGAATATGAGACCACCGTACCTGTCTCCTGAGAAACCTGTATACAGGTCAAGAAGCAAAAGTTAGAATCAGACATGGAACAATAGACTGGTCCAAATTGGGAAAGGAGTACGTCAAGGCTGTATATTGTCACCCTGCTTATTTAACTTCTATGCAGAGTACATTATGCAAATGCTGGGCTGGATGAATCACAAGCTGGACTTAAGATTGCCAGAGGAAATATCAACAACCTCAGATATGCAGATAATACCATTCTAATGGAAGAAAGTGATGAGGGTGAAAGAGAAGAGTGAAAAAGCTGGCTTGAAAGTTGACATTCAAAAAACTAAGATCATGGCATCTGGTCCCATCACTTCATGGCAAATAGAAGAGGAAAAAGCGGAAGCAGTAACAGATTTTATTTTCTTGGGCTCCCAAACCACTGCAGACACTGGCTGCAGCCATGAAATTAAAAGATGCTTGGTCCTTAGAAGAAAAGCTATGACAAACTTAGATAGCGTATTAAAAAGCAGAGACATCACTTTGCTAACAAATGTCTGTATAGTCAAAGCTATGGTTTTCCTAGTAGTCAGGTAGAGATGTGAGAGTTGGACCATAAAGAAGGCTGAGTGCCAGAGAATTGATGCTTTTGAACTGTGATGCTGGAGAAGATTCTTGAGAGTCCCTTGGACAGCAAGGATATCAAACCAGTCAATCCTAAAGGAAATCAGTCCTGAATATTAATTAGAAGGACTGCTGCTGAAGCTGAAGCTCCAATACTTTGGGTACCTGATACAAAGATCTGACTCTTTGGAAATAATCCCAATGCTGGGAAAGATTGAAGGCAACAAGAGAAGCGGGTGGCAGAGGATGAGATGGTTAGATAGCATCACCAACTCAATGGACATAAGTTTGAGCAAACTCCAGGTGATAATGAAGGACAGAGGAGCCAGGTATGCTGACGTCCATGAGATCACTAAGATTGGACACAACTTAGCAACTAAACACAACAACAACACACACACACACACATATATATACAATGGAATAGGTCATAAAAAAGAATAAAATATATCATTTGCAGCAACAGATGGACCTAGAGATTATCATACTAAGTGAAGCAGTAACACACAAATGTTTTATGGTATCACTTATATGTGGAATCTAAAAAATAATACAAATGAATCTATATACAAAACAGAAAAAGATTCACAGACATAGAAAACAAACATATGGTTACCTAAGGAGAAATGGAGGCGGAGAAGGGATAAATTAGGAGTATGGTATTAACATATACAAACTACTATACATAAAATAGATAAGCAACAAGGGTTTACTGTATAGCACAGGGAACTATGTGCTTCCCAGGTGGCTCAGTGGTAAAGAATCCGACTGTCAATGCAGAAAACACAAGAGACACGGGTTCAGTTCTTGGGTTGGGAAGATCTCCTGGAGAAGGAAATGGCAAGCCACTCCAGTATTCTTGCCTGGAAAGTTCCATGGGCAGAGGAGACTGGCGGGCTATTCTTGGGGTCGCAAAGAGTTGGACATGACTGAACGACTGGGCATACATGCATAGGGAACTATATTCAATATCTTCTAATAACTCATAATGGAAATCTGAAAAATATAACTCAATCAGTTTTCTGTACTCTTAAAATTAACACAATATTGTAAGTCAATTATATTTCAATTTTTAAAAAAATTACATAACCAAAAAACAACAAAAAAACTACACATAGTTTGTGGCTTGCAGTCAAGGGACAGGACCAAGATAGATTGCTCTGATCCCTTCTTCCTTTTTTGCTCTTATTTTAACAGAGTTTTACCCAGTGCCCTGATTTCCTCCACAATATTGGAGAGCTTACATAAACATTTTTTCAGCCTTGTGATTGTTTCACTTCAAATATCATAAATATTAACATTTCCCTGAGCCAACTGTATTTTCATTATTCACCATTTTATTTCTGATGAAGGATATATCTGATACAGAGATGCAATCACTGATTAAATGGCTTGTCAGAAAGTTAAAAGAATTATAGTGTTTCTTATTATTAGTCTGGCTTTAGGAATAATAGCAACTTATTTATTTGCCAATGTTTTTTAAAAACCTAACAATCCATAATATAAAGAATAAATTTCATAGTTTCTTCTTTCAAATGTCTTAAGCTTAAGATAGGTACTAGATGTCTAAGACCTCCATTGTTAATAAAAAGTTTGATACATACAGAGTTGGGAAATATAATTTATACATATATGGTATACATAATAGCTCATTTTCAAGGATGGTTTTAGAATTCAAGTAAACTTTAAGCATGAATTCTCTAAAGATTAAAAACCATTCATTTATTCAAACAACACACACACACATACACAAACACAAAACATTTGCTTAGTGCCATTTCAATAGTAAGTAAAATAGGACATAATTTAGGAAGATACTGAGACAGAGCTAGAGGACAACATTAGTATTTTGTTGGGAAGAGTTACTGAGGATGGAACAGTCATAAATGTTTGCTCTGCAGTGCTTCAGCATCATGGGTATTGTCTAATTTTGTATTCCTCCACATACCCCTGCCCCTAACCTTGTTAGCATTCCTATCGGCAGCACCCTGCTTCTGGGGGAGTCTCCTGGGAAACCACTCTTGAGTAGGAGGAACATTGACACAAAGCTGTTTTTCCCTTGTTCTGGCTTGTCTACATGATGCTTACTTCCCTCGCTGTTTGGATCTTAATTTCCTCTTCAGAACTCTCAACTTCCCCTCATTATTCTCTTCTAAATATTCCATTCCAGGAAGGAACCAGACTTTTGTTCTTCACCATATATCTGGGAACATGTTCTTTTTTTTGTCCAAATGTGGATTTTAGTAAATTTTAAGGATACCTGTACCACATATTGATTTTGCTACTACTTCCGGCAATTTATTATGTATTTCTCGTGATGTCCCATGAGTTATTTTCCAGAGTTGTATTTTGTTTCTTTTATTGTTATTTGATAATTCATGGGTTGATGATGGCGAATTCCCAAAGGACAATGTCCACTCCTACTTTGATCCTACCAAAGTGCCTTAACAACAAAAAGTGATTCTTAAAATTTGATGGAATTACTGAACACTAACTGAATGGTTTTGCATTCTGTTTGATCAATTTCACTCGTGATATTGCTTGGTTACCCTTGATTAGTATAAACATACAATTATTTTAAAGGTAGTTCAAGTTTTAGGATTGAGTTAGCCAAATATCTTAAGTTTTTAAGTCTCTATTTAGTATACATTTATATAACATTAATTCACACTCTGTCCCTCCTTTTAATCTGTGGTTATACAAAATTGACAGCAATAAGCTATCCATGCTGCTGCCAGTATCCTGGCACTCAGCCTTCCTTTCATGTCATTCCTTCACTTCATCTTTATTAAATGTTTACAAATCATTTAGGTTCAAGCTACAAGTCTGCAATTGTGGCTAAATGCTTACAATGAGAGCTGTTTTCTTCTACAAATATTTGAATGCAGTTTTCTTGATCAGTTTTATTTTTGAGTGTGCAATTTGCAGTTACCTCCTGGAAAAAGAAGCATGCTAATGAATTTCAGATGTGGCACCGATTACTTATTTGTACATTCGTGCAAAATCAAACACATTTGGGACAAATTTTGTTTACTCTTTGGTTTCAAAGAACAGAATTGTGCCAATAATTCAACAAGTGCAAAGGCAATCTTTACCAATGGGGCAATTTGTTGATTTCAGAGACTCTGGTTTGAAATTTCCTTCTGGAGAAAGAGATAATGAATATCCAGTGCACATTCCTGAAGTTACCCAGACTTGCATTTCTACTCTAATCTGCTTCTTTTTGCTTCTATGGGATGAGGAAAATTCATTCTGCAGATTAAGTGTTAATTAGTTTTAAGAATCTTGTCTTTGATGGGAAGCAAATCTTTTATAAAGTTTTAATTGAACAGAAGATACTCAAACGAATAGTATTCTAATATTTGATGATATTCACAGAATCTAAAAGGGATGTCAGCTATGTATCTGGTATAGAAAGGATCTCCTATCAGTTTGGTAAAAAAAGCACACTGTTAAGGCCAAAATCAGAATCAACATTTTCCTCTTTTGCAACTCTACATGAACTGAACCTCCACACAATGTCTGTGCCTTGAGTGTAAGGGGGATGCCTTGCACTGGGACGACCCAGAGGGATGGTATGGGGAGGGAGGAGGGAGGAGGGTTCAGGATGGGGAACACATGTATACCTGTGGCGGATTCATTTTGATATTTGGCAAAACTAATACAATTATGTAAAGTTTAAAAATTAAAAAAAAAAAGAATAAATGGGCAAAAAAAAAAAAAAAGGTACAGGTATCACTTAGCACCAATCATTATCACAGCCAAAACATAATTGTGAGTTTCACCTACTGACAATTTAAGGGCATTTATAGTATTTCACAGGGCTTCCCAGATGCAGTGGTAAACAATCCACCTGCCAATGAAGTAGACGCAAGAGATGTGGATTTGATCCCAGGTTGGGAAGATCCCCTGGAGTAGGACATGGCAACCCACTCCAGTATTCTTGCCTGGAGAATTCCATGGACAGAGGAGCCTGGTGGGCTACAGTCGTTGGGGTCACAAAGAGTCGGACACGACTGAGGGACTGAGCACAGGACAGCAGCATAATATTTCACACTTGCAGGCTTCATGGAGAGGTGAAAAACCTCTGGTATTCTTGTTAAGATGTCCTCCTTTCCTCTAGATTGCACATAAATGCTCTTGGTTCAGGAATACAGTCCTAACCAGGACTCATGGCCAATCATATTTGGGGATGAGGGCACTGGTGATGAGAAGTAGACATATTATTCTGTCCCATAAGCAGAAAGTATTTTTGATGTTTTCTCTTCATTACTTCCCATATCCCACATAAAGTATTCTGACTCCACCCTTTGATTTTTACAACTGAATGCAACTTCCTGAGGTTAAAATTATGTTAGGCCATTGGTTCTCATACTTGAGTAGGGATCAAAATCATAGGATTGTTAAGACACAGATTGCTGAGCCCCATCCTTAGAGTTTCCAATTCAATAGTTCTGATGGGGCCCATGATTTTGCATTTCTAATAAGTTACTGGATGATGCTAATGTTTCTGGTCTGGAAATCACATTTAGAAAATCATTGAGTTAAATAGTTATATAACTTGGTCTTTTGTGGCAGAAGTGTGATCATATCGCTATCTTCCATCCTTCTACCTTAAGTAACTATCATTCAATTTTTATGAAGGAATTTTCTGACTATGCATGAATCACAAAGATGTACATATTATTTACAAATGTGTATTAAAATGGGTCTTAAATTAACTGAAATTTGATGACTATAGTGTTTGGAGATGTAAATAATGAAACAATGCTAGATTTTTCAGGAGGAAATCAATGCAATTATATGGCATCAGATTATTTAAAAAGTAATTAAGTTTTCCCTATAAACTCAACTCCTATTTACATGGCCTTAGAGAATTTTAAGATACTCAAAGATAATTAACAACTAAACACAATAAACTATTAGTAGGTGAAATACCTATTTTACATTCTGCTTAAAATATTTCTTTTCTGTTAATATAATAATTTACTCAATTATAGTCTTCTTTTTGCAAAATATCTATTTTCTGGATCAAAGCTCTTTGCTGGGTTGTATAATTATATATAACAAAAATTAGGCACTTCTTCACAAAACTAACTGGAGCAACCAGAGACCCTAATGACAGTAGTGAGGATCAACGAAAGGCTAGTATTTGAAAGTTGCTTGGTAATGACAATGCCAAGTATGCTAAGCTACTTGATTACACTGTAATTTATAAATCCTTTTTTGGATATGATATCATTTAAGTTTCAAATGAAAGAAGCCAACAAGAGATGTCCCTAACATCTGAGACTCTCTATGTGTTCAGATTTCTCTTTCTTAAAGTAGTTGTATAGATAATAACTTTTTTCCTTTTCAAAATACTACTTTAGTTATGTTTATAAAGAAATGTGCAGAGGATAATATATGGTCTCCAAGAGTGTGGAGCTTTTTAACCCTAAATATAATTTCTTAATTCCTTTAGGCTTTACAAAAGGCAGTATATTTCTCTTTTTAGCTTTTTAGTTGCTCCTGCATCATAGGTAATAATAACAGAAATCAAATAAAATCATTGAAAATACAGCTAAAACTGAAAAAAGAAATTTGGCAAACAAAAGTTTGTAGTTGAAGTATGGTTTTTAATTCAGCTGAGTGGTAAAATTTTTCCCAGTGGAAATGAGGAAAGATTATGACATGTATCCAAGTATGTACGTGCTAATGTCTAGGTATCCTACACATGCAATCTAGAACAATGTGGAAATTGACAAACGGGCAGAATCCTGACAACTGCAAAGAAAGGCTCTGTCCAGGTACATAAAGATCAATGAAATATAGTTTTTCAAAGTTTAAAACAAATTGAAAAAACTGGACAAACTTACTTACTGGACAAACAATGCCTTAACCTGAAAAAGTGGCTTTCACACTGAAACTTTCCCACTGTTGGCTGTGGTGTGCAGAACATTTGGTTATTGGGGGTTTTCTGAGGTGCTCAACAATGCCATTTCTCCAGGACTGAGGCATTTCCAGGGAAGTGGGACATTTAGTTTTCAGGACAGTCTTGGGTGGACAGAGATGGTTGGAAACCCCAGGATATGTTTTCACATCTTTCAGTTATACCTTATATAATACAAGCCAGGAATTGCACTCTGGATTTGACTCCACAATCAGCTTTATTAGACATTTGTATCAAGTTCATTTTCTAATGGCATGGTTTCTTTAGCAAGTAAGTAATGATACTTGCAAACCCTGGCTGAGTTTAGTAATGATTTAATTACCAGCCATTCAAAATATTCTACATTTAATTTTTGAAAGTTTAATTAAGTGGACAAATTCCTTTCAATTGGGCAATTGGTTTTCATATTTCTCTTATTTTTTCCCCTACAAGAATGGGGCTCTTAGAACATTATATATGGTAAAAAAAATTCTTTCTCAACTTGAACTAGTGTTTTCTAACTCCATATCCTTTGAAGATTACATAGTGACTATGCACTAAAGATCCAACTTCCTTTTGGAACAGATGAATATCTGTTGTCTTGGAGGTGGATGATATTTCATGGAAAAATAATTAATTTCTAAAGCTTAATTTTTACATGACTCCAGGTATCTGACACTGAAATGATCTTCATGAAATTTGATAGCTGCCAACATTCAGAAAACTAAGATCATGGCATCTGGTCCCATCACTTCATGGGAAATAGATGGGGAAACAGTGGAGACAGTGTCAGACTTTATTTTTTGGGGCTCCAAAATCACTGCAGATGGTGACTGCAGCCATGAAATTAAAAGATGCTTACTCCTTGGAAGGAAAGTTATGACCAACCTAGATTTCATATTAAAAAGCAGAGACATTACTTTGCCAACAAAGGTCCGTCTAGTCAAGGCTACGGTTTTTCCAGTGGTCATGTATGGATGTCAGAGTTGGACTGTGAAGAAAGCTGAGCACCAAAGAATTGATGCTTTTGAACTGTGGTGTTGGAGAAGACTCTTGAGAGCCCCTTGGACTGCAAGGAGGTCCAACCAGTCTATCCTAAAGGATTCCTAAAGAATCCTGGGTGTTCATTGGAAGGACTGATGCTAAAGCTGAAACTCCAGTACTTTGGCCACTCCATGTGAAGAGTTGACTCATTGGAAAAGACCCTGATGCTGGGAGGGATTGGGGGCAGGAGGAGAAGGGGATGACAGAGGATGAGATGGCTGGATGAAAACACTGACTCGATGGACATGAGTTTGAGTGAACTCCGGGAGTTGGTGATGGACAGGGAGGCCTGGCGTGCTGCGATTTGTGGGGTTGCAAAGAGTCGGACACCACTGAGCGACTGAACTGAACTGAAAGATGCAACCTGTCATTTGAAATTCTCAGTGTGAATGACTTCCCCAGTATCATGCTCATTTGGTAAAAATTACCTGGAAAAAAATGCTTACTGTGAATTGATATTTGGATGTTATGTTTTAAACCCTTTGGTTTTGCATAAAATTGAAAAAAACCTGGACAAATAGATGAATAAAGGTTAAATAATCATGTTTTGACTAAAAATGTTAAAACATGGAAAGCTGGTTAAAAATATATTTACAAAATAGAATACATTTATTTATTTACTTTTTTATTTTTGGCCACACTACACGTGGCATGAGATATCTTAGTTCCTTGACCAGGGATTGAACTCTTGTCCCTCTGCATTGGAAGTGCAGAGTCTTAACTGGACCACCAGGGAAGTCCCTAAAATAGAAAATATTTTAAAATATCTAGTGGTATTTAACTTATTAAGTGCCAACTGTGATTGATAATAGTGCATGCAAAGGCAAAATTGACTAACACTGAAATACAGTTCAGATTTCAGTCATTACATTAAAAATGTCCTCAGCTTTAAGTTATATGATGATAAACTGTACCTGTTGAAAAATATATGTGGAAAAAAGAAATAATTTTATGGCAAAAATATGACTCATCTAAGGCATTCATTTATTCTGATCCAGCAATCATGGTAAATGTGTTTGGATTACTGGTCATAAGTACACAACATTTAAAAGGAGAATGGAGATCTTTATTGAAACAGAAAGTTCCTCAAACTCTACAATGATGTCAGTAATATTGTCAGGTCCTTGGAGCACATTATTGTTTTAAGCAGAAGTCCCTACACTTTCACATTGGTTATAAAACATTATTTTGTGCTGCTGGCCTGGAATGAGAATGTCATACATCTGTAGGCAATTAGAAGAAGCTGGACTGCATGTTTGATCAGCTCAATAATAAACGGGCACAAGTGTGACTCGACTTATGTTAGATTCCCTAGACAGATTATCCTGTTGTTATCATATGAAATAACCCCCTTTTATCAACAATTAAGTAAATCCACATTTATGGGCACTTTGCAAAAGTGTGTGATGGGAAGAAATCCAACTTAAGCCTTAAGTCATCCAAAAAAACTTTTAACCCTGCTTTTAATGATACAGACCCCCCCAATCTCAAATTGTAGAAATTGGTTGAATTATGCAAAACAGTTTGGGTTGGAAATGCCTCATGTGCACACAATCAATGAATATGTATTTAGCATCTATCATAAGCATTTAAGAGTTTTAGCTTATAATTGAAAAAGAAATTCCCAAAGAAGAAAAGACCTTACTTTGTAAGGTAGTCTAAATCTTTGTTTAAGAAAGATTAAATAGGATTTCATTTTTATTATTCACTTTTTATTATACAGTTTTTACTGTAACCAATGCATGTTGTAAATCCTGAATATGTTTTATTCTAGAACTTCATTCGATTCTAGGCATTCTTCTTGCTTTCAACCACAGCTGTCAATGATGGATCATAAATTAGTTTGTAGTTTCTGATAAATGAATTTACCTGCTTTTTTTCCCTTCTAAGTACCATTCAAACATCTGTCCGAAGTATAAAAAATAATTTAATATGTAAGTCAATACTTTAAAACTTTCACCAAACCTTTTCAGTTTCAGGAAAAATACCACCAAACCTTCCAATATAATTATATATTTAAATAATACAATTAAAAGTTGGTATTTTAAATAAATTCAAGGTATTTTTAAACCAATATTCAGTCAAATACACACACCATACATATATAAATATATATTTATTTGTAAATATATATTTATTTATATATATATATAAATAACCTCATGAGGTTATCTCTTTGACATAATCCTTAAATTAAATATCTGAATATCAAGCAGATGCTGAAGCATTCATCATCAATATTGGAATTCTGACTCATGACAGTAACACAAAACAGATGCTAATAAGATAGGCACTCTGAAAAGTGACACCATCACAGCATGGCTTAGCTCTTGATGTGGGATACTGAAAATTTGAATGCAAAATATAAAATAATAAAAGTCAGAGCCTGATAGGTTTCCTTACTTCATCTATAAACCATTTAAAATCTACTATATTTTTATACAGAAGATAAAACTCAACACTCGTGAATAAGGGGCAGCATCCTAGAAGTCCAAAAGATGCTTCTTTCACTTAATATAGCAGCTAGGTGACCCCAGTTGAACCCTTCTGTGTTGAGGGAGGAAGGTGCTCTCTTCTTCACTTATGTAAGTAGAAGGTAAGAACTCCTGGGCCCTTCCTATTGGCCAGTGTGTACAAGGCACTTATGGTGTATATGGGGTGTACCCAGCCAGCACCTGGCAGTGAAAAAGTAGTCTGAAGCTTCTATGGCCACATCAGGCAGATCTAAAAGGGTTTGCTAAGTAGTCAAAGAGGAACAAAATCCCTTAGCATAGTCCAGTTAGTTCATATGCTACACGTCTTCAAAGCCCAAGATTCTTATCAGTTTGCTAGCATGAGTCTACCGGATGTGTATTCTTTGTGAGAATAAACAGAAAAACCCAGGCAGATGGTGCCATGGTGCAAGTGATATAAGTGAAATGTGCTCAAATGAGAGCTTAAGAATAGATATAAGTGTGAGTGGGGGAAGACTCCTTCAAAGGTAATGAGAAGCAGAAGTCCCATTTCTTTATTCCTCAGTGAGGAAAACAAGTCACTGTTAAGTTCAATTAAGAGACCTTAAAGGGGGGCATTTGTGGAGTAGCTTGACAGCACAATTTTAAATTCCAAATGAATAATTTGACTGTTCCTTTTGACAGCTGTGACTCTAGCCCCATCTGTCTGGGTTTGAAGGCTGGCTCTGCACTCACCACCTGTGTGACCCCTGGATCTTAAACTTGGCTGCACACTGGAACCACTTGGGGAGCTTAAAAAAAATACTGATTCCTGGAACCCACCCCCAGAGAGTGTTATTTAATTGGGCTGGGGTGTGGTTTGGACATGGAGAAGTTTTAAAGGCTCCCAAGTGACTCTAAATATGTGCAGCTAAGGTTGAGAACCATTGGTGACCTCTCTGAGACAGAGTTTCCTCATTTGTAAAATGATGACGACACGGGCAGCAACTACCTTTTATGATTTTTGTGATGATTGAATATGATAACGCAGGCAAAGCCCTTAGCACAAAGAATGGCGAGGGGGAAGCTCTCAATAAATGAGAGCTGTTGTCGTTCTCACCACAAGGTGCACTTGGGCAAGAACTTTCTCATTAGCATAGAAAGTCAAGCTTACCTTGGCACACGTTATGCTCACTCTGCTCATAGCCTGTTGCACACTGGATCCGGTGAGAAGGGTTGATGGGAATGCGCTGAGGGTCAGATGGGTTCCGCCGGGTGACAAAGTTATTTCGGCCAGTCTGCACTTCAGCAGCAGCACTGGCGACAAAACCACCCCCAGGCACCACTCCACTGGCAGCGACGCCAGTGGCTGCTACACCCCCAGTGCCTGTACTAGAGGTCGCGGCTGCATTTGCAGCTGCACCCGCACCTTCGGCTGCTGGTGTTTCTTGCTGAGGTTGCTCATTGTTGACAATAATCTGGGCTGTTTTAGGAAGGCAGAGGTATCCTCCATAGTGGTTGACACATTTCATTCCACCTTTGCAAGCATCTGGGACAATGTCACATTCATCAATATCTGTGGTGAGTAATAAAATAAGTCAGGAATCTTCTTACAGGGGAAACCGAACATGTAAACACATGCTTACACCTTTTGGGTATAATACAGGTGGGGCATGAAGGACATACTAGATGGGGACAGAGAGCTATGATCAGATGGGAAGTCTTTGAAGCTGGCTCACCTTTGCACTGCTGTCTTACAGGATCCCACTCATATCCATCTGTGCATTGCTGTGAAGAGGAGCCAGGAGACAATTAATTGAGTATCCACTCTCAAAGAAGTCACTCTAAAAGCTTCATATTTATGGCAATAGTCTTGGTACTAGAGTCCCACATAGATGATGAGATGAGTAGTTTAACATTCTGTAGCTTTTTAAAAAAGATACATCTGGGCACTAGACTGCTTCAGGGATCCCTTCTCAATCACCACCTGTCTCAGGTCTTTTGTTGCATTTCCATTGGATCCAGTTGCCCATAACCATCTTGGAATTCCTTTCTGTCTTGATACTAATATTCTGTAATCTCTCTCTCTCTCTTTTTTTTTTTTTTTTGCTTTACTTGACCCTTCTTCCACATTATAAATTTTACCAAAAAAAAAAAAAAAAAATCCAACTGAGTTCTTTTATTCAGCCCTTGACTATTCCCCCTCTCTCTAAATCCTCTTAGAACAGTCCAGCACCTGACTTTCCTTATCATTCCTATTCAGTTAAGTCCTGATCTGTCTTCTCATACCATGGCCTGCCTCCCAGCTTCAGTTTCTAAAGGTCCTCTCTAGTTCACTCACTGACAGAACCATCTGTCAAGTACCCTTTCACACCAGGCACCATCCTAGTCCCTGGGAAAGCAAAGATGATTAAGATCTTGTTCCTATTCTCAGGCAGCTCGCAGGCCTGAAGAGGAGACAGACAGGTAGATTAGTTGAAGCAAGATGTCAGGTGTCGTGAGACAAATTCACCTGTGGAAGGAGTGATGGACTCTGTTCAGGACTGTGGGTAGGCATGACAGGGTGGAAAGGAGGGCTTTATGGGCAAAGCTACAAGTGAGTTGGATTTTTTTCCAGAGAGATGTGGTAAGTCTAGGATGAGGGACCACATAAGCAAAGGTGCAAAGCTGGAAGGAGCTACCAGTAGTCCTGGGTGGATGGAGTGAGATAAGAGAGGTAGGCAGGGCCAAACCTGGGAAGCCTTTCTCTGGAAAGGCCAAGTGGGAACTGAATTCGACCTTGAAGGTCAGTGAATCTCAAGCTTTATTATGCTTAAGAATCAGTCTGGTGCTTGTTAAAATGCGATTCCTGGGACCAACCAAAGGCTCTGACTCTGTAGGTCAGGTAGGGGGCATGGAATCTGAATTCCTAACAAGCATCTCAGGTGATTTTGATACAAGTTATCTATGGGCTACTTCTTGAGACATGCTGGTCTAAGTGATGAGGCCTCTGAAGAATTCTTAAGCTCAAGAAAACATCTGATCACATGCAGATTTGAGGAAGAGGTTTCAGGAAGGATTAAGCAAAAGTAGAATAAACAAACAAATAAACTTAAATTCTTCCATAAGAGCCAAGAGTTGCTTGGCAAACAACAGATGCTTGGCAAATAAATAGCTGATTGGAGACAGAGATGAGTTTAGATATTTTACTGACTTCCGAGACAATAAGGTGAAAACTAAACTCATTTTATTTCCCAAACTAACGCTTCTACTTTTACCAACACTGTCCAAGGCAGTATACCACATTTCTCAGGAACCAGAATAACAATTTTAACATCAACTTTTCCATCATTTTCCTTCAAGCTCTGCTGTTTTTGCATCCATTTTTATATCTCCCATGTTGGTGTAAGCCTTCCTGACTTCATGAGAAGGCAAATCTCCTTAGCTCGTCTCCATATCACTGCATTCTGCACACAAGCCTCTATGATAACCTTTCTTTGCTCTCTTGGTTACACTGCTCCTCCATCTAAGAGCTCACAGGGGCCTGTGGACCCCTCATCTTCCACTATTACCATCTTTAGGTTCTCCACACCACCCAGCCCCTTGTCACCTCCTGATCTTGACTTGGCTATGTTCCCTTCTAGTCTTTGATTATGCCACCTTTTCTGATTCAGGTGCCTCTTCAGGCTTTCTAGAATAATTCAAAGTCCTCACTTCCTTCAAGAAGTAGCAGCAAGTTCTAACTCCTTCAATAAGCCAGTCGCTTATTGAAGGCAGCACGTGCTAAGTCGCTTCAGTTGTATCCAAACCTTTGCAACCCTGTGGACGGTAGCCCACCAGGCTCCTCTATCCATGGGATTCTCCAGGCAAGAATAATAGAGTGGGTTGCCAGTATGAACATTAATTACCTCTGCTTTTGTATTTCTTTAGCAACATGTATAAGCTGCATAATACTTTGTACTTTTCAACAGTACTTTTCTCAAGGTAAATTCCCCAAGGTTAAGGTCTGAAATTTTTTAGTAAACAAATAAGCTTGAATTCTTTTGATAGTGATGAGAATTGCTTATGCACAAGGCAGGTACATGACGAATACATAACTGAATGGATCCTATCTTTAATATGAAAGGAGAATATGAGGCTATCTTATGGATATGATCCCATCCTTCTGAAAGGTAGGCAGAATGGCAGTTCACTTGATAAATTTGTATGCTAAATAGAGGAGACTTGCAGTTTGTTTTAGGTCTTCAGTTCCAGGACATTCAATATGGATCACAATTAAACAAGCCTAGACTGAATTTAGTTTCACCACTTACTGGTTGTGTAGTCTTAATTTAGATACCTCTCTGATCTTTAGTTCTACTAGAAGTAAGAGCATGCCACTTAGCTCATACTTTGCTATGAGAATGAAAAGAGATAGTGTCTCCATAGGGAGTTACTAAAAAAATAGTTACATCTTGTCCTTTAACCATGAACTAATAGCCATATACAGTTTAAAAGAGAATAGATTTAATCTTGGCACAGAAAGGGTGCCATATCTGAGAAACCTGGTATAAATGGTGAACCCTAGTTAGCAGTCTTAAAACTACAGTGTCTCAACCACAGGGAACTTTCTCTGCCAAAGATGAGTAAGGTTTAGGTGATTAGCAAAGGGAAGGGAGTACAAGATAAGCAGTTGTAAAAGCAATAAAATCTATTATTACATGAATATAAAAGGGGGTAGCTAATTTAATTTTAACTCCCTAAGAAGGTAGTAAGTTTAGCCCAAAGAACAAAACAATTTCATCTGAAGATAAACAACACATGTATTCATTTCTCTTGCTTTATTTATCTTCAGCAGAGGAAGCAACTACATTTACCATTAAGTTAACAAAATATTTATACTAAACCCCATTTGATTTATAGTTGATCTGGACAACAAGGAACATTTGCCAGATGAATACTAACATTCTAGGGATAATACGGTATCAAAAAGTGAGATAATGTTTATTATCAGTAATTAACATTAGCTCACTTTTAGAGTTTTATTTTCAAAAATTTTCAAAATTCTTTTGAGTAAGATTACTTAATTTTAAGTTGGGAGCAAGTAGAAAAATATGGTTTTCATATTCTGATCCAGGACAAATGTCATTTGCCTCAAAACACTGATTAAAGACTAGAAAACACAAAACAGAGGTGCAAACAAACTCACCAGAAGTGAGGCAAGCACTGCTCTCTGTTCTCACCATCCATTCTGGGCAGTGGTGGGGAGGGGTGGTTAGATGATGATATTTTCAATACTTTATTCAATGTTGATTGACTCATACAATTAGCTAATTAATAAAGATTACTTGGAAATATCAGATATGCTAATCAGAAAATACAAAACCAAATTTCACACAATGCATTTTACCAAATACTGCATCCTGGTAACACATGTCTATCTGAGTGGCATTTATATGAGCTATCAGTTAGATTGTAAGTGAATAATAGCCTTTATAAAGTCGAGAAAATCCACTTACATGAGAACATAAGTCACATGCACAAATGAGGTGAAGGGCTTTTATGATATTTAACATTCCTATTTGAGTCTTACTCCTTGAGTTCTGGTTTTATCTGCATGTATATAGTAATTCATGTTTTCCAATGACTTACACTCATTAATATGCTGAATGTTTCATAAACATGTAGCTTACTTTGATTTTTGTTTTAAAGGAGTTTCCCTTTTTGGCCTTGCATAAATCCTTACATTTTGGTCCCTATCTCAAATGGGGATCTAAATGAACTTTTGAAAGGACAGGCTATTTACAACATATCTTAAACGTGAACCTTGTTAACGCTGGTTTAATTTATTACCCTCTGCAGAGAATAGCCCACATAGACTGGCAGGACTGGATAAAGTCTCCCTTGTGCCACAGAATCCCACTGAACCGCAGTTATCTCAAATTCCATCACCCCTTACCGTGTACGTGATGGTTTCTTCAGTGTCCTGTGACTTGACCAACGCCAGAGTCAGCATAGTTAGGAAAAGGGCTTTCAACATCGTGAATCTCAAATAAAACACAGTACAAACCGATGCTTAGCATCCGCAGCGGAGGAAAATAAAACTTCAGCTGTAAAGTAACAAGCAAGTAAGGTAGAGAAGGTGGAGAAAGCTGAGGCTCCTTCATACACAACTTCTTCTAATCTACTTCTCATCTCCCCACCCCCTCCTCAACTTTCCCTTGGCCAAACGGGACACCAAAGGCTGAAGACGGCTGCAGAATTACATTTCGATTTACACTGTCCGGCTACGAATATACACAAAAGCTGTAAGGTAAGCAATTTACACTGCTCGAGAAAGGGGGTGAAAGAGAAAGAATACAGGGTAATTAATTTCAAAGGTGACGGTGCATTGTTTTTCCGAGGGTGGAAGTGGGGCAGCAAATCTCATATTCCTTTGAACGTTAAGGCTTTCCCTATAAGCTCACCTCCAGCTAGTTATCAGATCAGATCAGTCGCTCATTAAGTTCCTTGCAAAGTTCAGCAGAAAAACTTGTGAACCAATATGAATTATCTTGGCTTCTTTTTTTTTTTAAACAAAATACCACAGCGAAACTCCGGAGCAATCTCCTCCCATAGTAAAATACCTGCCCTTCAGAACTCCTCACATTCCCCAGCGCAAACTCTCCAAGTGGCATTTCCACGCGTTCTCTGTGAGCAGCTTTGTTTAAAAGCCCCAGGTGGTGTAGAGGAGCAGCCCAAGCGTCTAGTTCCCTCGCGCCTTACGGGTGTCTCGGTCCCCGAAATGCTACCTTCAGGATCCGGTCTCCCTAAGGCCAGAACTGGGGAACCACACCGCAGCCCGAAGTACCAGTTTCAGGGCGGCCGGCCAGGCGTCCTCAGGGAGGCGAGGTCCCCTTTCTTAAAAGTATGTTAACAGGCGGCTGTCTCTGGGGAGCTGCTTAGTGCTCCAGCTTCTAACCAGTTCCGGTGAAATCCAGGTGCGGCTTAAATCTCACACACTGGCCCCCTGAAAGTTTCAAAACTTCGTTTGCGGGCAAAGCCCTGTCGGTTGATTGTCGGCACGCACACACATGCCCATCCAAACAGATGTCACCTAATGCTCGCACATCCTGACAGATCGCATTCCGAGACCTCACACCTCCACCTCCCTCTCTGCCTGAAAGATCCTGCACTGTGTGGGGGCAGTTCTCAGGTCCACTGCACCCCTCAAGTCACCCCACTTACTCCTCAGCGCGCGGCCACGCGGGCACGGGGTGCGCTGGTGTGACCCCCGCTCCGGGGTTCCTACCTGCGCGGCCGGGCTGCGCTCCGGGCCCGGGCAGCGAGGGGAGAGCGCAGGGGAGGGCAGCCCCGTGGGTCTGAACTGGCGAGGTCTGGCAGCGGCGCGGCGGCAGGAGGAGGAGGAGAAAAGGAGGGAAAGGGGAGGGCGAAGGGGGGCGGAGGAGAGAGCTGAGGGAGGCGCAAGGGCTGAGCTGAGCGCAGCAAACCCAGAGGGGAGGGCGCGCTGCGCAGCTGGGTCTGCGCCCCTACCTCCGAGGGCGCCTGCCCGCCCCTCCCAGCCCCTCACCCTTAGTTCCCAGACGCGCCGGAACTCTAGGCAGAAGATGGCACGTTTGGCATGTGATGTTTGGGATATGAATAGGCCTTGGTGATGCTCCAGCCTCCCAGGCAATTTCTCGTGCCCCGCGGAGTGGAAAACTGCTCTCCTAGAGAGCTTGCGAGCGTCCTGAGAAATTGCTTAAAAAAAAAAAAAAAAAAGTGAATCCTAGGAAAGTAAATTAACCCCATTTATAGGACTAGTTCTTTCGCCTTTTCTTTAAGATTTTTTTTTTTTTTTGGTGGGAGGAGGGGATAGGGGAGTGTCTACTTCCTAAAATATAGAAAAAGAGCATTCATAATGTTGTAGCCATGCGTTCCGGGAAACAAACTCACTCAGAAGGACAATGCAGATAGTGGAATGCTGTTTGTTACACTGGTGGGCCCAAGGCAGAGTCTCCTTTTAGCCAAGGACCTTGACCAGTTTTTCTGAAAACCTTCTATACCCTAAGAGTATGTACCCAAATCCACTTCCCCCAATTCCCTGAAAGTAGTCTGAACAAAGGAAAAGAAAGATACAAAGTTAACCCGTGATTCATATGCCTTAAGCCTAGGTAGTTAGTGAAGTGAAAGTGAAGTCGCTTAGTCATGTCCAACTCTTAGCGACCCCATGGACTGCACCTACCAGGCTCCTCCATCCATGGGATTTTCCAGGCAAGAGTATTGGAGTGGGGTGCCATTGCCTTCTCTGCTAGGTAGTTAACAGTGGACAATTATCAATAGGCCTGTGGTCATACCCAAAAAGCGTAATAGTAGTTATGATTCTATTCAGTTACACAGATAATTAGGGTATTCTTTTAGGCAACAGAGAGTCTAGGTACGAGCCCTGGGGCTCTTCCATCCAGTGGGCCTGGTTTTCCAGTTGGTATATCATTTCCATAGATACTGGGCATATAGCTCAAAGTCCACAATCCGGCCCAAGATGGAGTCCTGCTTTCAAGATGGAGCCTGTTCTGTCTGTTTCCTCCTTCATTCCCTTTTCTTGATGCTCTTAACTCATATGAGCATCATTCATAGGGATATATTGCGCTCTGACTCTCCGACCTCCAATTTGGGAGAACGACATCAACCTTTGGGTTACAAAGTTCATAGTACATTGTAAAATAAAGAGTTCACAAGGCAGAACTATCAAGGCAACTATAACAATGGTAAATATAGTTTTCCACCAATCACCCTTCATCCAAGATAGGACCGAAGTCCAAAAAGGAAGATTATCATCAGACATAACTTTTAACTGACCTTTCATGTCATCTAGGGTGGCTGATACATAGCCAGATAAATCAGGAATGTATGGACAACATTCAACTTTAACTATAGCACCAGTCCCTCTCTGTACTGAAACTATGGTTAGTCTCAAGATGATACCAGCAAGTCCTTGTAGCAGCAGTTGATTGTAGAGCTTCATCTCTTCTTCTTCTTTAAGATGCTCTTGGGTTCATGGGGATCAGTGGGGTCCTTCTGTGTAGTCCACTGGGTGTCCTCTGGGTCTGCATGGTATGCTCTCTTCACGCTCGTGTGATAGATCCAGGGAGTGACACCTGCAACTTTAACTGCCGTAGGGGTGGTTAGAACAACAGTATATGGACCCTTCCAATGTGCCGCCAAGGAGTCGTGTTTCCAGTACTTGACCACACCTGATCCCCAAGCACAAATTCGTGAATCTGTTCCCCAAGGGGGAATGGCACCCTTTCTTGTATAAACTTCATTACCTGATTTATTACCTTACCCAGTTGTTCCATCTGCTGTGAAATCCCATCTTCTCTTACCTGAGGCAAATTTGTTGACACCTGTTTTATTATGGGAGGGGGCCTCCCATATACAGTTTTGTCTCAAGATGATACCAGCAAGTTCTTGTAGCAGCAGTTGATTGTAGAGCTTCATCTCTTCTTCTTTAAGATGCTCTTAAAGAAGAGACGAGCCATGGGACTGTGGGGTCATCGTGAGTCTGAGCAGAGCCGTCAGAAACAAGTCCACCCAGGAACAGTCAGTCTCTGAGATCCACTTGGAGAGTGTCTCTTTAAGTGTCCGGTTGGTTCCTTCTACCATCCCAGAACTCTGGGGCCTATATGCTGTATGTAATTTCCACTTGATGTTTACAGTTTTGCTTACTTGTTATACTAAATCAGCTATGAAAGCTGGGCCATTGTCCGATCCAATGCTGGTAGGAAATCCAAATCTGGGAACTATCTCCCTAAGCAGGCACCAGGCTACTTTTGATGCTCTTTCAGTCTGGGTAGGAAAAGCTTCTACCCATCCCGAGAACGTACATACTACGACCAGCAGGTAATGGTAGTATTGGTGAGGTTTCTTTTCAGTGAAGTCCACTTCCAGGTGTTCAAACGGCAGCATGCCTTTTACCTGAATCCTTGGAGGTTTCTGTCTGTGCCAAGAGGCAGCATTGACCTGTGAGCAGGCAATGCAGTTCTGAGAGTTTGTCCTGTATAGGGAAGAGAGGCAAGGAACCAAGAAATATTTTCGAATTAGCTCTTCCAGTTTATCATGGCCTAGATGGGTCGCTTGGTTTGTTTGGCTTACCAGAGTGGGTGCCAGCTCCTCTGGTACCAATAATTTGCCACTTGGCAATTCCCACCATCCCTTTTCAGTCTTGATGGCCCCTTCTGCTTTGGCTAGTTGGTTTTGGGCTTCAGTGTATTTTGGAGAGTCTAGCGTTAGCTCAGTTATCTCCGCCAAAATGGAAGCTTTAATAGGGATTTCACTTGTCACAAGCCCTCGGCTGCTTGTTTAGCGGTCTTATCTGCCAGTCTGTTCCCTGAGCCCGGGGGGTATCCTCTTTTTGACGTCCTCAGCAGTGTATGACTGCAACCCTTTCTGGTTCCCAGGCAGCATCTAATAGGGCCTTGATTTCTTCCTTATTTTTAATATCTTTTTCACTGGCTGTCAAAGGCCTCTCTCCTTATACAGAGCCCTGTAATGTGGCAAAAGCATACCTGGAGTCTGTGTAAATGTTTGTCTTCTTATCTTTTGACAGCTGGAGGGCCTGGATTAGAGCATATAGTTCGGCCTATTGAGTGGACCAGTGTGATGGCAGAGAGCTAGCCTCAACGATGGTTTCTTCCATGACTACTGCCTATCCCGACAGTCATTGTCCTTGTTTCACCAGGCTGGTGCTGTTGGTGTACAGGACCAAATCTGGATCCGGGATTGGCTGGTCTCTCAAGTCAGGTCTGCTGGCATATTTCCTTGCAATCATGTGAGGGCCCACCTTCTCCCACAAGAAAGAGAGTAGCCAGATTCAGGGCCTGACAAAGCTCAGTAGTAACATGGGGGTTCTCACATAACAGTCCCTGGTATTGAGTAATCCGGGATGTTGACAGCCATTCATGGGGGTCCCCTTGCAGGAGAATGTTGACCTCATGTGGGACTTTTACGAACAAATCTTGGCCCAAAGTCAGCTTGGTTGCCTCCCGGACCAGTAAGACAACTGCAGCAACTGCACATAAGCATCCCAGCCACCCAGTGGCAACATTGTCCAGCTGATTAGAGAAAAGTCACTGGTCTGTCCCATGTCCCCATAGTCTGGGACAACACTCCCATAGCCACCTTGTCCTTTTCAGTCACATAAAGAGTAAATGGCTTAGCAAGGTCTGGCAGGCCCAAGGCAGGTGCTGACATAATTGTACTGGGTTTGAGTTCTATTACCAGTGGGACTTGTTTTGCAAGCCTGGGGTGGGTTGTCTTCTGCCCAGACCCCAGGGAATTGTTGAGTTAACTGTCTCTCTTGACTGTTTAGCCTGTCCCGTGTCCCTTCCGGGAGATCGTGCAACCTCCATTCATCTTGAGGGGTTACTGAGAGGAAGAGTAGATAGGTGGTTGAGCCCACTCGAACAGTGGGTCTTTTGTGGGGGGTAAGGTCACTTGTACCCCCAATTTAGACAGCAAGTCTCTTCCTAACAAAGGTACTGGGCATTCAGGGATGTATAAAAATTCATGAGTCACTGGGTGTCCCCCCATCTGACATTTTCAGGGTAGGCTGGAGACACAAAGGCTGCATTTACCACCATCTGAGACCCAGCAGCCTCTGGCTGGGTCCATTGGCATATTAAGTCTATAGGCCTCTCACAGTCTTTCGCAGAACTCAGAGGGTGATTCGCTTTCCCTTTGAATCACTTTGGAGGGTTTTGTGATACTCATAGCTTTTTAGGCCCCCTTCTTGACACCTTGTAAAATAGTCACCCAATATCTCTCCAGGTGGCCCCTCCCTTCCTCTCTGTTACAGTCCCAACTGGGCCTCTTATCAGGGGTGGCTAGTTCTGCCCACCACTGCGGGTTTGTGGTACCCTCAGGTACCATTTCTCGTAACCATTTTCTGGCCTCAGTTAGGATCCTGTGTCTGTCCTCAGTGCTGAAAAGGGAGACTAGTAGTTGGATTATGTCATCCTATGTAGGGTGGTGGGTTCGAAAAATAGTCTCCATTAGCCTAATCATGGCTTGTGGCTCCCCCACGCTACGGTGGGGTGTGTCTCTGCCAGTTTAATATATCGGTAGAGGAAAATGGCTGGTAATAATAGGCTACAGGGGGCGGATGGCAGTGCCCCATGCGTCCTGAACTGGAGGCTATTGTAGCTCTCTGAGGGGCATCTGTAGGCATCCCCCTGTTCCTTGGCAGAGCATAGCTTCTGTCTAATTGCTGTGTTTTCTTCCCCCTTCCCATCAGTACTTACTGGGAGAGGTGGATACAATCTAGGAGGTTCAGCTGAGGTGGAATTCTGGGGGCATTGACCAGAGGTCTCTATTGCTGGGATTGGAGCCTGCCGAAATGGCGGCTCTATGAACTCTGGGAGAGCTGGTGGAAGAGCAGTGGCTGCTGCAGGAACTTCACCTGGCCCTGGATTGGTCAGTAAGGCGGCCTCTGGACCTGGTGGAACACTGGGAGGCAGGCACGTCATTATCCAGTATGTGGGAGGAGTCAGGTCATCCCTGTCCAAATCCTGTTGAATTTCCTTTTTTATCATCAGTCAATTTTTGTGCCATTAATATTTTTCCCTTTCCCTTCTGGATACAGAACCTTGTCCAAGTAGGAGGGTCTTGAGCTAACCCTAACCATGAGTCAATATATGGATATTGATCCAGGTGTCCTGGCTCTCCTGTGACTACTGTATAGACTGCTTCCACTATTTTAAAGTTCATGGTGTTCTCTGGTGGCCATTCTACTCCCATAGGGGGCCATTCGACCTCACAGAGTATGTGGAGGCAGTTAGGCTTCATCTTCACCCCATAGTCTCCTCAAAATCCCTTCTTTAAATTTTTAATCATGCACTCCAATACAGTTGCCTTAGATTCACTTCCCCCCATCTTGCTACCTTCTCGGACCTTCTTCTACTTTTCCTTTTCGTCTGTCTACAAAGTTCTCAGTACCCTATGTACTTCTGATATTTCCACTCAATGACACTTAAATTGCCATTCTGCCTCCTTCCTATTTGAGGTGAGAAGAGCCTTACCTGCCAGATCCCAGAGGGAGAAGGGGGATTGGCTTGTCTTCACCTGCCGGTCAGCACAGCCAAACCAGAACACCACGTGATCCAAGACTGTTTCTCCCTTAACTTTTAAAGTCCATTCTGCCTTGGTGGGCTTGATCAGGTGTGGATGAAAATACAGATGGGTTAAATATCCCACGTCCCAGGCCATCTCCGGAAAAGCCAATTTGTACTCACTTATGTATCCCCTTCCTTCTAGCATGACAGTTCTGAGGGGGTCAAGAATTTCTAGCAGATGGGACACCTCCTTGGGAAGGGCAGAATCAGTTCAGTTCAATCACTCAGTCGTGTCCGACTCTTTGTGACCCCATGAATTGCAGCATGCCAGGCCTCCCTGTCCATCACCAACTCCAAGAGTTCACTCAAGCTCATGTCCATCAAGTCGGTGATGCCATCCAGCCATCTCATCCTCTGTCATCCCCTTCTCCTCCTGCCCTCAATCCCTTCCAGCATCAGGGTCTTTTCCAAGGAGTCAACTCTTCACATGAGGTGGCCAAAGTACTGGAGTTTCAGCTTTAGCATCATTCTTTCCAAAGAACACCCAGATCTGATCTCCTTTAGAATGCACTGGCTGGATCTCCTTGCAGTCCAAGGAATTCTCAAGAGTCTTCTCCAACACCACAGTTCAAAAGCATCAGTTCTTCGGCGCTCAGCTTTCTTCACAGTCCATCTTTTAAATCCATACATGACCACTGGAAAAACCATAGCCTTGACTAGATGGACCTTTGTTGGCAAAGTATTGCCTCTGCTTTTGAATATGCTATCTAGGTTGGTCATAACTTTCCTTCCAAGGAGTAAGTGTCTTTTAATTTCATGGCTGCAATCACCATCTGCAGTGATTTTGGAGCCCTCCAAAATAAAGTCTGACGCTGTTTCCACTGTTTCCCCATCTATTTCCCATGAAGTGAGGGCAGAATACAAGCACACAAAAACCAAGTTTCTTCTCCTAAAAATCCCCTGGCAATTGCTTGGTAATAATTTTCCTCAAGACGGCATGGACACCACCTCCTAAATGACCTTCACAAATTTCCTTCCTAAGCCCTAACACATTCGTCAACCTGTGTACCAAGAAATCGTTGCCACCTACCTATTCTAGGCTCCATCTGTGCTCCTTCTAATCCCTCCCAGGTGGGTGATCAGGCCCCCTTTTCCACCCTACCGGGTGGGCTCCTCCTCACCTGAGCACTCAGTTCCCCTGCTGCCGTCCACTACCTGCTAACATGAAAGGTCCGGGCATTGAGAAGCAGAATCCTTCCAGAAGGGCGAGGCGCCTTCCCCCCTCTAGAAGATTCGAGCCGCAAGGCCTTGGAGTAGTCCCAAATGGGACTTGTCTCCTCAAAGTGAGGGGTTTCCCGGCCCATGCACCAAATGTTGTAGCCATGTGTCCTGGGAAACAAACTCACTCAGAAGGACAATGCAGATAGTGGAGTGCAGTTTATTATACTGGTGGGCCCAAGGCAGAGTCTCCTCTTAGCCAAGGACCCTGCCAGTTTTTCTGAAAACCTTCTATACCCTAAGTGTACGTGCCCAAACCCACTTCCCCCAATTCCCTGAAAGTAGTCTGAACAAAGGAAAAGAAAGATACAATCAAAGTTAACCCATGATTCATATGCCTTAAGCCTAGGTAGTTAACAGTGGACAATTATCAATAGGCCTGTGGTCATACCCCAAAAAGCACAATAGAAGTTATGATTCTATTCGGTTACACAGATAATTAGGGTATTCTTTTAGGCAACAGAGAGTCTAGGTACGAGCCCTGGGGCTCTTCCGTCCAGTGGGCCTGGTTTTCCAGTTGGTATATCGTTTCCATAGATACTGGGCATATAGCTCAAAGTCCACAATCCGGCCCAAGATGGAGTCCTGCTTTCAAGATGGAGCCTGTTCTGTTTCCTCCTTCAATTCAACAAATATTTGTGACTTACTGTGTGCCAGGTGTTGGGAATAGGCCAAGTAGAACTCACACAAAATTGTGAGGTTGTGTTGTTTTTGGTCTTTCAACCACACCCCCCCTCCCCCCACCCATGCCTTTATCATCTACTGCTTTTCTTCTCTCCACTGGTTCATTTATGGGAGTCCCCAACATTGGTCATTCAAAATTGGATATTTTGCTCTCACCTTTCATACTAATGGTGGAATTTCAGGAATTTGGAGAGAAAAAGAAAAATTTTTTTTCTGGCTTCTTCAAGTCATACCACACAGATTGTGGCTATCTTTGAACGCTCCAACTCTAAAGTCAGATTAATAGTTTGCCTCCAAGGCAGTTATGACTTCTAAAGAAAATAGTTTCATGAATGAGACCATATGCAAGCTGAAGTTGTTGACTCAGCACCCCCTCAGCAGGGGCAGAGGCTCCGCCCAACAGCTCCTTCTCCTTCCCTGCAGACCAAAGGGCATCAAATGATAGGGAATGCAAGAGAGAGAGAGCGGCTGTGGTGGGGGGAGGGGGGGGGCGGGGGGGGCGCGGGTGGTGGGGGGGCGGGTGGGGGGGGGCCGGGGGGAGCCTCTGTCCTTATCTGTTGTGTATGTAGTAGGTTGCCAAACTTGCCAGTTTGGTTGCAAGCCACACAGCAGTGGACAAGATCAGAGGAGCTTCACGACCCTGATGCTTCACCATAGTTATTTTAGTGTACGGGGTTTTGGTAATAGTATTGAAGATTTTGGTGCCAGAATTTCCATTTTTGTTTCCCCAGTCATTATTGACCTCCAAACTTTAGTAAATTGTATCTTTGCTTTTGTACAGTAAGAAGTTCTGTCTAGACATTTTATTCTACTTTTTGAGTTCTTTTTACCTATCTTCAGCCTTTTCCCCAGGAAAAAAGGGGGTTAAAACCCCCAAATTTCTATCTCCAGCCAGGAATTGTTCCTGTACATCCAACTCCTGACCTGCTATCTTCATTTGTGCACCTAATGGACATTTCAAACTGAACAGTCTGCTGACTTTCACCCTTCTTCCCTACCTTCTCTACCTACCTGCTTCACCATCTTAATGAACAGCAATTTCATCTTTCCATTTGCTTAGATCCAAGATCACAGAGTCATCCGTGGCTTCTCTTCTTTCTTACACACCCTGCATTCAGTTCTTCAGAAAACTCTGTTGGCTCCATCTTTAAACTGTATCCAGAACTGAACAACTTCTCATTACTTATTTCATGACCATGCTGGCCTCTGCTGCCACCATCTTCCACACAAATTATTTTAGCCTCCTTATCTTTCTCCTTACTTATACCCTCACTCCTCTGCAGCCATTTCTCAGCAGAAGTTCATGTACATGGAATCCTAGAACATGTACATTTTTGCATCTGGCTTCCTTCACTCAGCATACTTTTGAGATGCATCCTAGCTGTTAGGTATATCAGAAGTTCACTCCTTTTTAATTAATGAGTATTGTTCCACTGTGTGCATATACCCTGGTTTGTCTATCTGTTCACCTGTGGATGGGTATTTGGATTGTTTGTGAATAAAGCCATCATGGACATTTAATGTAGAAATCTTTGTGTGGACATATATTTTCCCTTCATTTAGATAAATACTTAGAGGTGGAATCTCTGGGTCATATGGTATAGGTATGTTTAACTTCATAAGAAAGTGCCAAAGTATTTCCCAAAGTAGCCATACCACTTTACATTCCTACCAGCAGTATGTGAAACTCTGTGATATTGTCAGCAACTTATAATGCTAGCCATTTTATGGCAGGTGTGTAAGTGGCAGCTCATTGTGGTTTTATATTATGTTTCTCTGATATCTAATGATACTGAACTTTTTTATATGCTCATTATCCATCATTATGTCTTCTTTTGTGAAGAGCCCATTCAAATCTTTATTTCTTTATTTTTGTTTTTTGTCTTATTAGTAGTAAGAGCTTTTAAAAAAATACAAGTTCTCCCTGCAAGTTCTTTGTCAGATTTTTGAATGTTTTCTCCCAGTCTTTGTTTTGCCTTTTCATTCTCTTAATGCTGTTTTTTTGGGAGCAAACATTTTTAAATTGGATGAAGTCTAACATTAATTTTTTCTTTTTTGTTTTGACCTCTTTATTTACTATTTACAAAATCTTACCTTTGGGAAATCTTGTAAGTGCTATAAGCCTCAGTTCCTGCTTCTATAAAATGGGAAGGATAACACTCTTTCTTTCTTAAGGTTGTGGGGACTAGGTAAGAAACTCATGGTAAATATCAAATACATGTGAATGATTGTTCTGAGATATTAGAATATATAGTGTGATGGGCTATAGTAGACTATTCCTCCATCTTAACCCAGGATTCTTTAGGTATTCCTTACAATAGGGCATCTCCCGACAGGTATAAGGTAATGAAATCAGCAATGGCATTCTCTGGCTGTTGTTTCAGGGTAGCCCATCGTCCCACCTCAACCAATCAGAACTGAGGGGAAGGATTTCTTTCCTAGGTGAAAGGTCTCCTAAGCCCACACTGGAGAACAGTGTAGCCCTTAGCAAAATTTTACTATTGCTCCCTTTTTAAATGGAGAAGGAAATGGCAACCCACTCCAGTACTCTTGCCTGGAAAATCCCATGGACAGAGGAGCCTGGTAAGCTACAGTCCATGGGGTCACAAAGAGTCAGACATGATTGATTGACTTCACTTTTTCTTTCCTTTAAAAAAAAAAATTCCTTGAAAATAATTAGAAGTCTCAAGGACCCACAGGCTTTAATTGAGTCATGGAGCCACAAATCTTGTGGTTAAAACCTGATTAATGATTTTCACTAGTATGTGGGTAACTGGAAAGTGAAATCTATGAAAAAATATTAAGAAGGCAGTGAAGAAGGCAGTGAAGATGGAACAATTATGTAGGGATTAATGGCAAGGTGATTGACTCATCCCAGTTTTCCCAGGACTTTTCCAGTTTTTGCACTGGAAGTTCTATATCCTTGGAAAGCCCTCAATCCTAGGCAAACTTAAAGGTATATAAAAGGGAATTCCTTGGCAGGCCAGTGGTTAGGACTCTGAACTTTCACTGCTGAGATCTGAGTTCCATCCCTGGTATGGGAACTAAGATCCTGAAAACTGTAGTGTGGCCAAAACAAACAAAAAAAAAAGTGAAGAGAAAGGTGTGGTAGAAAGAAAATATGAAAGGACACAGGAGTTCTTGCCTGGACTTTTGCTGTGCTTTAGCTGGGTAATCATAGCGGTTGCTCAACTTCTTTGTGTCAGTTTTACACAAACACTGACCTGGGTAAAAACATTTATTTGTAGTTGTTATATTGAATCTACCTGTTGTTGTCACCTTCTACTTACCTGTATTTCTCACATTGCTTTTGCCTGTTCATCATTTCTTTCCTTAGAGTGGTAGGCCATCAGCAGTCATCAGAATGTCCCCTAAATACAAAAAGGAAAAATTCCTAGGTCCAGAAAAATAAGGAGAAATGACTTAGTGCCAGTAAGAGAAGAATGTCAAAGTTTAAAACCTGGCTGTTAGGTCTAGTAAGTTGTGGCAGAAGTACTGTCTTCTCTAGTGCCAGTAAGAGAAGAATGTCAAAGTCCAGAACCTGGCTGTTAGGTCTGGTGAGATGACAGAAGTATTGTCTTCTTCTTTTTTTTTTAATTTAAATTTATTTATTTTAATTGGAGGTTAATTACTTTACAATATTGTGTTGGTTTTGCCATACATCAACATGAATCCGCCATGGGTATACACGTGTTCCCCATCCTGAACCCCTCTCCCACCTCCCTCCCCATACCCTCCCTCTGGTTCATCCCAGTGCATCAGCTTCAAGCATCCTGTATCCTGCACTGAACCTGGACTGGCGATTCATTTCTTATATGATATTATACATGTTTCAATGTCATTCTCCCAAATCATCCCACTCTCTCCCTATCCCTCAGAGTCCAAAAGACTGTTCTACACATCTGTGTCTCTTTTGCTGTCTCCCATACAGGGTTATTGTTACCATCTTTCTAAATTCCATATATATGTGTGAGTATACTGTATTGGTGTTTTTCTTTCTGGCTTACTTCACTCTGTATAATAGGCTCCAGTTTCATCCACCTTATTAGAACTGATTCAAATGTATTCTTTTTAATGGCTGAGTAATACTCCATTGTGTATATATACCACAGCTTTCTTATCCATTCATCTGCTGATGGACATCTAGGTTGCTTCTATGTCCTGGCTATTATAAACAGTGCTGCGATGAACATTGGGGTACACATGTCCCTTTCAATTCTGGTTTCCTCGGTGTGTATGCCCAGCAGTGGGATTGCTGGGTCATAAGGCAGTTCTATTTCCAGTTTTTTAAGGAATCTCCACACTGTTCACCATAGTGGCTGTACTAGTTTGCATTCCCACCAACAGTGTAAGAGGGTTCCCTTTTCTCCACACCTTCTCCAGCATTTATTGCTTGTAGACTTTTGGATCGCAGCCATTCTGACTGGCGTGAAATGGTACCTCATTGTGGTTTTGATTTGCATTTCTCTGATAATGAGTGATGTTGAGCATCTTTTCATGTGTTTGTTAGCCATCTGTACGTCTTCCTTGGAGAAATGTCTATTTAGTTCTTTGGCCCATTTTTTGATTGGGTCATTTATTTTTCTGGAGTTGAGCTGTAGGAGTTGCTTGTGTATTTTTGAAATTAGTTGTTTGTCAGTTGCTTCATTTGCTATTATTTTCTCCCATTCTGAAGGCTGTCTTTTCACCTTGCTTATTGTTTCCTTTGTTGTGCAAAAGCTTTTAAGTTTAACTAGGTCCCATTTGTTTATTTTTGCTTTTATTTCCAGTATTCTGGGAGGTGGGTCATAGAGGATCCTGCTGTAATGTATGTCAGAGAGTGTTTTGCCTATGTTCTCCTCTAGGAGTTTTATAGTTTCTGGTCTTACATTTAGATCTTTAATCCATTTTGAGTTGATTTTTGTGTATGGTCTTAGAAAGTGTTCTAGTTTCATTGTTTTACAAGTGGTTGACCAGTTTTCCCAGCACCACTTGTTAAAGAGATTGTCTTTAATCCATTGTATATTCTTGCCTCCTTTGTCAAAGATAAGGTGTCCATATGTGCATGGATTTATCTCTGGGATTTCTATCTTGTTCCATTGATCTATGTTTCTGTCTTTGTGCCAGTACCATACTGTCTTGATGACTGTGGCTTTGTAGTAGAGCCTGAAGTCAGGTAGATTGATTCCTCCAGTTCCATTCTTCTTTAAAGATTGCTTTGGATATTCAAGGTTTTTTGTATTTCCATACAAATTGTGAAATTATTTGTTTTAGCTCTGTGAAAAATACCATTGGTAGCTTGATAGGGATTGCATTGAATCTATAGATTGCTTTGGGTAGTATACTCATTTTCACTATATTGATTCTTCCTATCCACGAACATGGTATATTTCTCCATCTATTAGTGTCCTCTTTCATTTTCTGTGGAAAATTCTTCAAGAGATGGGAATACCAGACCACCTGATCTGCCTCTTGAGAAATTTGTATGCAGGTCAGGAAGCAACAGTTAGAACTGGACATGGAACAACAGACTGGTTCCAAATAGGAAAAGGAGTATGTCAAGGCTGTATATTGTCACCCTGCTTATTTAACTTCTATGCAGAGTACATCATGAGAAACGCTGGACTGGAAGAAACACAAGCTGGAATCAAGATTGCCAAGAGAAATATCACTCACCTCAGATATGCAGACGACACCACCCTTATGGCAGAAAGTGAAGAGGAACTAAAAAGCCTCTTGATGAAAGTGAAAGTGGAGAGTGAAAAAGTTGGCTTAAAGCTCAACATTCAGATAACAAAGATCATGGCATCCGGTCCCACCACTTCATGGGAAATAGATGGGGAAACAGTGTCAGACTTTATTTTTCTGGGCTCTAAAATCACTACAGATGGTGACTGCAGCCATGAAATTAAAAGACGCTTACTCCTTGGAAGGAAAGTTATGAGCAACCTAGATAGCATATTCATTACTTTGCCAACAAAGGTTCGTCTAGTCAAGGCTATGGTTTTTCCTGTGGTCATGTATGGATGTGAGAGTCGGACTGTGAAGAAGGCTGAGCGCCGAAGAATTGATGCTTTTGGACTGTGGTGTTGGAGAAGACTCTTGAGAGTCCCTTGGACTGCAAGGAGATCCAACCAGTCCATTCTGAAGGAGATCAGTCCTGGTATTTCTTTGGAAGGAATGATGCTAAAGCTGAAACTCCAGTACTTTGGCCACCTCATGCAAAGAGTTGACTCATTGGAAAAGACTCTGATGCTGGGAGGGATTGGGGGCAGAAGGAGAAGGGGATGGCAGAGGATGAGATGGCTGGATGGCATCACTGACTCGATGGACGTGAGTCTGAGTGAACTCCGGGAGTTGGTGATGGACAGGGAGGTCTGGCATGCTGTGATTCATGGGGTCGCAAAGAGTCGGACATGACTGAATGACTGATTTGATCTGATCTTGATTTCTTTCACCAGTGTTTTATAGTTTTCTATATATAGGTCTTTAGTTTCTTTAGGTAGATATATTCCTAAGTATTTTATTCTTTTCGTTGCAATGGTGAACGGAATTGTTTCCTTAATTTCTCTTTCTATTTTCTCATTATTAGTGTATAAGTTTGCAAGGGATTTCTGTGTGTTGATTTTATATCCTGCAACTTTAGTATATTCATTGATTAGTTCTAGTAATTTTCTGGTGGAGTCTTTAGGGTTTTCCATGTAGAGGATCATGTCATCTGCAAACAGTGAGAGTTTTACTTCTTCTTTTCCAACTTGGATTCCTTTTATTTCTTTTTCTGCTCTGATTGCTGTGGCCAAAACTTCCAAAACTATGTTGAATAGTAGTGGTGAATGTGGGCACCCTTGTCTTGTTCCTGACTTTAGGGGAAATGCTTTCAATTTTTCACCATTAAGGATAATGTTTGCTGTTGGTTTGTCATATATAGCTTTTATTAGGTTAAGGTATGTTCCTTCTATTCCTGCTTTCTGGAGAGTTGTTTTTTTTTTTTTTTTTATCATAAATGGATGTTGAATTTTGTCAAAGGCTTTCTCTGCATCTATTGAGATAATCATATGGCTTTTATTTTTCAATTTGTTAATGTGGTGTATTACATTGATTGATTTGCAGATATTGAAGAATCCTTGCATCCCTGGGATAAAGCCCACTTGGTCATGGTATATGATCTTTTTAATGTGTTGTTGGATTCTGATTGCTAGAATTTTGTTAAGGATTTTTGCATCTATGTTCATCGGTGATATTGGCCTGTACTTTTCTTTTTTTGTGTGGCATCTTTGTCAGGTTTTGGTATTAGGGTGATGGTGGCCTCATAGAATGATTTTGGAAGTTTACCTTCCTCTGCAATTTTCTGGAAGAGTTTGGGTAGGATAGGTGTTAGCTCTTCCCTAAATTTTTGGTAGAATTCAGCTGTGAAGCCCTCTGGACCTGGCCTTTTGTTTGCTGGAAGATTTCTGATTATAGTTTCAATTTCTGTGCTTGTGATGGGTCTGTTAAGATTTTGTATTTCTTCCTGGTTCAGTTTGGTGAAGTTGTACTTTTCTAAGAATTTGTCCATTTCTTCCACGTCGTCCATTTTATTGGCATATAATTGCTGATAGTAGTCTCTTATGATCCTTTGTATTTCTGTGTTGTCTGTTGTGATCTCTCCATTTTCATTTCTAATTTTATTGATTTGATTTTTCTCCCTTTGTTTCTTGATAAGTCTGGCTAATGGTTTGTCAATTTTATTTATCCTTTCAAAGAACCAGCTTTCGGCTTTGTTGATTTTTGCTATGGTCTTTTTTGTTTCTTTTGCATTTATTTCTGCCCTAATTTTTAAGATTTCTTTCCTTCTACTAACCCTGGGATTCTTCATTTCTTCCTTTTCTAGTTGCTTTAGGTGTAGAGTTAGGTTATTTATTTGACTTTTTTCTTGTTTCTTGAGGTATGCCTGTATTGCTATGAACTTTCCCCTTAGCACTGCTTTTACAGTGTCCCACAGGTTTTGGGTTGTTGTGTTTTCATTTTCATTCGTTTCTATGCATATTTTGATTTCTTTTTTGATTTCTTCTGTGATTTGTTGTGATTTGTGTGAACAACAGCAGCAAGTTGTTCAGCCTCCATATTTTGGAATTTTTAATAGTTTTTCTCCTGTAATTGAGATCTAATCTTACTGCATTGTTGTCAGAAAAAATGCTTAGAATGATTTCAATTTTTTTGAATTTACCAAGGATAGAGTTATGGCCCAGGATGTGATCTATCCTGGAGAAGGTTCCGTGTGCACTTGAGGAAAAGGTGAAATTCATTGTTTTGGGGTGGAATGTCCTATAGATATCAATTAGGTCTAACTGGTCTATTGTATCATTTAAAGTTTTTGTTTCCTTGTTGATTTTCTATTTAGTTGATCTATCCATAGGTGTGAGTGGGGTATTAAAGTCTCCCACTATTATTGTGTTATTGTTAATTTCCCCTTTCATACTTGTTAGCATTTGTCTTACATATTGTGGTGCTCCTATGTTGGGTGCATATATATTTATAATTGTTATATCTTCTTCTTGGATTGATCCTTTGATCATTATGTAGTGTCCTTCTTTGTCTTTTTTCACAGCCTTTGTTTTAAAGTCTATTTTATCTGATATGAGTATTGCTACTCCTGCTTTCTTTTGGTCTTTATTTGCATGGAATATCTTTTTCCAGCCCTTCACTTTCAGTCTATATGTGTCCCCTGTTTTGAAGTGGGTTTCTTGTAGACAACATATATAGGGATCTTGTTTTTGTATCCATTCAGCCAGTCTTTGTCTTTTAGTTGGGGCATTCAACCCATTTACGTTTAAGGTAATTATTGATAAATATGATCCCGTTGCCATTTACTTTATTGTTTTGGGTTCGAGTTTATACACCCTTTTTGTGTTTCCTGTCTAGAGAATATCCTTTAGCATTTGTTGGAGAGCTGGTTTGGTGGTGCTGAATTCTCTCAGCTTTTGCTTGTCTGTAAAGCTTTTGATTTCTCCTCCATATTTGAATGAGATCCTTGCTGGGTACAGTAATCTGGGCTGTAGGTTATTTTCTTTCATCACTTTAAGTATGTCTTGCCATTCCCTCCTGGCCTGAAGAGTTTTTATTGAAAGATCAGCTATTATCCTTATGGGAATCCCCTTGTGTGTTATTTGTTGTTTTTCCCTTGCTGCTTTTAATATTTGTTCTTTGTGTTTCATCTTTGTTAATTTGATTAATATGTGTCTTGGGGTGTTTCGCCTTGGGTTTATCCTGTTTGGGACTCTCTGGTTTTCTTGGACTTGGGTGATTATTTCCTTCCCCATTTTAGGGAAGTTTTCAACTATTATCTCCTCAAGTATTTTGTCACGGTCCTTCTTTTTGTCTTCTTCTTCTGGGAATCCTATGATTCAAATGTTGGGGCATTTAATATTGTCCTGGGGGTCTCTGAGATTGTCCTCATTTCTTTTAATTCGTTTTTCTTTTTTCCTCTATGATTCATTTATTTCTACCATTCTATCTTCTGCTTCACTAATCCTATCTTCTGCCTCTGTTATTCTACTATTTGTTGCCTCCAGAGTGTTTTTGATCTCATTTACTGCATTATTCATTATATATTGACTCTTTTTTATTTCTTCTAGATCCTTGTTAAACCTTTCTTGCATCTTCTCAGTCCTTGTCTCTAGGCTATTTATCTGCGATTCCATTTTGATTTCAAGATTTTGGATCATTTTCACTATCATTATTCAGAATTCTTTATCAGGTAGATTACCTATCTCTTCTTCTTTTGTTTGGTTTGGTGGGCATTTATCCTGTCCCTTTACCTGCTGGGATTCCTCTGTCTCTTCATCTTGTTTATATTGCTAAGTTTGGGGCGGCCTTTCTGTATTCTGTCAGTTTGTGGAGTTCTCTTTATTGTGGAGTTTCCTTGCTGTGGGTGGGGTTGTACGGGTGGCTTGTCAAGGTTTCTTGGTTAGGGAAGCTTGTGTCAGTGTTCTGGTGGGTGGAGCTGGATTTCTTCTCTCTGGAGTGCAATGAAGTGTCCAGTGATGAGTTATGAGATGTCAATGGGTTTGGAGTAACTTTGAGCAGCCTGTATATTGAAGCTCAGGGCTGTGTTCCTGTGTTGCTAGAGAATTTGCATGGTATATCTTGCTCTGGAACTTGTTGGCCCTTGGGTGGTGCTTGGTTTCAGTGTAGGTATGGAGGCATTTGATGAGCTCCTGTTGATTAATGTTCCCTGGAGTCAGGAATTCTCTGGTGTTCTCAGGATTTGGACTTAAGCCTCCTGCTTCTGGTTTTAAGTCTTATTTTTACAGTAGTCTCAAGACTTCTCCTTCTATACAGCACCATTGATAAAACATCTAGGTTAAAGATGAAAAGTTTCTCCACAGTGAGGGACACCCAGAGAGGTTCACAGAGTTACATGGAGAAGAGAAGAGAAGAGAGAGGAGGGAGTTAGAGGTGATCTGAATGAGACGAGGTGGAATCAAAAGAGGAGAGAGCAAGCTAGCCAGTAATCACTTCCTTATGTGCGCTCCACAGTCTGGACTGCTCAGAGATGTTCACGGAGTTATACAGAGAAGAGAAGAGGGAGGAAGGAGACAGAAGTGGCCAGGAGGATAAAAGGGGGGAATCAAAAGGAGAGAGACAGATCCAGCCAGTAATCAGTTCCCTAAGTGTTCTCCACCATCTGGAACACACAGAGATTCACAGAGTTGGGTAGAGAAGAGAAGAGGGAGGGAGTAGACAGAGGCGACCTGGTGGAGAAAAAGGAGAGTCCAAAGGGGGAGAGAGCAGTCAAGCCAGTAATTGAGATCGCAAGTAAAAATGGGTACTGAAGATTGGGTTCTTAAAGGTACAAAATGGATAACAAATACCAAAAAGCAAAGATTAAAAATCTAGAGTAGAGGTTGGATTTTCAAAAATACAATATTAAAGAAAAGAATAAAAAAAATAAAAACAAAGTCACAAAAATTATAAAATATATATGTATATGAAGTTTGCTTTAAAAAATAGGGTCTTTTTTTTTTTGCAAAGTAATAGTAGGTTATAAAAATGACAATTAAAGGAGTAATAGAAGACTTAAAAATTAAAATTAAAAAAAAATTTAAAAAATGATCGTAAAAATAGTGAAAATATATCTAGGACTTTCTTTGGTGGTGTTGTGGGCAGTTCATTTTCGGATAGTTCCTTGGTCCGGCTTATATTTCTCAAGATCTATAGGCTCCTTCCTATGTAGTTGGTACTAACTACAGGGTTTTAATCTATTGTGCCTGTCACTTCCAAGGCGGTTCCCTCTGTTTTAGCTTCTTCTGTTTGCTGGTCTCTTCAGTGTCTGATTTCCGCCCTAACACAAGGGGGGCGGTGGTAGACACTTTTTTTAGGCTCACTTGTTCAGTCGCACTGTGGGGAGGGAGGGGGGGCTGCAAACAAGTAACACTGGTGTGTGCTTGCAGTGTCTCAGCCACACTGGGCCTGCCCCCACTCACAGCGTGTGTGCATTCCCTGCCCACACTGCTCAGGCTCTAGGTTGCTGTGCCAGGAACCATCCAAGGCTGGCCCTGGACTGCATGTACCTCCCAGGTCTAAGCCACTCAGGTTCAGGCACTCAGGAAGTCCTCAGAGGCGCAGACTCGGCTGGGCCTGCGTTTTGTGCCCTTCCCAGGTCTGAGCAGCTCAAGTGATGAGGTGTTTGGTGAGCGTGGTCGCTGAGACTTATCTCCTCCCCTGTCCCTGCCACTCGGTTTTCTGGGTGTACAACCGGCGCACCTTCTCAGGGGGATGTTGACTGTCCAGAACCCTAAGAAGTCTTAGTTAGCAAAGAAGCCTGCTTGCAGTTTGGTAGATAATGTCTCTCTGGGGCTGCAATTGCCCCCTTCCAGCTCTGGCTGCCTGTCACTGGAGGGGGATGGTCTGCAGCCGGCTAGTTCTGTTCAGTCCTTTGTTTTGTGCGTGGGCTTGGCGGTGTCTTAGGTTAGGGCTTTTTGTTTGGTAACTATTCCACAGTCTGGTTTGGTAGCGCAAGTTAGTTCGCTCAGATTGCCCTCGGGGCATTCAGGCCCGGTCTTTAGTCTAAGCAACGCAGCCCGCGCCTCCCTGCCCAGCCCCCGCTCGCTAGTGGCGGGTGTAGGCGTCTGTGCTGCTTCTCCACTGGGGGACTTACCGTTGGGCTTGTAATCTGTGGGTTTTAATTATTTATTTATTTTTCCTGCCTGTTATGTTGCCCTCTGTGCTTCCAAGGCTCGCCACAGACTCGGCAGTGAGAGTGTTTCCTGGTGTTTGGAAACTTCTCTCTTTTTAAGACTCCCTTCCCGAGACAGAGCTCCGTCCCTCCCTCTTTTGTCTCTTTTTTTGTCTTTTATATTTTTTCCTACCTCCTTTTGAAGACAATGGGCTGCTTTTCTGGGTGCCTGATGTCCTCTGCCAGCATTCAGAAGTTGTTTTGTGGAATTTACTCAGAGTTTAAATGTTCTTTTGATGAATTTGTGGGGAAGAAAGTAGTTTCCCCGTCCTATTCCTCCGCCATCTTAGGACCGCCTCAGAAGTATTGTCTTCTCTAGTGGTTTAAGTTGTTTCTGTGTGCTGATGAGCCTGAGGACACAAAGTACACTGAGCCCATGATTCCAGGTTTCTCTGACTGGAAGACAACTCATTCTGCATGAGCGGTCTGGACTTGTAGATTTAGGTTTGCCTCTGCAAGCTACATTCAGTATCACAGTAATCCAAGTCTATGCCCCAACCAGTAATGCTGAAGAAGCTGAAGTTGAACAGTTCTGTGAAGACCTACAAGACCTTCTAGAAGTAACACCAAAAAAAAAAAAAAAAAAAGATGTCTTTTCATTATAGGGGGCTGGAATGCAAAAGTAGGAAGTCAAGAGATACTTCAAGTAACAGGCAAATTTGGCCTTGGACTAAAAAGTGAAGCAGGTCAAAGGCTGACAGAGTTTTGCCAAGACAATGCACTTGTCATAGCAAACACTCTCTTCCAACAACACAAGAGAAGACTCTACACATGAACATCACCAGATGGTCAATACCGAAATCATATTGATTATATTCTTTGCAGTCGAAGATGGAGAAGCTCTATACAGTCAGCAAAAGCAAGACTGGGAGCTGACTGTGGCTCAGATCATGAACTCCTTATTGGCAAATTCAGACTTAAATTGAAGAAAGCGGGGAAAGCCACTAGCCCAATCAGATATGATCTAAATCAAATCCCTTATGATTATACAGTGGAACTGAGAAATAGATTCAAGGGGTTAGATCTGATAGGCAGAGTATCTGAAGAACAATGGTCAGAGGTTCATGACATTGTACAGGAGGCAGTGATCGAGATCATCCCTAAGAAAAAGAAATGCAAAAAGGCAAAATGGTTATCTGAGGAGGCCTTACAAATAACTGAGAAAAGAAGAGAAGCTAAAGGCAAAGGAGAAAAGAAAAGATATACCCATTGAGTGCAGAGTTCTAAAGAATAGCAAGGAGAGATAAGAAAGCCTTCCTCAGTAATCAATGCAAAGAAATAGAGGAAAACAATAGACTGGGAAAGACTAGAGATCTCTTCAAGAAAATTAGATACCAAGGGAACATTTCATGCAAAGATGGGCACAATAAAGGACAGAAATGTTATGGACCTAATACAAGCAGAAGATATTAAGAAGAGGTGGCAAGAATATACAGAAGAAGTATACAAAAAAGATCTTCATGACCCAGATAATCATGATGGTGTGATCACTCACCTAGAACCAGACATCCTGAAATGTGAAGTCAAGTGGGCCTTAGAAAGCATCACTAGGAACAAAGCTAGTGGAGGTGATGGAATTCCAGTTGAGCTATTTCAAATCCTAAAAGATGATGCTGTGAAAGTGTTGCACTCAATATGCCAGCAAATTTGGAAAACTCAGCAGTGGCCACAGGACTGGAAAAGGTCCGTTTTCATTCCAATCCCAAAGAAAGGCAATGCCAAAGAATGCTCAAACTACCACACAATTGCACTCATCTCACACGCTAGCAATGTAATGCTAAAATTCTCCAAGCCAGGCTGCAGCAATATGCGAACTGTGAACTTCCTGATGTTCAAGCTGGTTTTGAAAAGGCAGAAGGACCAGAGATCAAATTGCCAACATCATTGGATCATCGATAAAGCAAAATAGTTCCAGAAAACATCTACTTCTGCTTTATTGACTATGCCAAAGCCTTTGACTATGTGGATCACAACAAACTGTGGAAAATTCTTCAAGAGATGGGAATACCAGGCCACCTTGCCTGCCTCCTGAGAAATCTGTATGAAGGTCAGGAAGCAACAGTTAGAACTGGACATGGAACAACAGACTAGTTCCAAATTGGGAAAGGAGTATGTCAAGGCTGTATACTGTCACCCTGCTTATTTAACTTATATGCAGAGTACATTATGTGAAATGCCGGGCTGGATGAAGCACAAGCTGGAATCAAGATTTCCGGGAGAAATATCAATAACCTCAGATACGCAGTTGGCACCACCCTTATGGCAGAAAGTGAAAAAGAACTAAAAAGCCTCTTGATGAAAGTGAAAGAGGAGAGTGAAAAAGTTGGCTTAAAGCTCAACATTCAGAAAACTAATATCATGGCATCTGGTCCCATTAGGCAAATAGATGGGGAAAGAATAGAAACGGTGAGAGACTATTTTGGGGGGCTCCAAAATCATCACAATTGGTGACTGCAGTCATGAAATTAAAACACGCTTGCTCCTTGGAAGAAAAGCTATGACCAACCTGGACAACATGTTAAAAAGCGGAAACATCAGTTTTCCAACAAACGTCCATTTAGTCAAAGCTATGGTTTTTCCAGTGGTCATGTATGGATGTGAGAGTTGGACTATAAAGAAAGCTGAGCATTGAAAAATTGATACTTTTGAATTGTGGTATTGGAGAAGACTCTCTGGAGTCCCTTGGACTGCAAGGAGATCCAACCAGTCAATCCTAAAGGAAATCAGTCCTGAAAAATATTCATTGGAAGGACTGATACTGAATCTGTGGAAGGACTGATATTGAATATGAAACTGCAATCCTTTGGCCACCTGATGAGAAGAGCTGACTCATTGGAAAAGACCCTGATGCTGAATAAAACTGAAGGTGGGAGAAGGGGATGACAGACAATGAGATGGTTGGATGGCATCACCGACTTGATGGACTTGAGTTTGAGCAAGCTCTGGGAGTTGGTGATGGATAAGGAAGCCTGGTGTGCTGCAGTCCATGGGGTCACAGAGAGTCAGACATGACTCAGTGACTGAACTGAACTGAACTCTGAGCTACATGGTAGGCCAGAACCTGGGGCATCCACCTTGAACTTTTATTTTCATTTATACTGTCATCCCCTTCTATCCAGAGAGTATACATTCCAAGGCCTCCAGTGGATGCTGAAACTATGGAAAGTACTGAAGTTTATATATACTATGTTTTTCTTAGGCATACATAATTATAATAAAGTTTAATTTATAAATTAGGCACAGTAAAAGATAACAACTCTTCCATGGTGGTTCAGTCAGTAAGGAGTCTGCCTGCAATGCTGGAGACCTGGGTTCAATCACTGGGTCGGGAAGATCCCCTGGCGAAGGAAATGGCAACCCACTCCAGTATTCTTACCTGGAGAATTCCATGGACAGAGGAGTCTGGTAGGCTATATATAGTCCATGGGGTCGCAAAGAGTCGGACATGACTGAGTGACTAACACTTTCACTTTCACAAGAGATAATAACAATAACTAGTAATAAAATGGAACAATGAGATGAATGAGGTGAATGACAACAGAAATTGCGACTTAACGTTAGGCTGCTATTGACATTCTGACAATAAGTCAGAAGTAGTATCATCTGCTTCTGGTGATCTTGGATCATTGGACCATGAGGATGTCTTTGATTGGATGTAGGCAGATGATGTCGATGGTTAGGATCTCAGGTAGGATGGAGCAGGACAGCTCAAGATTTTATCACGACTCTCAGAATGGTGCAGTTTAAAACTTGAGTTGTTTATTTATGGAATTTTCCATATAATATTTTCAGACTATAGTTGACCTTGGATGACTGAAACTGTGGGAAGCAAAACCATGGATAACTGGGAACTGCTGTATCCTTTGCTTGCTTATTCTTATGGTTCTTCAATCCAGACACTGCCATCTGGTCTTGAGAATTTCCAGTTCAAATAATTTGTAGGGAGCTTATTTTTCCTCTGACTTTTTGAGTGAGCATGTGGCTCAGACTGTGCCAATAAATATCAAACCTATAGACACAGTAGTTGGTTCAGAAATAATGGACATACCCTAAGATAACCCCCAATGAGGAGTTAGTGTAGTGTAGGGCTTGGGTCCAGAGAGCTTGGGTTCAAGTCCTGCTGTGCCACTCATTCACTGTGTGAACTTGGGAAATTTACTTAAGTCTTTTGGGACCTTGGTTTCCTCATATGTGAGATGGGAATAATTATAATTTCTAGCTCATAGAGTTTTTATGAGTATTAAATAAGAAAAGGCACATAAAGGCATTAATACAATTCTTTTCACATAGCTATTGCTGTAGTTGTTATTACTGATCATGGTGACTTAAGTCAGATAATCAGATTAACTGAATGATAGAATGAAAGAGGTCATTAAGGTTAAAAAAATTTCTTCATATTTTTGTGTGTAACTCTAACTTATGGGGTATTTAGAAGAATCAGGGTCTAGACACTTAGTCTGCTGCAGTTTGATGCCTGGGTCATGGAAATCTGTGGCCCCACTCTGAACAATGTCCTCAGACAATAGTATTTTTTGAATAAATGAATCTGAGACATCTAATTTCTTGGATTTCAAGTGGCTTATGAAATCATACTTCTTTACTGGTAGTAAATAGTAGTAGTTACCATTTTTATAGTCATTACACCATGTGTAACAGAACTATTATTGTGCCTGTTTTACTAGAAAAGAAATTGAGTCATTGAGCACTTTAGTAACTTTCTCTGGTCATACAGTAGTGAGCAGCAAAGTGGGGATTCAAAAGCAGGCTGTCTGGTGCCAGAACCCTTGTTCTGAATGCTCATCTCTGTTACTCCTTCCCCACCACCAATGGAATTTAGGATTTCAGGGACAGAACAGAAGCATTGTGGTGCCACTACAGAGATTCAAACTGATATGTAGATTGAGCAGATGGTAATTGGAGATTGCAATAAATTCACCTTGTTAAATTGCTCTGAGCCCACAGGAGTCTGAAATTTTAAAGATTTAAAGATTTGGTTGGGGCGGGCGGGGTGGGCAATCACAGTTTAGAAGGAATTCACAGATGTTGATGACTACACAGTGTCCTTTAAGTCTTCATTTACATCTAAAACAAAGATGCCCTGTGAGTGTAGCTCAGTTCTAGGAGTGGCTGATTAAGGAATCCAGTGGCTGATTAAGCCACTGGACACAGCCACTGTGTCCAGCTTTGGGTATCCCTGGTATTCTAGAGACCAACACACGAATAGTAGAAATGGCCTATAACTTTTGGCCATATAACCAAATCAGACAGTATTTGGGTCCAGTTGGTTTGTTAAAGTATATGCCATTATGAATCTGTTGAAAGAGAAGCCAATGTTGGGATCAGATTTGCCTGTACAAGCCTTTGCCTTTCACAAAAACAGCTTTTTTGTTAAACACTAGATTTCTTAGTATCATGATAAAATTTGATTACTGGCTACTGATAGCCCCTGTAACGTCATCTTGCAAGAATAATGTTGATTAAATTATTTATTTTCTTTCTGGCTTACTTCACTCTCTATAATAGGCTCCAGTTTCATCCACCTCATTAGAACTGATTCAAATGTATTCTTTTTAATTGGACTCTGTGGGAGAGGGAGTGGGGGATGATTTGGGAGAATGGCATTAAAACATGTATAATATCATATAAGAAATGAATCGCCAGTCCAGGTTGGATGCGGGATACAGGAAGCTTGGGGCTAGTGCACTGGGATGACCCAGAGGGATGGTATGGGGAGGGAGGTGGGAGGGGGGTTCAGGATGGGGAACACGTGTACACCCGTGGCGGATGCATGTTGATGTATGGCAAAACCAATACAATATTGTAAAGTAAAAAATAATAATAATAAAAAAATTTAAAAAATTATTTATTTTCTTGGGCTGCTTTCATATTGATGCTTAAAAATTCAGTGTTTTTTAATAACTAAGTTTATCATTGTTATCCAAGAAAATTTTCCTGTGGTGAATACACATATGAGTTTCTGATATACTTGCCTTTATTAAATAAGTAGTCTTTAATAGTCTTTTTAGTGCTAAGTTTCTTTATTTTAATATTATTTTTTGTCGCTGAATTGGAGTCAGCATCAAGCCAAGAGAAAATATGAATTTTAAGTGGGTTTTCAGCACACACCTGAGTCTTTTCAAATACACACATATACACACACACACACACACTCCACAGAAGATAATATGTGTTTATGAAATTGCTGAAACACCACCAAACATTAACCTATGTGATTGGTGGCCTGTGCTTTAGAAGAAGACTTGTTGAAATACATGGAAGTTGGATTGCAGCTTTGGCCTCAAAGAATATTGGCAAATTTGCTTTTATGTGATATTAATTTGCCTCAATTATGTCATTGGTGAGTTCTTTGTTTTAGTGAATGCCAGATGTATTCTTCTTCAGAATATATTTGGTGAAACTCTTCTTCTAAATGCCAAACGGACATGAGAAAACTTTCAGTCATCTGGAGCTCGTAAATTGTTCTGAAATTTTTGGAATTTTATTGAAGGCTTGATTTCATCATAGAGCAGAGAATACCTTGGATGAATAAAAAGCAAATCAATCAGAAATGATTGGAACCAGTAATTAGAATTTCCTTGGAGAGAGAAAAATGTATGATGTAAATCCATGGCCTGGCAAAAAAAACCCTCGAAAAAACCAAAGTTGCTTTCTAACAAGTTATCAGATCTTACAGAGCAACTTCAGATGTGGACACAGATGTGAAGCTTTATTTTGTTTTCAGCAATAAGTTCCTCCCTCTCTTTTCAAAATTAGCTTTTCCGGAAACTTCATTTGACTAATCAAGGCTGTTGGGATTTTGGGATGACTGCACTGTGGAGCATGAAATTAGAAATAACGTCCTGTGAAAATCAGTAATTTTATTTCAATATATAATTTAATGAAATGGGTCATCACCCTCCCACTTTTGTGAGTTTGGAATCTTTTCATAATATTCTGTTGACTTTTAGAATTTTCTGTGTTCTACTTTCCAATTTTGTTTACCTTATTTAAAGTATTTTTCCCTTTTGTTGTGAATTTTTATTTGAATAGAAAATCTCCCTTATCTGTCCTTTTGTGAATACTTAATCTTGTATCTTGATACTGATTAAAGATAACAAAGCAGGTTTCAAAATCTCTTTGAAAATGTTTTTTAAAATGTGTAACAGAATTACTAAAACTGATTTATGATTTTCCCCCTTTAGTATGTCTTATCCTATACCAGTGGAACTGCTGAGACCAAAGCCTAAAATGGAATGGACATTATTATTTTCTCTCTGCCCTTGGAGGAATTTTAAGGCATAAATTATTTTGATAAACTAGCATTAACTTCTTTCTCACTGTAGAATGTGGAAAGTGAAAAAAAATCCCTTCTTGGAATTTGTAATATGCTGCTAACGGAAAAAGTATAAGGAATGAAATATCTGACTTTTATCGTTGATTAAATAGGGCAAATATGGAAACTCTATTCAAGGTAAGAGGCTAAAAGTTTATATATCCACAAGGGAGATATCACAAAGATATTGCTTGGATTTAAGTTGTTGTTGTTGGTTTTTTTAAAAATAACTCTGTTCATTCAGATGATTCAATTGCAGTTAATTTGTAAAAAGGCCAAGAGTTATAAAATACTTGAATTTATTCAATAGAGTTGGAAGAATGGCAGGATAAGAAAGGACTTTCCAATCTGATCTAAGAAAGATGAATTCCTTTTATGGAGAAAAGGAAAAAGAAGAAAAAGGGGATCTTAGCAGCCATCTGCTCCAATTGGAACTTAGATGACTTGTCCAGCTTAACCCTTGCTAGTAGTAGAGCCAAGGACTAGAACTAGGTGTCTTGACACCTTGTCTTTGGAGCATTCCACCTCCCTGTCCAATCTCTTTATCTACAGTCTCCTTGGTCCCTTTCATATAACCATCAATATTATCATCTATTCACACAACACAAATTGAGCATTTGACTGAGGCACTGTTTCAAGGCTTAAGGAGCTGTTGGGTGGAGCTGACAAGTAAGTGTACAGGATGACATGGATCTTATCTCTTCTGCCAGGCTCTGATTTTCTTGAAGTCAGGGACTGTGTTTGTCTGCCTCCCTTGCAGGCCACACTGCAGAACATGCTCTATGAAGTTTTATGCAGAATCTCCTCTGCCCTAGGAAATTTCTCTACCGATCCCTAGCCTATGAATCTTTCTATCTTGATTTCTATTGCCTCTGATTAGGAGTCCTGTATCCTCCTTTGGACTAACAATTCATTTGGTTAACCTGACTTTGATTTTGGTGTTTCTCCTGGAGATGACCTTTTGTATTAATATTATTTCTGCTTAGCACTATGCTCTGTAGTCTTTGGTCAAGTGACCCTTGTATTTGCCCTTACTGCAAGCTCCCAAGATACTGCCCATAGCCTGTGCTAGAGCCCAGCTCCCACCCACCTTGAGCTGAAAGTAGTTTTATCTTTGTATTTCTAAAGAAATGAGGATAGCCTTACACTTGGTAGATACTCATCAGATGTTTGTGGAATGAGCAGTAAAGACACTACGTAGTGTGGTCTTTGTTGTCATCTTCATTTTTTATTGAATGTTTGGCTTGGAGGGAAGGTGCAATGCAAAATGGTTTATGGTTCAAATGATCACATTCAGATACATAAAAATGAAACCTATTCTCATTCTTGAATTTCCAAATAGCTGGTTTAAACATCTGGCAAATTCTATGAATATCTGGTTATTATTTTCCTCCTCTGTATATTGTGAAGACTTAGTTTGTATATAAGTTTTGCTATATTAAGGAGTTATTTTCTCTTCTCTCTGAGGAAATATCCAATCAGTGGAGGAAATGGGGTTCGGCTGTGTACACATGTTGAGTTTCTATCACTTAGTCTTCTTTCAAAAACTTTCAGAAATTTTAGCTGGAGTTCACTAATAACTAGCAATTTAAAAATAATGCATGAATCAGCTTTACTTTAGACAAAATAGCATTTATTTTTTGAAGAAGTACATTAAAGTATATTAAAGGAATATGGACAATAAGTTTTAAAATTTTAATTGGTTAGAAGCTTATTTTTAGTAGTTTGCTAGCAGTTAAAAATGAATTTATTATGTTTCTAAGCATTCTCTAGCTTCCTTCTTCCTAATGACTCTTTTTGACAACAATATTTGTCTTTTTTTGATTTTTAAAAGTAATATTTGCTCAATGCAGAAGTTTATAAAAATTGTTGTTCAGTGGCTCAGTCGTATCTGACTCTTTGTGTCCCCATCGACTGTAGCACACCAGACTTTCCTGTCCTTCACTGTCTCCTGGAGATTTCTCAAACTCATGTCCATTGAGTCAGTGATGCCATCCAACCATCTTATCCTCTGTTACCCTCTTCTCCTTAAAATCATCCATAATGAAAATGACTTAAATATTATCATTCTAAGAGACAACTGCTGTTAACATTTGGTTGTATTTCTTTCCAGACTTTTCCATATGCTCCCTTGCTCTCTATTTCTCTCTTTGCCCCACATTTATTCTAAGCATATATGTAAATGCAGACAGTATTAGACTTCCCAGGTGGTACTAGTGGTAAATAGCCCACCTGTCAATATAGGAGACTTAAGAGACATGGGTTCCATCCCAGGGCCTGGGAAGATCCCCTGAAGGAGGGTGTAGCAACCCACTTCAATATTCTTGCCTGAGAATCCCATGGACAGAGGAGCCTGGTGGGCTACAGTCTATGGGGTCTCAAAGAGTCAGACACAGCTGAAGTGACTTAGTTGTGCATACATGCACACATGCAGATAATATTGTTATTTTTGAGCATGTACATTATATTAATGTATATACAAGATTTGTATATTGTTTTAATCTTTCTTAACATTTATATTTCAAACATTTCTTTATATTTTGTAATATTTTGTAAAGCTTATCTTTGATTTTCTCTGTGGTAGGGGAGACAGGTAATGCTTAATCCTTTCTGGAGGAATCACAGGTATTTTTTGAGACTCATTCTACATGGTTGTAAGATAGTTATCCACACATGGGAAGTGGTTTATAATAACAGAGTAAAATTATAAAGGCATATTATCAAGGTGAGAGTTAAGAGATTCTTATGTTTTCCTCTAGTTATAAACTACTTTCAAACATTCATTATATCTAAGTCTAAGCTACACAAGGTAGGGGCTATCCACCTCTGTGTTAGCACATGGCATGAAATTCTCAATAAAAATGTGTGGATGGCTTATTGAATGATTAGTTTTTTTTTCTTGGAAGCTCTGGTTTAGTTGAAGAATCTCGTAGCACACCAACAAATATTATCAAGAATGTGTGTCTCTTCCTCTCACCCTCTGGTCAAGAGTAATTGGCTTCAATAAATGTTCATCATCTCTTTGTGACTCTGTTTTGCTACAATTTTCTTTGGAATATTGACAGACCTAAAGAGACTGCTTGCTTAATGGAACTTGGAAACACAGTAGAGTTAATTTGTGTATGTTTTAGTCTTTTCAACTAGATTTCCTAAAGTGCAAATTTGTAAAAGTGAGGATTTGTGTCTTATTCTTTTGCTTCACTATTTCATTTGGACAACAGTGAGATTTTTAAACTCATACTATGTTTAAGATATAGCCAAACACAAAAGTCCTTTGCAAATAGAAGTGAACATGCATTTCTATTGTTTGTAAGTGGTAATGCAAAGTCTGACTTCTAATTTGTAATGTTTATATGAGAAAGCTCTTAATCATTTATTTGAAACTGATTAATAGACTGTTCCTAAATTATAAAATCACTGTGAAGTCAATGACTATATGCTCTTCAAGTAGCCTGTTCAATCAGTACATTCTGTGAAATATAAACCTAATAGTCAAACTATTTATGGGCAACAATATAGTAACTAATTTATTTTTGTTTTTACTGTCATACAGAAATACCAGTATTTAATTTGGTATTTAGGTTTAATGAGGTGATTATGTGTTGTTTAACTGGTATTGCACTTTATTTGAAATTTTTAAATGTATTTGATCGCTATAATTGAATCCTATGAACAGAAAGTAAAACTTGGTCAAACTTGTAATATCATCTGGATGGTTTTTGTGGCTGGATGTGTGTTATTTATTTTACAAATTGTTTTTAAAATTTTTTATTGGTCCCTTACTTTTTCTACAAATATCTGTAGAACACATACCATGTACTAAGCATTGGGTTTACTACCATGCCCCTAAAGATATTATAGTCTGGAGGGGTGTCAAAACTTTAAGCAGGTATTTAAAATGCAATGTGATGGGGTGGTACAGAGAAGGTGGTACAGACCACAGGAAGAGGCAATTCACCTCACTTTGGGAGGCCAAGGAAGACTTGTTTCCCAAAATGAGGGACATTTAAGGCAGTCTTGGAGGATAAGTCAAGCTAGTCACCGACAAGGGAGGAAATGACCCTTCACTAAGTCTTAGAGAGCCTCCAGAAGAGCTGTAAGCAATGCAATATAAATAGAGTTGAGAGATCAAGTAGTGGAAGAAAAGGAAGTTGAAGTTGGAGGGATAAGCTGGGGCTGCATTTTGAGGCCTTGTTTGCCACACTAGGCAACCTGGGCTGCATGGTGCTATGTAAGTGGATTTCAAGCATTGAAAAATGTCAACTGGATTTAGAAACAAGGTTGTATTTGACCTTGAAGAGAGAAGTTTAGTTGGAGGTATGGGAGTGAAAACCAGATTGCAGCAGGTTGAAGAGTGAGTGAAAAATAATAAGAGTAAAAAATAAGTAGAGACAGTGGTTGTTGTCAGGAAGTTATTTTGATTTATGAAACATTTAAAATTTGTATGTCATTAAATGTATAAGATTAGTCTGGAATTATAGATTGGCCACAATAACAGATACTAGATTTACTATTAATATCACATACCTCTCTTGATGTATGGTAATTTTATTTTCCAAGAGTTTTTGAAGAAAATAATGTTAGGTGATAAAACTGTTTCCTCTAAAAAGAAGAGTCTCTTTATGATCAAGACTAATGTCTTCTACTTAAGAATTATGGTGTATTTTAGATCTGATAAGTTCCTACAAAGTTCTGTCTACACTTAGGTAGTCACTGCTATAAACAAAGCAAGCTACAAGAATTAATTTTTGAGAATAGCTTATTCATTTAAGAATTCTTGACATTATTAGAGACATTGGCTCTAGGATTTCTTTGGTATTTTATACATGTAAAATTATTTGAGTAAGAAGAATTCTGCTTTCATAATATTATGCAGTACTATGTTGCCTTCCTTTTAGCACAGAAATGATTGGTTTGGCCAAGAAGTTCAATCGATTAGTGCATATGTTGTTCAATAAAGTTCTTGGTAAAAATAAAAAATGCATCTTTATATTTTTACTTAAAACCAAATGAACTTTTTGACCAATCCAATTTTTTCAGGCTGCAAGCATTAAAAATGAAACTAGTAGATGATGCTTTTGATGTTAAAACTGCTATCAGAGGTGGATTTACCTTGAAGTTTATGAAACTTCAGACCCTCCTCACTTGTGCAGCCCTATATTCAATTCTCTATCTCAAATTTCTAAGGCCTTACACCTAACTTTATATTCATAATTATTCTTTTTCATAAAGAGCATCCCCAAATTGTATACATTTCAAACCAAAAAAATCTGAATCTGCCCTGATTTCTCTGGAATAGATTATTCCTAGATAAAGAACCTCAATGTATTTAAAGCTTCTACTTTGAACTTTATCAAGAAAACTGGAGAAGTAGGCTCCTAAAGGGAGAAACATACACACCTAAATTTTAAACAAATGATAATAAATTGAGAATATTCTTGAAAACCAACAAAGCGAAAAAGTTCCTACAACTAAGTAATTTTATTTTCTCTTGTGTGGCTTTATGATCCAGAAAGAGGACATGATTTTTGAGGCTTACTGTGTGTGAGGCCTCGATGGACATAAGTTTGAGCAAGCTCTGGGAGTTGGTGATGAACAGGGAAGCCTGGCATGCTGCAGTCCATGGGGTTGCAAAGAGTTGGACACAACTGAGCGACTGAACTGAATTGAACTGTGTGTGAGACCTGGATCAGTCTTCTAAGCAGTGAAGACCTCCTGCTGTCTATGGATGAGGAAGCTGAGTCCTCAAGACCTGAGACTAATCTAGGCCTACTTATTAAGGATGTGCTTAGCTTTCTGTGCATTGTTCAAATGGTCCACACATACTGTTCAAGTGGTCAAGTTTATCTGTTTGATACCTGAACAAACTTAACTCTTCACAGGAAAATATATCTAAAGACAAATGCCCTTGAACATAAGGGGCCATGGCTGGCTCAGAAAATGGAACTCCAAGCACATGTCTCTTCAACAGTGAGTCATCTGTGCTATTATTAGCATATACAGATAATGGATCATTACCTTGGTGTATTCTACCTAAGGAATTTTATTGCTTTTCTATTTCTGTGCTGTGCTATGCTAAGTCGATTCAATTGTGTCCAACTGATAGCTTTTCTACCTTGGTGTATTCTACCTAAGGTATTTTATTGCTTTTCTATTTCTGTACTGTGCTATGCTAAGTCGATTCAGTTGTGTCCGACTCTTTGTGACCCTGTGGATCATAGCCTGCCAGGCTCCTCTGTCCATGGGATTTTCCAGGGAAAAGTACTGGAGTGGGTTGCCATGCCCTCCACCAGGGGATCTTCCTGACCCAGGGACTGAACCCGTGTCTCTCATGTCTCCTGCATTGGCAGGTGGGTTCTTTACCACTAGCACCACCTGGCTGTTCTACCTAAGGCATTTTATTGCTTTTCCATCTCAGAAGAGCATTAAACCACTCAAAATCCACTGGTTGTCCATAATTTGGATCTTACTAGAACATTTGAATTGCTATCAGAAATTGACTTTTTAAGAAAGGAAGGGTAAAGCTACAGTTTCACCACAAAATCAAATGAAAGACATGAGTCTAAATTAACTATGGACATGGGAAAAAAGAAATGTTCAATAAAAGCATTCAATAAAAATCCCCTTGAGTAGTTTCTTATATGACCCAGGTACCTGCTGTCATGCAAACAACTTAAAATTTATTTGTCACTAAAATACTCAGCGTGCACAGGGTTTGTGGTTAGACATAACCAGAGTCAGGAATCTCATCTATTCTAAAGCCATCTATGAAGAAGAATAGATGAAGAATAGATCATCCTTTTTTTTTTTTTTTTAACCCAACTGTCAAAGCATTTATATTACCCAAATAGGGTCATGTAATTCCATAGAACCTAGAGTATGTTTAATTGAATCCTCCTGTGGTGATTCTGTTTTCAAGCTGGTTCCTGGTCTTCAGGATTTCTAGAAGTCTGGAAAGTGTTTAGTTGTTTATTACCAGCTTTTCCCAGACTATTAAGGCCTCCCTTACTCCCTGACTCTCCAGCAATATTTTATGTTTAAAGAGCACCTGGTACTCTGAGCATAGTTGATTTTCACGCTTCTAATCTGAAATATGATTTTTATAAAAAATAAAAAGCCAACTGCTGGAATCAGGAAGCGTTTATTTAGCTTCAGTAACATATTTCTTTCAAGTAGCTCTACTTGATTTTGTCTTTTTACCTATTCTTTGCTGATAGTAACATTTTATTCAGAAGTTGAGGTTGGAAAGGAGGCTGAAACAAGTGAAATTTTTAGGGCTATCACTCTATAATATTACTGTGAAATTATTTTTAGCATCTATTTGGTAAGAATTACCAACAAAAAAAATCTCCTGTTAGAAATTTGCCAAATAATTTTATAGCTGAAAGAACTGCTTCTGAATGTTATATTTAACCTAAATAGCTGACAGATTTATCCTTCCAATAACCTCCCACCTCTGCCCCTCAAACCCCCTACCTACTAATTTTGTCTTCTTTAGTCATGAATAAATAACATTTATGGTTACAGTTTGCGATGGCCCTTGGGAACTGTGAGATGCTCTCAACTGGAATTTAAATCTACAAGCAGTAATCCAATTTGTCAGATTTTGGGACTTTAGCCATGTATACTTAGCATTATTCAATCACCAGTCATATCTCTCAAAAGAACAGGCCAGTGTGAGTCAAACAGACACAACTAATTGGGTCTTCACTGTAAGTAACATTTGTTAGCAAGTTGCAACATAATTGTTCATTATCCAATAGAAAACAGCTCTATTGGGTAAATATTTTGCTATGGAAATATAAAATATATGATGAGTTCAGGGTACTTACTGGGAGACGCTCATTGGGAGGTTTAAACCATGGTTTAAATGTAACTAAAATCTTGGACTTTTGATGCTAGAGCATCAAATTTGAAGTGAAATTTAAAATATTTTTGGACTGATCATCTTTGTCTTCTAATTATAGCATGGTTTAGTGTTAATGAAAACTTATCAATACTTTTGTGAAAGTTAGACTGGATGATTTCATTTGGAATTTAAGCCAGTTGCATCCTAACTTTTTTTTTTTTTTTTTACTTTCTCATGGCCTCTTTTGATACCTGTATAATTATTTAGAGAATAAGTAAAAATCAGGACTAAGTTTTAATTTCTACAGTGTTTGCAAAGTCCTAGTAGAAGTGCCATCTCCATGGGTTCTTCTTGAATACTTTCCTCCAGGCAAGAGGGACCTTGTAACCACTGGGAATGAAGTGTAGGTTATAATTCTTAGTCATTTGTTGCTGTAGGCTTAAGTCCAAACAATGAACTAGAGGTGAAAGTCCCTAGGTCCTATTACTAATCCCCATGGTCTCTTAGGTTCCTTTCTATTTTCTTCTCATTACATTATTAACTGTATAGTGTCAGGGGATACATCAAACTCCCATAATGGAACTACAATGTATAAACAACTTTAACCTGGAAGATTTCTTGTTCTGTATGTAGGGTTCTTATATTTAATGTATATCATTGCCAAACTTTGGAAAACTATTTTAAAACTTTGTAAAATTTCTGCAGCTTTCCTAATGTTTTCCCTGATATTTGATTTTAATTATTATGACTACCTTACTTTGTTGTATTAAATTGTGGCCACATTACAATAGAGCACTTAAAAATCACTTCAGTAGAGACTACTATTGTATTCTGTAGTTTGAACAGTCTTGGTTGGATTCTACGGTATTTCTTCTTGAGTCACAGCATCTTCTCTTTGAAAAGTTTCAGATTCACCACAAAACAAAAGGTGAAGTTTAAAAAAGTTGTATTATCTCTGTTATTATTTACACACAATATACTTTTTCTAATTAATACATTGCAATTTTTTAAAAAGTTCAAATGTATAATTCATTATACATACATATTGCAGAAATAATGACAAGCAAATAGATAAAAAATTACTTCACATCCTACCACTCAGAGGTAACAAGTGTTAACATTTTCTTTCTGATGGATATTTTTTACTATCTCTATATTTATACATATATACATATATATTGACTTCCCTGTGGCTCAGATAGTAAAGTATCTGCCTGCAATGCAGGAAACCTGTGTTTGATCCCTGGGTCTGGAAGATCCTCAGGAGAAGGGAATGGCAACCCACTCCAGTATTCTTGCCTGGAGAATCCCATGGACAGAGGAGCCTTTATTTATATATAGATATAAATATCTCTATATTTATACATAAATACATATATATTAATAAATATATAATATGTGTATAAAATGGGATCATACTATGCCTACTTGTTTGGGCTTCCCGGGTAGCTCAGCTGGTAAAGAATCTGCCTGCAATGTAGGAGACCTCAGTTCAGTTCTTGGGTTGGGAAGTTCCCCTAGAGAAGGGATAGGCCACCCACTCCACTATTCTTGGGCTTCTTTGGTGGCTCAGGCAGTAAAGAATCTGCCTGCAATGCAGGAAACTTGGCTTTGATCCCCTTGTTTTACCCCCATTCAGTATTATTAACAATAGATTTTCCTGTTTATAATTAGTTACCTATGGTATCATTAAATGGTTGCTTAAGGTGATGTTGTGTAGATTGGTATAATTTATTTAGCCAATCTCTAATTATTGGGCATTTAAATTGTTGCCAAGTTTATATTATTATAAAGAGTTTGTACTGCGCTATGTTAATTCAGTCGTGTTTGACTCTTTGCGACCCTATGGACTGTTGCCTTCCAGGCTCCTCTGTCCATGAGATTCTCCAGGCAAGAATACTGGAGTGGGTTGCCTTGCCCACCTCCAGGGGATCTTCCCAACCCAGGGATCAAAACTCTTATCGAATCTGCATTGTAGGTGGGTTCTTTACCATTAGTGCCATGTGGGAAGCCTCTATAAAGAGTTTACTAATCATAAATTCTTATACATAAATCTTGTGCAGCTAATTGTTTATTTTCTTAGGAAGAACTTCTAAAGGCATAATCCTAGGTTAAAGGATATGCACACATTAAGGTTTTGATATCTGTTGCCAAATTTTTTCCCCTAAATAATACATAGTTCCTCCTTTGAATATGAATGATCTTTTATCCCTTAATATCCTTTTCTTTTTAATATTTGATGTTTTTACAGTTAAAATGGCATCACATGGTTGCTCTGATTTCTATTTCATTAATTACTAGTGAGATCAAAATGCTTTTTTAATGTATTTATGTGTTCACTATAATTTTTTTAATGGATTGTTTCAGTTTTTAGCCTATTTTTGTATTAAATCTATTTGTAGGACTTAAAATGTAATAACTTTTGTCTATTAAATAGAAGATTTTTTGCTTTATCATTTGCCTTTTAATGTTTGTGGTACTTTTGATATACAGTTTAAATTGTTAGCTTTTAAAAATTAAATATATCATTCATACAAATGAACATGTAAATACCCTACATATACTGTTTGAAGAATAATAAAAATAAAACAAGTAATCATGCACTCACATCCCAGTTTAAGAATAATACATTTCCAAAATCTTTAAAGTTTGTATGAGCTCCTATCATATCATATTTCTGTTTCTCTCTGGAGGCTCCTGAGTTCCTTAATTTTGTTATTTTCTTTATATTTGTATCAAATACAGAGAATTCCTAAATAATATATTATTTAACTTTGCATATTTTTGGAATGATTTAGAACTAGAATCATATTTCGTGAATTCTTTTTTTTTTTTTTTACTTTACTTTTGTAGCTTCCTTAAAAAATACTAAACATTCATTTAGAATCATCAATGTTGATGCTTACTTTTTAGTGCATGTATGGTATTCTGTTGTAAGGCCATATCACAATTTATTTATTCCTCTGTTGTTTCCAGTTTTTGATATTATAAAAAATGCCTCCATAAACCTTGTACATATCTCCTGGTGCTTATGTGCAAAAAAAAAAAAAAAAAAAGGACATATTCTTAGTATTAGAATTGTGGGGTTATAGGGTAGTCATATTTTCTGCTTACAAAAAGCCAAATGTTTTCCAAAGGATTTGGACCATTTTATCCTCCAACCAATAGTGTTTAAGAGTTTATGTTGTTCCAGATTATTATTAACATTTGATAGTATCAGTTTTTAAAACTACTGGTGGCAGTAAAAATGTTATCTCACTGAGGTTTTCATTTGCATTTCTCTGATTACTAATGAGGTGAGCATCTTTTTTGTAAGATTACTGGTCATTTGTTGATGTTCCTCTGAGGAATGCCTTGTCATGTCTTTTGACCATTCTTTTATTGGGTTGTCTATCTTTTCCTTATTCCTTTACTTTCTTTCTTTTTTTTTTTTACACACTGAAAAATTCTAATTATAAAAAGTTTATAAACAGGAAAAATTAATCTATAAGTCAAGATGGTGGTTGCCCTTGCTTGGTGGAGTAGTGACTGGAAGGGGACAAAACAGATGTTTCAGGAATCCTAGTAATTTTCTGTTTTTTTGTGCTGTTAACATAAATGTGTTCAAATAAATGGGAACCTGTGATCTATACACTTTAGATTTACCCACCTTTTTGTATGTATGTTTTGATTAAAAGTTTACTTTAAAAAAAGAAAACGTGAAGATAGAAGCTGTGTTAATCTTTCCATTCTTTTTTTTTTTTCCAAAAGTTTTAAATTTTATTTTATTTTTAAACTTTACAATATTGTATTAGTTTTGCCAAATATCGAAATGAATCCACCACAGGTATACCTGTGTTCCCCATCCTGAACCCTCCTCCCTCCTCCCTCCCCATACCCTCCCTCTGGGTCGTCCCAGTGCACCAGCCCCAAGCATCCAGTATCGCGCATCGAACCTGGACTGGCGACTCGTTTCATATATGATATTATACATGTTTCAATGCCATTCTCCCAAATTTCCCCACCCTCTCCCTCTCCCACAGAGTCCATAAGACTGTTCTATACATCAGTGTCTCTTTTGCTGTCTCGTACACAGGGTTATTGTTACCATCTTTCTAAATTCCATATATATGCGTTAGTATACTGTATTGGTGTTTTTCTTTCTGGGTTACTTCACTCTGTATAATAGGTTCCAGTTTCATCCATCTCATTAGAACTGAGTCAAATGTATTCTTTTTAATGGCTGAGTAATACTCCATTGTGTATATGTACCAAAGCTTTCTTATCCATTCATCTGCTGATGGGTATCTAGGTTGCTTCCATGTCCTGGCTATTATAAACAGTGCTGCGATGAACATTGGGGTACACGTGTCTCTTTCCCTTCTGGTTTCCTCAGTGTGTATGCCCAGCAGTGGGATTGCTGGGTCATAAGGCAGTTCTATTTCCAGTTTTTTAAGGAATCTCCACACTGTTCACCATAGTGGCTGTACTAGTTTGCATTCCCACCAACAGTGTAAGAGAGTTCCCTTTTCTCCACACCCTCTCCAGCATTTATTGCTTGTAGACTTTTGGATCACAGCCATTCTGACTGGCGTGAAATGGTACCTCATAGTGGTTTTGATTTGCATTTCTCTGATAATGAGTGATGTTGAGCATCTTTTCATGTGTTTGTTAGCCATCTGTACGTCTTCTTTGGAGAAATGTCTATTTAGTTCTTTGGCCAATTTTTTGATTGGGTCATTTATTTTTCTGGAGTATTCCTTTACTTTCTTCTTTCCTTTCCTCCCTTCTCTTTCCTCGCCTACTTCTGCCTTCCCTCTTTCCTCATTTTTCCCCCTATGTTTTTTCATTCCAAGGTGGTTCTTTATATATTTTGGATACTTAAGTTGATTTTATGTGTGAAAATGCCTTCTCTCCATCTGTGACTCCTCCCTGTGTCCCTTTATGGTAACATCTGAAATCAATTTTTGTGAATGATGGCTTCTCTTGTGGCTCAGCTGGTAAAGAATCCACCTGCAATGTGGGAGACCTGGTTTGATCTCTGGGTTGGGAAGATCCCCTGGAAAAGGGAAAGGCTACCTATTCTGGCCTGGAGAATTCCATGGACTGTATAATCCAGTTCAGTTCAGTTCAGTCACTCAGTCATGTCTGACTGTTTTCAACCCCATGGACTGCAGCATGACAAGTCTCCCTGTCCATCACCATCTCCTGGAGTTTAATCAAACTCATGTCCATTGAGTCGGTGATGTCATCCAACCATCTCATCCTCTGTCATCCCCTTCTCCTCCTGCCTTCAATCCATCCCAGAATCAGGGTCTTTTCAAATGAGTCAGTTTTTCACATCAGGTGGCCAAAGTATTGGAGTTTAAGCTTCAAAATCAGTCTTTCCAATGAATATTCAAGACTGATTTCCTTTAGGATGGACTGGTTTGCATCTCCTTGCAGTTCAAGAGACTGTCAAGAGTCTTCTCCAACACCACAGTTCAAAAGCATCAATTCTTCAGTGCTCAGCTTTCTTTATAGTCCAACTCTCACATCCATACATGACTACAGGAAAAACCATAGCCTTGACTAGATGGACCTTTGTTGGCAAAGTAATGTCTTTGCTTTTTAATATGCTGTCTAGGTTGGTCATACATTTCCTTCCAAGGAGTAAGTGTCTTTTAATTTCATGACTGTAGTCACCATTAGCAGTGATTTTGGAGCCCCCCAAAATAAAGTCTGCCACTGATTCCACTGTTTCCCCATCTATTTGCCGTGAAGTGATGGGACCAGATGCCATGATCTTAGTTTTCTGAATGTTGAGCTTTAAGCCAACTTTTTCACTCTCCTCTTTCACTTTTATAATCTTACTTATTCATAATTTTGAATATGTTTTTTCTTTAAAATTCAAATATTCACATTCATTGTAATTTTATTAATTATGTTTCAAATATATACTTCATTTAGAATTTATCTTGATGCAACATGAGAATAGAAATTAATTTTATTTTTTTCTGAAATAGTTAACTTATCCCAGTATCTAGGTAATTTGTCAAAAAATAGAAATGTGAAATAATAAAGACTGAAGTTGTTATTACCAATGAATAGAAGTTGTGTTTGAATAGAAATTATAGTCATACTATAATCAAATTATTAGCTGCATAATATAGAAAACCAATAATGAAAATTAATGTTTTTTTTTTAAAGTATCTTAATTTCCTTTGTATTCTTTGAAAGAGGAGGACTTTTAATTCTTTGGTTTTATTTGCCAGTGTCTACTGGGAAGATATCTCTTTTCCTGAAAAATTGCCAGGATACTCTAAGGCATTAAAACAGGAAGTCCTGGGGAGCTAAACATTTTTCTGTCTTCGTGTATATTCTTTCTGTTTTTCTAAAGTCAGAAACTTGCATATATTTAGTTCCCCATTGTGACACAATTATTGGTGGCCTTATAGAGAATTGGAATGAGAGACACATTAATTTGGAAGGGAAAAATGGAATTCTCTTATTTTCCCAGGGATGTGGACTATGAAGGTAGAGCAAGTGTTGCATGGATAACTTCTGTGGAAGAGTATTAAGCTCTTCTTCATAGAGTTCTAGTCAAACTTCCCTGTATCTGTAGAATCATTTCCATGCAAACTAGAGAAGTAAAATTAAACTTCTAATTGTACCTTTAGCTCACATATGTGCAGATGTATGCTATGGACACAATCTCAACCATTCAGTAGTGGTTGGCTGATCTTTTGAAATCTCCTGCTGGCTCTTGCTTAGCATAAGAAGAGACTTCAATCTCCATTTATTTATAATGTGAGAGGATAGGTTATTTTTATTAATAGAACATATGAATTACTAGTCACATTTTTAAATCAAATAATAAATATACATTTGAAACTAAAAGTATATGGAAAAGATTTGACTCTGGAGATTTCAGATTTTAGTGTTTCCCTCTTGCTGTCAGAACATGTACTATTATTGTCTGATGGTTATAGATGAATAAGGTAGTTACAGATGGAATCAGAACTACCTTTTTGATGTGTTGAAAGTTGCTTTATGGACTACATTTCTGAAAGCTTGTTTACTTGTTATTTTTCCTCATAAAAGAGAAGCTACACAATTCTAAGCAGTATTTGTGACTCATTTCATATGCCCACAGCAAGCAAAACAGTGTTAGGAACATAGTAAGCATGCAACAAACACCTGTTAACTAACAGAAAAGGGAGCATAGGAAAACATTATCCAGTTTATTTTAACTTTCTGGTTCACTGCATTCTAAATAAATGACAGTTTATTGTAGCGAGGAAAACAGGACCTGATGGAATCTAGGAAAGATGTGGAAAGAGAAGGTTGTCCAGCAGGTCAGGGAAATTTGAACCTGTTGTCAAGAGTTCTGAATGTTTTTCCTGTTCAACGTTATGAGGTGCCTACCCATCATTAATTTTAGTTTGTTTTTATGTGAACTTAAACTTTGGGTGATTCTTGACTAGCGCTTTTTTATGTAACATTAGTTTTTTAAAAATGATTTGCATTTTGTTTCAAAACAGTTGCCCAAAATATCTTTGAAAAAAGAGGGCTGTGTTCACCTTTAATGTTTAAAAATCACTTGGAGGCAGTTCAGTTGAGCCTGAGTATGTGTTTGCAAAAAAGTAAAACATAACCAGAATGAGTAACCTCTGTTCTCTGAGGCTTATTGCATATCATTTATGCTTGAACAAACAGAATGAATTTATTTGCTTTAATGTAAAAACTCTTTGACCCAAGAGTTAAAAGGAGTTTGCTGACCAATCCAATAAAAATAGCCACAAACTTACTTTTTAACTGAAATTATATTTAACCTACATCTCTTCATCACAGGACAAGTTGAAAACAGTTTGAAATACTTTTCTAGTGTTAGCAGGCACATTTAGCATGTCTATTCTGGTAATATGAGTGTACGTCAGCCAAATTATCTGAATATCCCAGGCCCCCAAACCAACCCTGGAGATAAAGGTGAGTTGTTGGTTTTTTTTTTTTTTTTCTTTTTTTAGTTTAAATTATCCAAATAGTTTATCTTTACAATCCCATGACATTTGGTAATTACTCAATCTTCATTGGATCCCTGCTGCCTTGTGGACAGAGCTCTATTAATAAAATGAAAGGATTTAAGAAAATGGTATGTTAGAAATCGGCAGCAAAAAGTTCATTTTACTTTAAAAATGTTGTCTTTAAATTAAACATGATACATGATAATTTAGTTAAACTTGATGAATCTTGATAATCTTTCCATATATCTATATTTTGCTGATTAATCCTGGGAGATTTTGCTTTGTTGTTTTCTGTTTCCTCTAAAGGAGTGGTTGGGTCTTAGCTTGATTTGATGTTCCCTCCCAGGCCACTAATAAAGGCAGGCCTCTTCCCAAAATGACTTTTTTATTATTGTTCTAGAAAAATGCTGATGACAATATTTTTCTTTATTACCCTTTATACCGGTCTTGCCAAGCCTTCTCAATTGAATATGTAACAGTCAAATAGTTTAATGAATAATTTGGGGGCAAACAAGGGCCTTTCTCCTCCTGGCAGTCATTTTACAGCTGTCAGTGCAACCTAGAAAGCACAATAGTGTGAGTAGGAAATTCAAAATTTAGTTGAGTTACTCCTTTGAGACTCGGAGTTTGATTATAGAAAAAGTAACATTGATTAAATGGCTTTTGAATAATTAAGCACTTTTGTTTCATCCTTAATACTGTGCCACATGCATTGTGTGGTGTAAAAGCTTTAAGATATGATTACTCTCACCAGCTTATTCACAGTCTAGATGAGGTGATCATATTTACACCTGAAGTCTGGCAATTAAATGGTGGCATAAGATAGCATATGACTAAAAACCAAAATAAGCAGTGTAAACAGCAGGTACTACAAGAGCTCCTGATGGAGTTGAAGAATCAGTAGAGAACATTTGACTTAACCAGTGGAGTCACATCATACTTAGGAATTAGGTGCCAAAGTTAACACACAATGTAAAATGTATGTGAAGTTAATATCCAGCTCTCTTAAATCACCTGTAGATTTCAGTATACATAGTCACAAACACTTGCTACACTGAATACTGACACATTCTCTCCTTCTTAGAAAGTTATGAACATTTAATGTTTCCTTTATTATACAAACTTATGACTTCGCTGGTGGCTCAGATGGTAAAGCATCTGTCTACAATCCGGGAGACCTGGGTTCAGTCCCTGGGTCGGGAAGATTCCCTGGAGAAGGAAATGGCAACCCACTCCAGTACTCTTACCTAGAAAACCCCATGGATGGAGGAACCTGGTACAGGCTACTGCCCGTGGGGTTGCAAAGAGTCGGACACGACTGTGCGACTTCATTCATTTCATTTTATTATACAAACAGATCACTGGAAAACTGCCTCAAGTTTAACTTCAAACCCAACAATCAGGCTCAGCATCATGAGCTGCTTATATGATGAGGGGACAATGGGAAGTGGGGTCTGACTGACTTGGCAGTTTTTGCTCCTTTAATGAAATAGTGGGCAGAATTTTCCACACTTTATAATTCTTTTTCTCTAATTCTCTCCTTTCTATTAAACCTGCAGAGGCAACTTTACTTAAGTTTAAAGTGTATATTATGTGTTCCACTGTATATAAGTCATTAAAATTCTTGCTGACTCTTGACTCTTAGATGGTGAATTCTGAATTGTTTTTATTTGGCTGCATTTTACATTTGTGTACATACCTAGTTTAGTATATTATTGTTTCATGATTATTGAGGACGTTTCTATTTCCTGTATCATTTTCCTGTATTTTCTTTTTATCCTTCTAGTTTCATGGGATTTCATACACTCTCTCTTTCTATAAGCTAAAATCACCACCAGTCCTAGATTTTATTCCTTCTCATTTTCTCTAAGATTAAATTTACTAAAAGAGTCACCAATCAGAAAATATTAAGGAACACCTACTATAAGGCAAACTATTGAGATAAACTTTGGGAAAGAAACTTTGAAGTGCATCAGAAAGGAAAACAGGGACATTTAATAGCTCAAAGCGCCGTGTTGTAAATGCCAAACTGGTGATACAGAAGGTAAGTGGTGAGGCTATTCAGAGGAGGGAGACACTCCTGGCCTGGAGTGAGTGGCCTGAAAAAGTCTGGGCAAATGGCTGGGATTGAGTCAAGCCCAGAACCTTGGGTACAATTCAGGTAAGAGGAGGGCAGTGTGTGTTCATAATTACATTCATTCAGATTGAGATAAATGTACCTGGTACTGATTTTCTGTGAGCTCACAGTCTAGTGATGAAGACAGACAGGTAAACAGATAAATCTCAACACAGTGCAGTACATGTGCTTATGTAGGGGTCGAAACAAAGTCCTATGTGGGCATAAAGACTGTTGGATTGTGATATGAGAAAGGAGGTATCATTTGGACTACACTTTAATTGTAGGAGGGGCTCCCCTAATAGCTCAGTTGGTTAAGAATCTGCCTGCAATGCAGGAGACCCTGGTTCGATTCCTGGGTCAGGAAGATCCGCTGGAGAAGGGATAGGCTACCCACTCCAGTATTCTGGCCTGGAGAATTCCATGGACTATCCATGGGGTTCCAACGAGTCAGACACGACTGAACGACTTTCACTTTCACTTTTAATGGTAGGTAGTGGCTTGCAGGCACAAAGGAAGAAAGGCACATTAGATCAGAGAAAGCACTTCTAGACACAGAACTGGAAAGAACAAGAAAGCACAATGTCAGTGACAAAGGGCTGGGGGTGAGGGCATGGCACATGGGGAAGCACATTATGAAATGCCTTTTAAGACTCGGGAAGGACTTGCATTTCAACTTGAATGAAAAGAGGAGTGAAGAGAGAGTTGTAAGCCACAGCATGACATTATCAGATTTGATTTCTTACAAGGAAATGCATTAAGCTTGGTGGCAGAGAGACCAGCTGAGATTGAAAGCTACATAAGGGGAAGGTTCTGTTTAATCCCTCTTGATATACTCAGCACTATCACATGGTGCATGCCAAGTCACTATAGTCGTGTCCTACTCTTTGTGACCCTATAGACTGTAGCCCACCTGCCTCCTCTGTCCATAGGATTCTCCAGACAAGAATACCAGAGTGGGTTGCCATGCCCTCCTCTAGGGGATCTTCCTGACCCAGGGATTGAACCCACATCTCTTGCGTCCCCTGCATTGGCAGGTGGGTTCTTTACCATGAGCGCCACCAAAGCCCTGTGCTCTATAATCTTTTACTGAGTGGAGATTTTTTGTTACCTGAATAGTCCAAGGAAAGGTTGAGAGCCCAATCTAATGCCTTAAGCAGAGAAGATAAAAAGAAGTCAAATATGAGTGAGGGTTGTGAGATGGAATCCATAGGGTCTATTGTCTGATTAGGTGTAGTAGGAAGTGATTACGAAGAAGAGAAAGTTGAGGAGAATTCCATGCTTTTCAACTGGGGAATCAGATGGATTTATCAGGAATTAAAACAAACCATTGGGGGCACCATGGTTTCTCTTGGAAGTCAACACATTTTGTTTCAAGGGCCTATGAATTCATGCACAGCCACATCCAGTAAGCAATGGGAAATACCGGCCTGGAGAGTGAGGGCGAGACTGAGGTTGGGGATACAGATTTTAGAATTGGTGAGCAATGAGTGGATGGGTTGGAGGTAGAAGAGAACAGACTGGAGTGGCCACTTTCTGAGGAATGGATGAAGATTGTATAAGGTTGAATAGTATCCCACCTTAAATTCATGTCAGCCCAGAACTCCAGAATGTAACTTTATTTGGAAATAGGACCTTTGCAGATGCAATTAGTTAAGATGAGCCATACTGGATTAGAATGGGCCCTAGTCCAGTGACTGGTGTCCCTCTGAGAAAACAGAAAAACAGATACAAAGTGGAGAAGGCCATGTGAGCACAGGTGCAGAGCAGCACAAGCAGGGTTTGATTAGAAGAGATGATTTGTGTCAAGGGATGGTTTACAGATTGGGTCCCAAAGTACTTAGAACCAGTTTGAGGTGCACTTCTGTGCCAGAGGCAGATCTGTAGGCAGCCTCTGGCCAGTGAGGGCGGGCCAGAGACAGGGTGGGTCTGGGCTATTTCTGTGCTTTGAATCTTCTGTCTTTCATGGTCAGCCTTTCCCCACCTCGCCTCCAAACTCAAACGGGTCTCCCCTATTGTGTGAAGGACAAAACAAGTGGCCCTGGGTCTAATCCGCTGCCCCTTCGCATCTCGCTTTGCACCACTGCCTCCATTTCCTCACCACTCATCCTCTGGGACTTGATTTCTCTCCCCAGTTTCTCAATTAGTCTTTAACTTGTTAAATTTACCAGAGCTTCCTCTCCCTACCCCTCATTTTTCTTGACCTCACTTGCATCTCTACAGCATCAACATTTCTGATTTTCTCTGCCTTGTTGAAAGTTTCTCTTCCTATGAATTCTCTGCTGTTCTGTTATTCCAGTTCTTAAATTACATCTTGGTCTCCCCAGGGTTCATTCTTCCTGCTGCTGCACAGTGCGGATGAGATGATTCTTTTGGTTTAACTATAACTTCTATGATTTCTTCCTTCCTCCCACAGTCAATTTATATAATTAGTCACTGAATGAATTAATTATGAATTAATTCAAAGCATATTAGTGCTATCAAAATTCCTTCTTTATATTTGACCTTCCTCTGGTCGGGATTTCCTGAAAGCTCGGTTGGTGAAGAACCCTCCTGCAATGCAGGAGTACCCGGTTCGATTCCTGGGTGGAGATCTGCTGGAGAAGGGATAGGCTACCCACTGCAGTATTCTTGGGCTTCCCTGGTGGCTTAGCTGGTAAAGAATCTGCCTGCAATACAGGAGACCTGGGTTCGATCCCTGGGTTGGGAAGATGCCCTGGAGAAGGGAAAGGCTTCTTCCCACTCCAGTAATCTGGCCTGGAGAATTCTGTGGACTCTGTAGTCCATGGGTTAGCAAAGAGTCAGACAGGACTGAGTGAGTTTCACTTTCACCTTCCTCAGGTCAAACCTAATTTTGGTCAGGACTGTGAGTGTGCTTAGTCACTCTGTCATGTCCAACTCTTGGTGACCCCATAGACTATAGCCTGCAAGGCTCCTTTTGTCCATGGGGATTCTCCAGGCAAGAATACTGGAATGGGTTTCCATTCCCTCCTCCAGGGAATCTTCCCTACCCTGGGATCGAACCCAGGTCTCTTGCATTACAGGAGGGTTCTTTACTGCCTGAGCCACCAGAGAAGCCTGTGAATACTGGAGTACTGAGCATCAGTTATAATCTGTGTCTGTTTAAATTTTCTCTTATTTTATTTGAAATGTTTCCTTAATGAGGTCATTGAAGAAAATTGGAAAAGTATATAAAAGGAGAAGAGAGACATAAATTTGCCCAGTGTTTTCTTTCACCTTTTGTTACCTGTAGGGATTTGCTGTTTATTTTTATAAGCAGAGCTAAAAGCAAATGCTTTATATCTATCTATCTATCTGTGTATGTATAATATATAATGTTTGTATATAAGCATTTTCATGTTACCCATCCTTATAAGTATTTATAGCTTGTATAGTATTCTGTCGAGAGGTTATATTAATTTTTCCTTAACCATTTTCCTATGTTTGACATATAACTTGTTTTTGTGTTTTTCTGTTATAAAATGATAGTAAATATCTTTATGTATGAAGCTTTATTTTAGTTTCAATTTTTACAAAAATGATACTTTCCCCAAAATGGACTTTTTGGATCCAGGGTATAAACATTTAAAACCTTAATATATATTGTCAAGTTTCTTGTAACAGAGTTCTACCAACTTGTACACCAGCAATCTATAAAGGGTACTAATTTACCACAGCCCTGCTAAAATGTTTTCTTAAATTTTGTGCTTTTTAAATACTTGACTTTTTTCATCTAAGAACACCAGTGATGTATTTTAGTGAATAAACTTACAATTCAGATATTTTAGTGATACATGCACTTAGGGACTGATAGTAGAAATTAAATTGATGACAAGGGTTTGTCTTTCACTGACAAAACATGTTTACTTGGCAAGCAGAATCTTAGAAAAAGGAAAGATCTGAAAAGAGAATTTGATATGGTTTTAGAAGCAGTCTCTTTGAAACTGTAGGACAGTATCTTGGCTTGAATTTCTCTGTAATTCCTCTACAGAAAAGAAAATATTCTTAATTTATTAATTTTAAGCAGAAAAACAGTTCCAACAGAGAGGGAATAACTTTCTGTCTGCAGATATGAGATTCACTTATCCTTATATAAAACATCTTCCCAGAGGCATGTACAGATGAGCATATTCTGATGTGTTTCTTATCTGCTTGCCAAATGAAGTGCTTGTTTAGCAAAGCTTCTATGAGAGAAGTGTGCATTATCCTAATGTAGGTATGTGTTGTTTGTGGTATGTGGGTCAGCTCAAAACATTAATTAAATTCTTCCTGCTAGTTTATAAGAACATACTGTCAGTTTATAGAACAGATATTTATATGTTTGTAGAGTTCTTTCAAAGAGTCTGAGATCTGATATGTTTCAAAAAAACAATCCATGTCTTACCCAGTCTGATTTCTGGAATCATTTTCTCATAACCCTCTGGGTTTCTGGTTAGTGACACTTGAATAAAATTCAGAGAAAATATAGGTGCTTAATAGCACCTAGTACTATGTTTTGTATTCCAAACTTTTGAAAAAATCAAACCACTATTAATATACTAAAAGCTAAATTTTGTAGAATGTTAAACATTCATGAAAGGAATGATGAAAGAAAGGATAGGTTTTCTGCCAGCATTGCGGTCAGCAGCAGTACTCTGGCCTGATTACTTAAGCCGATGTTTTTCCTAAATCAGTCATGAATCAGTAATTATCAAGTTTTGCAATACGAGGCAGTTCTCTTGAGAATAGCAAATGATTTGTAATGTTCAGTTGATAGCTTTCTGAAAAAAAGAAATGTTTTGGCTCCTCTTGGTGGGTTTCCCTGGGCACTGGGCAGAACCCCTATTGACTTAATGAAACTTGTCTGTGGAGGCTTTGTAGGTTCAGTTTTCCGACATGATCAAATAGCACATATTTGCTTTCTTTCCCCACAAAAATAAGAATGCTGCTGGTGTGTGGTATGTTGGTTTCACTTCCATTCATTTGGCTTAACTATTTAAACCACGATGTCGTCCAAAAAGGAAAAAAAAAAAAAGAAATCACAGATGAAAATTCAGGAATCAAGGTTTTTTCTTTTTGATTTAATTCTGTTTCTTCCAGCATATTTTGTGATGACCTGTTTCTTCTGTCATATTCTTCTGTCATAATGCGTTCTCCTTTGTGCACTGGGATTCTAAATCTTAGAGTTGGAAGGGATCTCATGAAAAGTTTCTAATTCAATCCCTTACTCCTCTGTCTCAGTTACAGAACCCAGAATTGGTTAAATAAGGATCCAAACACGGCTCTTTCTTTTACTTGATAGTACATTAGCCAACATGTCTGCATCGATGCAGTTGCCTTATTTTAGAAACAGGAAACCTGGAGCTCAGTGGATTACACCCTTTGCAGTTTGTCCCAATGTGCCATGTGACACTAGAATTTTCAACAGTTGTTCTTTGGTGTCCAGGAGCCTCATGCTGGTGCTTCTCTTTTATGATCACCATCCTGCAACTACATATTTACTCAGGAGCCTGTGTAACTTTGCCGTGTCCACTCCCTACTTCCTTCACTGTGGAGATGCTCTTTTCTTGGACATATCTTTGATAACACCTTTGCTTGGAGGTTCCTTGGAATTTTAATGTCTTAGCATTGCAGGAGGGCTTCTCAAAGTGGGGCCTGTAGAGCCCTCATCAGGTGAACCTTTCAAAATAGTCTAGAATCCTTCATAGCTCTTCTTCAAGGGCTTACATTTTTAGCTCTTTGGTCAGTCTTTGTCTTGGGGTGCTCCTTGTCTCATAGCCGTGATCCCCTTTGAGAACTAATGAATTTTGGCATTCTGAGACTATCCCAGACACTCTGACCCCAGGAGTTTGGTCAGGATTTTGATATGTTATGTATTCTCATTCTGTCTGTTTCCTCATCACATATCTGACAGTCTGGTACCTGAATGGGTCTAAGTCATGGCTAATCTGCAACACTGTGACAATTCTGCAGTGTGGGTTCCCAGATTTCTTCTGTTATGCTATCAAGTGGGAGCTGCAGAACCTCACACAATCACAGGATTGGAAGGGAGCCTACTGGTTTTTGAATGCTTGAGTCACCTCTGCAAAGTCACTGCCAAGTAATTATCTAGCCTGACGGGAAACTTATTACCTCCCAAGGCAGTTCATTCTAATTCGAACAGTTCCCACTGGTGGGAAATTCTTTCTCATACCTATTCAGTGTTGATATGTTTCCCGTATTGAATAAAACAGAATTCCTATTAATTAGGCACCCCCCACCCCCAGGGTCTTTCAAGAGTTGACTTAATACCTTTGGGAGGAAAACTTATTTGCATTTATAGAACTTGGTGGATGCTGCCCTGTGAAATTCACAATGCAGCCTTACATAATCAACAGACCTGTAGTGGGCATTTAATGTAAAACACTTGTTGAACTAGACTGAATTATCCTCTGAAACAAGCAGCAATGGCTGGGAATATAGTGCTTATAGCATGTGTCATTCTTTTCGCAGCTCTTGCCTTGGGCTCTTAGTTGCTTTATATGCAGGAGCCTTGCCTATACAGCTAGTTGTTAAGTTCCTCGGGGTGTGGACTTGTCTAGGATGTTCAGTCCCTAACAAGCTTGCTTGTGACCTTGCATTCATAGGATCAGCTAATGTTTTGCAAGAAAGCGAAAGTACAAGAATTGCTACTCCTGTCGTTGAATTGCTTTTCTTCTTTGCCCCGGACGATGAGTGGTGGTAGTGGTAGAGGTGGTGGTGGTAGTCTGTATGTGTGTGAGTATGCATGCACATGTGTGTGCTTGTGCATGAGCTCAGGGCCAGTTCTGTCTTATTGAAGGTTTTAGAACTAATTTCCCAACAGAAAGGTCAGCCTGCAAAAAACATTCCCTTTCTGCTCTGTCAGTGCCACAGGGGTTAAATTGACACCTGGGTGTTGGTCTGGCAGCCTGCCAATCACATTCCAGGAACACCCTTCTCCATCATCTGCCTGGTGCACACTTCCTCATTCCTCAGCAGGAATGTCTCTTTGTGGAACCTTCCTGATCCACCCAGGCAGAGAGACCACCTCTTCTTTCTTGTCCTTGCTGTACTATGGACAGTCTTATATTTTTACACATGCTGCTTTGTATACATATATTATTTGCTTCAGCCACTGTCTCTTTGTTATTCTGTGAACTCCTGGAGGAAAGAGTCTCTTTCCTCTTTGTTTCCCCTAAGTCAAGAACAGTGACTAGGTACACCGCAGGGAGATACTCACTGAATGTTTTTGAAGGAAAGACAATTAAAATAGATGAGTTGTTTGTGACGGCTTGGGAAATATTCCCAAGTGCTAGAGAACCTATTTACAGACAAACTTTTGAAACATAACATTTTTTGAGGTGGGGGTTTCTTGCACTGTTTTGTGCGCTTTCAGGGCTTTGCCAAACAGCATTAGTTAACCACAGTAAAGGGAGTGCAGTTCGAATAAGCCATGAGCTGGAAAAGAAACAAAACTGGGGCACCCTCTGAAGATACAGACCTGCTGCAGATGTCTTGAGGAAAATGGAGAGGCAGGTAGGACATGATAGCCACTGGGTAGGGCAACCAAAAACAGATCAGGCAAGCAGCTGACTTTAGAGTCTAATGGAGTGAGTGAGAAGTCCCCAGAGTGGTTGAACACACAGTTGACCCTTGACAAACACGGACCTGAACTGTGCAGGTCTGTTTATTTGCGATTTTTTTGATGCCAAATAGTATTGCAGTACTACATAATTCGAGGTTGCTTGAATATTTGAATTTGACCTGGAGATACAGCAGACGGTTGGAGAGGGGTGACTATAAAGTTATACGTGAATTTCGGATTGTGTGGAGGGTCAGTGCCCCTATCATTCCCCTATTGTGCAAGGGTCAATTGTAGCAGTAGGAATTGAGGAAGAGGTGATCCTCAGCAGTGTAGGCTGCTGATGCTGATTCGTCAGCCAGCATTAGGAAATCTGCCAGCAGGTAAGTGGTATGTATGTGACGGACACAGTGGCAAGGGTCTAGCAAAGCTTCAAAACTAGGGGGAAAAGCTTCAAAACTGGCCTTTTGTCAGTTGTTCTGCAAATATTTATTAAATACAGCATGTCCCCTACATACAAACAAATTCCATTCTCAGAGCAAGTTCCTATTAATAAAGCCAATTTTTTCCTAAGTCCAACAAAGTTAGCCTAGGTACCCAACAAACTCAATTGGTTATGTAATGATGTACTAAAATAGGTTTATAATACTTTTCACACAAGTAATACATAAAAAACAAACATAAAAAATAAAGAAAACATTTTAAACCTTATAGTACAGTACCTTGAAAAGTACAGTAGTACAATGTAACAGCTGGTATATGGGGCTGACATTGAGTGAACAGGCAAGAAAAGTTACTGACTGGAGGAGGGAGAGGACTTAGAAATGGTAGAGTCAAAGGACTGTCAACAATAGAGATGGAGGGCAAGCTGCAGTTTCACTCATGCCTGACATTGATGGCACAGATTCTGCTTCCTTGCTGGATTCAATTTGTCTGCCCTCTTGAAAAAATGACCCAGTGACATCTGGGTAGTAGATTTTTTCTTGTCTTAGATAATAACACAGTAGCACTGGGTTGAATTCTTTTCTTAAAAATTTTTTTAAATCTATCTACTTATTTATTTATTTTTGGCTGTACTGGGTCTTTGCTGCTGTGCCCAGGCTTTCTCAAGTTGCAGAGTGTGGGGGATGCTCTAGTTTCGATGCATGGGTTCCTCATTACGGTGGCTTCTCTTGTTGAGAAACACCAGCTTTAGGGCTTGGGCTTCAGTAGTTGTGGCACATGGATTTAGTTGCCCCATGTTATATGGAATCTTCCCCGATCAAGGATCAAACCTGTGTCCCGTGCATTAGCCTGTGGACTGTTAACCAGTAGACCACCAGGAAAATCCTGGACTGCATTCTGAATGGCTGCTGCAACCTTTGGTCTCTGTTCAGGTTTGTGCCTCAAAAATGAACAATGCCTCCTCAAATAAAATCCCCTGCCATTTCCTGTGTCATGAATCTCTTCTTAGCAGCACCAGATGTATCACTGCTGCTTTTATGCTTGCTTTTAGATGTCCTGAGTGGGCTTGAAGTAAAGATACTGTACTGTACTCTACTTCCCAGGTGGCTCAGTGGTAAAGAATCAGCCTGGCAAGCAGGAGACACGGGTTTGATCATTGGGATGGGAAGATCCCCTGGAGATATAAATGGCAACGCACTTCAGTATTCTTGCCTGGGAAATCCCATGGACAAAGGAGCTTGGTGGGCTACAGTCCATGGGGTGGCAAAGAGTCAGACACAACTTAGTCAACTAAAATAGCAACAGCAACTAGTGTGCTCTATACAGTGTGTTGAGCTATTTCAAATCCTGAAAGATGATGCTGTGAAAGTGCTGCACTCAATATGCCAGCAAATTTGGAAAACTCAGCAGTGGCCACAGGACTGGAAAAGGTCAGTTTTCATTCCAATCCCAAAGAAAGGCAATGCCAAATAATGCTCAAACTAGAAGGCAATGGCACCCCACTCCAGTACTCTTGCCTGGAAAATCCCATGGACGGAGGAGCCTCATAGGCTGCAGTCCATGGGGTCACAAAGAGTCAGACACAACTGAGCGACTTCACTGTCATTTTTCACTTTCATGCATTGGAAGGAAATGGCAACCCACTCCAGTGTTCTTGCCTGGAGAATCCCAGGGATGGGGGAGCCTGGTGGGCTACCGTCTATGGGGTCGCACAGAATCAGACACGACTGAAGTAACTTAGCAGTAGCATCAGCACACGGTAGTAAAGTAATGCTCAAAATTCTCCAAGCCAGGCTTCAGCAATACGTGAACCGTGAACTTCCAGATGTTCAAGCTGGTTTTAGAAAAGGCAGAGGAACCAGAGATCAAATTTCCAACATCCAATGGATCATCAAAAAAGCAAGAGAGTTACAGAAAAACATCTATTTCTGCTTTACTGACTATGGCAAAGCCTTTGACTGTGTGGATCAGAAGAAACTGTGGAAAATTCTCAAAGAGATGGGAATACCAGACCACCTGACCTGCCTCTTGAGAAACCTATATGCAGGTCAGGAAGCAACAGTTAGAACTGGACATGGAACAACAGACTGGTTCCAAATAGGAAAAGGAGTACATCAAGGCTGTATATTGTCACTCTGCTTATTTAACTGATATGCAGAGTACGTCATGAGAAACTCTGGGATGGAAGAAGCACAAGCTGGAATCAACACTGCTGGGAGAAATATCAATAACCTCAGATATGCAGATGATACCACCCTTATGGCAGAAAGTGAAGAGGAACTAAAAAGCCTGTTGATGAAAGTGAAGGAAGAGAGTGAAATAGTTGGCTTAAAGCTCAACATTCAGAAAACTAAGATCATGGCATCTGGTCCCATCACTTCATGGCAAATAGATGGGGAAACAGTGGAAACAGTGGCTGACTTTATTTTTGGGGGCTCCAAAATCACTCAGATGGTGATTGCATCCATGAAATTAAAAGACTCTTACTCCTTGGAAGGGAAGTTATGACCAACCTAGATAGTATATTGAAAAGCAGAGACATTACTTTGCCAACAAAGGTCTGTCTAGTCAAGGCTATGGTTTTTCCTGTGGTCATGTATGGATGTGAGAGTTGGACTGTAAAGAAAGCTGAGCGCTGAAGAATTGATGCTTTTGAACTGTGGTGTTGGAGAAGACTCTTGAGAGTCCGTTGGACTGCAAGGAGATCCAACCAGTGCATTCTAAAGGAGATCAGTCCTGGGTGTTCATTGGAAGGACTGATGCTGAAGCTGAAACACCAATACTTTGGCCACCTGATGAGAAGAGTTGACTCATTGGAAAAGACCCTGATGCTGGAAGGGATTGGGGGCAGGAGGAAAAGGAGACGACAGAGGATGAGATGGCTGGATGGCGTCACCGACTCCATGAGTTTGGGTAGACTCCTAGAGTTGGTGATGGACAGGGGGGCCTGGCGTGCTGCGATTCATGGGGTCACAAGGAATCGGACACGACTGAACGACTGAACTGAACTGATACAGTGTGTGTGTGTGTGGGTGGGTGGGTGCGCGTGCTCAATCGTCTCCTCTGTCCATGGGATTTCCCAGGCAAGAATGCTGGAGTGGGTTGCCATTTCCTTCTCCAGGGGATCTTCCTGACCCAGGGACTGAGCTCGCATCTCCTGCATTGCAAGCAGATTCTTTATTGCTACAGTACTGTAAAGTACACGAAAGCACAACCAGTTGTAGAGGATGCATGCATATGACAATGCGCACCAGACAGGTGAAGTAACTTCTTTGATTGGACATGCAAACACATGTTTGCATCTTTGAAAGTTTGAAACTTGAAGGTTTGTATTTAGGGGACTTACTGTATTGCTATAGACTGAATACTCGTGTACCCAAAATTAATATATTGAAACCTAATCCCCATTGTGGCAGTATTTGCAGGTAGAAGATTTCAGAAATGCTTAGGTCATGAGTATGGAGCCCTCATGAATGGGATTAGTGTCCTTATAAAGGAGACCCCATCTGAGGACACAGTTAAAACACAGCCATCTGTGAGCCAGGAATTGGGTCCCCATCAAATACTAAGTCAGGTAGCACTTCGATATTAGACTTCCCAGCCTCCAGAACGATGAGAAATGAATTTTTGTTGTTTATGAGCCACCTAAAGTATTTTGTTATAGCACTCTGAGTGGGCTAAAATAACTACCTATGTGAAAATGCTCCCAAGAGAAGGTGAATTCTCTATCTGTCAGTAGGAAAAGAAGAAAGAGCCTAGTTAGCAGTATTGGGGCACATGACCAGGGCTGGACTAAATACTGGGACATGATGTGAATTCCTTGTTATGGGGCTACAGCACCCTTAAATGCCTTCTGTTTCTAATCAGGATTTATCCTAGAGATAGGATGGGGCAGTGTTTCCAGAGCCACATAAACTCAGCTGTGGTGAAAGGAAGATCTGGGGTCTGGGTACCAAGGAGGGCCTGACAAACCTCCCTTAACTGACCAAACCACTTCTAGCATACGACTGTCCATTAAACCATTAAATATACTTGATTGACTGCACCAAATGGCACTGCAGAGAACAAAAAACATTGATTTTAATAACACCCAGCACTTGAAAAATACTCCATGCTTACCAAAATATTTTCACATTTCACTATTTCATAGGATCCCTGAAGTCTCCATTATAGGCCAGGGAGGTATACCCATATTTTGGATAAGCACATTAAGGCACTAAGAGTTTAAATGGATTATCTCACTTCTAGTTGGCTAGCAGCTGAGACAGAACTAAAACAATAAGCTCCTATTGCTAAGTCACCGCTCTTTACCTTATGCCACTGCTTTGCTCATGTAATGCTGTGACCAAACTCTTGGAGGACCATGTTCACTGAGAATTCAGTCCAGATTTGATTGACTGCTGGAAAACAGGACCTCGCTGGTCTGAGCATTCAGGAGGGTACTCTCAGCAATAATCCTGAACCCAAGTGTTGTTTAAGATACTTGCTTTAAGAAATATGCTTCAATTTGAATTAAGAGGGTTATTATCTATCTTACCTGGAGAAGGAAATGGCAACACACTCCAGTATTCTTGCCTGGAGAATACTTGCCTGGAGGGCTACAATCCATAGCATCGCAGAGTTGGACACAATTGAAACGACTTAGCACATTATCTATTTTAAGGATATTTCCTTAAATTACTAACATAAATTAGCAATACCAGAGATGTCAAAAATATCAGTTTCTGTTACAAATGCTCCAATTTTTGTGATTTTACCATGTTGCTTAATTGAATTCCTACAATGTGCTAATCATCATTCTAAGTTTTGAGAACATGGTGATAAACAGAACAGACAAAATTCCCTTTGTCATAGGCCTTTTGATCTAGCTGAAGAGGGGTTGTTTGTGCAGGAGACTAACAGAAACCAAGGAAAATAGAAAGTATGTCAGATGTTGATAAATGCTATGAAGGAAAAATACAGCAGACAACGGAGACAGGAAATGCTGGAGTGGGGATGGGGTTGCAATTTAAAATAGCATGATTAAGGAAGGCTCCAAGAAAAGCTTGAAGGAAATACTATTTTTCAAAAACAAAATAAAAAAAAAATCAATAAACATGCAAACCAGTTATCAATAATTATTAGTGACTACACACACACACACACAACCTAGTATTTATTTTTCAAATTAACTCTCAACTCTATTCACTGAGAAAAGAAAATAAATTTGATTTTGCATTTTTGTAGAACTATAAAAATATGATATTTAGCTATCACTAATCCCTGCTTTTTTGTTTGGAGACCTCCCACTGTTTAGCTCAGTGATAAAATTCCACAATAAATTTTGACTTGAAAGATTTCAGGATATCACGAAAATGGGAATGACGAATGAAGGCTATGAGATGAGCAAATATTTGGCAAATCCTGTAAAGCACTTAGAACAAGCTTTATTAAGTGTGGTGGAATCAGATGATCATTACTGTTTTTATTTTTATCTGGGGTCAAACATAATTAAAACATTTTCTGTGGGTTTCCAAATTAGCCTAATGATTTATTGGTCTCCAAAGATCTTGGTAGATGGTAATCTTGGCATGGAGTTCTAAAAGAGGACTCTCTAGATCTGGAAAGAAGTTGGAAAATAATTGTTTAAAAAGAAAAAAAGGCCCAAGGAACACCCTGAGAGAATTGTGACACGTTGGGAAATCAGTCAAAAGGTGCCATCAGAGATGGGCTACAGTCCATGGGATTGAAAGAGTCCGACGCGGCTAAACCACCATCACCACATGGCTGCCAGAGCACTAAAATGCCCAGATCGTCAAGGTTTAGAACTGCAAAGATCAAGGAGGAAATGTTGTAGCTGCCCTCTTGTGGCTGAAATGGAGGTGTTTTTTTTTGCCTCTGCCACTATACTTTGAGGAAGCAATGTTATTCACCCCATGCTACTCCCACCCACTGAGTTATTCATGAAATAATGTAAGACCATTAAAACATTTCAAGTTTTCAGATGGGCTCAAAAGACTTCCCCCTCAACTCCTACCCAACCACAAACATGACTAAACCTTGCAAGCCAGTCAACACACACTTTTCAGTTGAACAAATCTCCTGGCTATTGGTACCTTATATTAAAATTTTGTCCCCTTTCAACCACACCCCAAGGGAAGTCACATGAGATTTCTGGAAGAATTTTAAGATGATATCCTCTAGTCTATAAGTACTTGGTGGCGGGGAGGGAGGATGGTGGGAATTAACAGCAGGGACTGATGTACAAAACAAGGGGAAAGAGTTTGATACTTCTCAGCCAGATAACCAAAGCTAAATCACTCAACAGCTTAAACTTCAGTTTCCTCCAATGTAAAATCAGAGAGTTCAAAGCAACTTTCAATATCCCTTTTAGCTCTAAAACTCTATAAATAAGTAGGCTGATGGACAGGCCAATTACTTTTTTGTCTCTTGGTTTTCTTTCCTTTATGGTTATGTGGCTTTATGGTTAGTGAGCTAAAGAGCCATTAGAGGAATTGTGTGGTTGCTTTGAACCATTGAACATTGCAGGGCCATAGGGATATTTGTAGAACTGTCCCATTCATACAGGTACTGAATTCTACCTGCTATGTGCTGTGCATCATTCCAGTGCAAGGAGTGCAATATTAATAGAGAAAAGGAGGTGCTTATAATTTGAACAAAATTAACTTCATTCACTTTTATGTGGCTTTACAGTTTGCTTTTATGTTCTTATGATTCTGAAAATAACAAGGGGAACTTACCTTAAATTTTGACTGTCTCCAAAGATCTTCTAGATGGGATAGGCTTGAAGCTGAGCAAAACTCCCAGTAAACTTGGGCAAGAATTGGGTCTGGAATCAAAACTTCAAAGTCAAGGCAGTGCGCCTTCTGGTGAAGCTTGTGGTGGAAGACATGCCTGGCGATGTGTGCTTTAGTCATTTTGAAAAATGTTCTTCCATAGGCCATTTTTTTTTTTTTTAAACATGAAAGGAAGTCCGAATAGGGCCTATATGTTTTTGGAAACTGCTTTGTTTGTGCTTGGTTTCATATCATGCTTTGGAATGCTTAATTTAAAAAGAAAGACTATGTTTTAAGTAATTTAGAATTTTTTGAAAAATTTTTATTTTATCAGGCTAAGATTGTTTTGCTTGTTTTGTTTTTCCCTCAAATTCTTGTGCATGCTCTGACATTTAAAGACATAAACAATCATAAATTTGAAATATTAATTGTTTTGGATGTGAGAAATCTTAAGGTATACATTGCTAAAATGAAAGTTGACTTGGTCTATGAAAATACACATGTGTGTAATGATCAGGTTACAGGATCTTGATAAAAATGCTTATTCCAGATTACAAGAAGTTCTGGAAGGACCTCTTGATGTCACAGATATTTTTTCCTGTTGCCTTGATATTTTCAGAATGTCTTACACATCATGTACTATATGTGTCTTTGTGGTAAGTTAGACTTTAGTTAGATAGAACATTTGAACTCTATTCAACTTGGCAGGGCAAAGAGCCTGGAGTCCAATGATTTGTCTTTAGGGCGGTGTTTGGGGAATAACAAAATATTTCAGAATCATTAAGGGTATTACAAGAGGGAATTTGGGAGTGGTTGAAATGCTTTGTGTACTTCTAAGAAGGCAGGATGGGAGAGATTAGAGGAGGAAAACGGCTTTAAAAATTTCACTTGGAGATTTGTAAATATAGTGAGCATTACTGCAGGTTCGTAATAAAATAAAATGATCATAAACTATTAAAAACATAAGGGTTTTTCTGATTTCAGTTTGATAAAACTGAAAAGGTAAAACAGAAAACAATACACATGTTACAAAGGAAGGTTCACTGATAAGTAATATTAGAGTTCTCTCCTGACCAAAGATATATCTGTTATCTTACAAGGTGTGTGATATCATTTTGGTACAAGTAGTGATACCATAGATTACTTCTTTAAACATTATTTTCAGGCAGATAGGCTCTGAGGAAGATAGTGTGAAGTCTTGGAAAGAACACAAACTGGGTTCAGAGTATGCTGGGCAGTTGGCTCTGTGGTCTTGGATGATTTTTTAGCCTCAGTTTCTTTACTTGTAAATTGAAATAATTTTTATTCTCTCATAAGGCTTGGAGTAGGAAATGGCAACCCACTCTAGTATTCCTGCCTGGAAAATTCCATGGACAGAGGGAGCCTGGCAGGCTATAGTACATAGGGTCACAAAGAGTAGGACATAACTGAGCCCACACACACACATACACAAACACACACACATAAGGCTTATCCGGCGAAGGCTCCATGCCTTCCCCCTCCTACATCTTCCAGATTTCTAGAAGAGTTTTACTGTCTATCTGTCTGTCTCCAAGATCATGACAATCAGAAAGGTCTAAAGAGTTAAAAGAAGAAAAAAAGTTTAGTTGGTATTAAAAGCAGTACATGAAAATTTAAACTATCTCTTCAGGCTATGCCAAGCAAAGAAGAATTTTTCTAATAATAAAGGCAAATGGGTCTTAAACCTAGGACCTATAAGGAAACTTTTTTTTTCTTGTCTTTTTGTTTAGGTATGGGGATGTGGAGAAGAATGGCAGGTGCTGATGATTTCTGTGTATATGATTCAAAGGCTTGTCTCAGCACAGCAAAGTGGCTGTGTTTTGAATCTGGTTGCTGATTCCTTTTTGGTCAGACCACTTTCCTGAATGCCTTTGTTCTTTCCTGTCATTCAAACGTCAGTGATTGAGTGTACATTACTGAATGCAGTTCTTCTGTCTTTATGGACAAGACTGTGCTTAGAACTTTGCCTAATTCTAGATCACAAGCTCAAATGCATGTGCAGGTCAGAAGCAAAGGAGGGTCCACCTAATACAGCTGTGGTGATTTGGATAGCATGTGCTCGGTCCAGAGAGTAGCCACCAGTCTGCAACTTGTTATATGGACTGTTTATTGCCAGATCTTCAAACTTTTTTCAAGAGAAGTCAGAAATACAGGCTTAAATGTGAGGTTTCCCAATTTTTACACCACCATGCAAACCAAGCAGAGCTTAACTAAGGACTGTAGTTTGTATACTCTGATTTCAGCTGAAGTTAGTGCTTCTTTCTTGATTTTCCTCTTATCGAATGATGAACAAGAGCTAGATAACCTAGGGAGAAATCACAGCCCCATCACATACTACCTGTGAGAACGTGGCAAGTAATTATACTTGGCATCTCTGTCCCTTAGTTTCCTCATCTATAAATTGGAGGTGATGGTAATGGTACTCATCTCATAGGGTTTTGGGGAAGAATCAAATAAGTTAAAATACATAAAGTGCCTACAATAGTGCCTGGGACAGTAGTGGGTGATATTGAAGTGTTTAATATTGTTAAAGCTTCTTTCATGTCCTCCCTTTAGAAGGTCACAGCCTCTTCCCGTAAGGCCTGGGAAGGGAGGAGGAAAAAAGGGAAACAAACTTTTATTGAGTACTTCCTGTGTACCAGGAATTATACCAGATGCTTTATATGACATTTTCTCAATTTAATTCTCAGACAGACTCTTGAGCAGGTTTTATTCTCATTTTGCAGTAGAGAGAACTGAGACTTTATGAGATTCACTTGTCCAAGGCAGAATTAGATTTGGACTTAAGTGGATCTGATTTCAAAACTCATTGTTATACCAGAAAGCTTTCCATCCTTGACCAAGGGAGATTTGCTGTGAATTTGATGCCTGATAGGATCTCTTTCAAAAGGGAATTTAAGGGTAACTGCCTCCTAAATGAATCAGCTTGGGTCCAGATTAACTGGGGAGAACTTTATTATTCACAAACCTACCACCTGCTGTATACTTGACCTCCCAGGCAAGCCTGAGCTCCTCCAGGGTAGAGACTTAGTATCTGCTCTATCTGAAACTCCCAGCATAGTCAATGAATCCAAGTGCTTATAAAGGAATGAAAGAGGGATTCAAACTAGGAGGTTCTAAATCTACATGGTTTTGGAGAGTTGGACATGACTTGTGACAAGACAAGTCTAGCCAGGCCAATATAGGACCTTAATTACTGCACTAAAAGCCTCTACATGTTATAAAAGCTTTACCTCCTTTCCTAATAGTGTCCTTTAAGATGTCAATGAATAAAATCAGATTAGATGGAAGGGGTGGAGGTGTGTGTGAAGACAAAGAAGGGATAAAAGAGTGAGAGCGGGGAATCTGTAGAGATAGAGCAGGAGATAAGAAAGGATTTTAATGCCGCCTCCACATGAGATGTTTGAATGGGCCTAGATTTTGCCATCCTTGCCTCATTGACTCAAAGGTGTTAGAAATCAGTGAAATTAACAAAACCACAAACTAAATGATTAATGGGTCTGTTTTCAAGAACCAAGTGGAAAACAAACAGGCAAATAGAAGTACAATTCTCACTCCGTCCCTTTATCACTTTGATCTCTGTCTCCCAGAAAACGGAGGGCATTCTCAGGTCTACTGCATTATCACTTTGCTGCTATCCTTTATCCTATCCAGATGGAGTGGCAGGACCATGGGTCAGGCAGGCTCACAGTTGGATCTTTGGAATTAATCCAGATGCAGAGCAAGTGAATCCATCCATGCAGAGCCAAGGGTTCATGTTTACTCTAGAGTACAGTATTTCCTGACTGAAGGGATTCTGGCTAATTACTTGACCTTTCTGAGTCTCAGTTTCCTCATCTCTGATATGGGAATAATCCTAGAACCTACCTCACATGTCTGTGATGATTAAACAAGTTTTACCATATGTAAAATGCTTAGAGCAGTGACTGGCTGCTGCTGCTGCTAAGTCGCTTCAGTCGTGTCCAACTCTGTGCGACCCCACAGACGGCAGCCCACCAGGCTCCCCCATCCCTGGGATTCTCCAGGCAAAAACACTGGAGTGGGTTGCCATTTCCTTCTCCAATGCATGAAAGTGAAAAGTGAAAGTGAAGTCGCTCAGTCGTGTCCGACTCTTAGCGACCCCATGGACTGCAACCTACCAGGCTCCTCCATCCATGGGATTTTCCAGGCAAGAGTACTGGAGTGGGGTGCCATTGACTTCTCCAGCAGTGAATGGCACATGATCATTAATATTGTTAATATTAATAAAAGGTTTTAGAGGTGATATTGATCACAAGCAGATGATCGTACTTGCATTGGAAATAACACTTTTTGAAGTGCTTTGATTTTGCAAATGATTTTAAAAGGTCCTTGGTATGAGATCAAGCATCTTCACTCACCACTCTCCAAAAATTAGCCATTTCCATTATGCACAGACTTCTATCCTTTTCTGTAAATTGTCCAGACTTCCAAAATGGAATGCAATATGGTCTTGTTCCTTGGAGATGGAAATGGGATAACTATACAGCAACTGGTGGTGCAGTGGTAAAGAATCCATCTGCCAATGCAGGAGATGTAAGAGATGTGGGTTCAATCTCTGGGTTGGGAATATCCCCTGGAGTAAGAAATGGCACCCCACACCAGTATTCTTGTCCAGAAAATTCTGTGGACAGAGGAACCTGGGGGCTACAGTCCATGGAGTCGCAAAGATTTGGACATGACTGAGCACACACACTTACATATAGCAACTATATATATCAGTAGATAAAGCAGTGATTGATTAGATGAATTAAACATGATTTTTAAAAATAAGGGGAATGAAATTCACTTTTTTAAAGAACTGCTTTGTTCCATACTAGATTATTTCTCATTTTCACTAAACGGGATACAAAGTTGTCAGCCTCAATAACAATTTCACTAAGCTTGGTTTTCAGATTCATACCACAGGTATTTTTTGATCAGAGGAAAGCACCACTGGCAATTCTTAGGAACTGTCCTTTGGACAGTATGACATTATTGTAGATAGGAGAACTAATCATCATTATAGTGGCCAAACAGAATTCGGAATCATGCTCTATAATCACAGTTCATTTAAAATAGGCTCCATCTCCAACATCTTCCCTGGTAAAGTTGAGATGAAGTATAGCACAGCAGAAAGCCACAGATTTGGTGCCAAAAGACCTGTATTTTAATTTTGAACATTAATGATTCCAATAAATTTATGGAACAAACAGTTCTCAAACTTTAGCATGGATCAGACTCACCTAGAGGCTTGTTAAGTGTGGACTGTGGACATTGCCCCTAGTGTTTCTAATTCAGTAGGTCTGCAGCTAGGCTCAAGAATTTGCTTTTCTAGCAAGTTTTCAAGCAAAGATGGTGATGATGCTGGTCTGAGGACTATACTTTTAGAACCACTAGGATACAGTAGGTGCAAAAAATTAGATTCAGATGGTTCCAGAGTTGGGCCAGAGATTCCACATCTATAAAAGGGAAGAATTTTGACTTGTAAAGTTATCTGTGAGGATTGGAGATGTTGTGTAGATGCACCCAGCCCTTATGGGCAGTCAAAAAGTACCAGATATTATTCCTTTGAGTCAGACATGGACTCAAGTTCAAGTTCAAGCTCTGCTGACTGAATGATCGATTGTAAAAGTCATAACCTTTCAAAAACATCATTTATTTGTAAAGTGGATGCTACTGTCTGAATTGTGTTCTCCCAAATTCTTATCTTGAAGGCATAACCCCCAAAGTATGGTAGTTGGAGACAGGGCTTTGGAAGGAAATTAGGTTTTGATGAGGTCATGAGGGTGGGGGCCTCACAATGGGATTGGTCTCCTTCTAAGATGGAGACCAGAAAGCTTGCTTCTTCTCTCTCTCTCTCTACCATGTGAGCATGCAGCTTGAAAGTAGCCTCTGCAAGCCAGGAAGAGAGCCCTAACCAAGAACCTAATTGGTTGGTACCTTGATCTCCTTCTTTAGAACTGGGAGAAATAGATTCTTAGTGTTTAAGCTATCTGATCTGTTTTGTTGTGGCAACCTGAGCTAACACAGTGGAGTTAATCCCTACCCTATAAATTAGTGATACAATGAGATACTGTATGTACAGCACTCAGAACAGTGTTGGCTACCTGTAGTAGGAGGCAGCTAATGAGTTTTAGCATTATTATTTAATATTACAATTGTAGTCATCACTACACCCTTTCTTCTAAATCTGTTGTGTTGTTTCTTCTTTTGTTAACTTTGCTAAGAACTTCCCAAATATGATTGTAAGCTGATTGCAGGGCACGAAGATGAGGTGATAACTGCTGCTGCTGCTGCTGCTAAGTCGCTTCAGTTGTGTCCGACTCTGTGCGACCCCATAGACGGCAGCCCACCAGGCTCCCCCGTCCCTGGGATTCTCCAGGCAAGAACACTGGAGTGGGTTGCCATTTCCTCCTCCAATGCATGAAAGTGAAAAGTGAAAGTGAAGTCGCTCAGTCGTGTCCGACTCTTAGCGACTCCATGGACTGCAGCCTACCAGGCTCCTCTGTCCATGGGATTTTCCAGGCAAGAGAACTGGAGTGGGGTGCCATGATAACTAGTGAGGGCTAATTCACATCATTGCCTTCAACATTATCATTACAGATTATTTTTCTGTCCCAGCATCTTATCCTTGGACAAGCACATATTTATATAAGAATAAAAATGCTATCAACCCTCTTTCTGGTCTCAGCCTGTCCAAAAGAGTAAGCCATCTCCTGTGGCTCATTTTCTGGTGATGTTCCTTTTTTCAGAACACACTGGTCAGTTGTCTCCTGGGTGGTATCTTGCACATATGTTTCCTATTAAAGTAGCAACTGAAGAGTGGCAACTGTGAATCTTTTCTGGCTGGTGCTCATGTTCCGTTTTCTTCTGTAATTAGCCTTGGGGTGGAAGTTTTGGGAGGAAGGGAGGGGGAGGCTAATTTATGAATTGAAAATTGGACTTGATGCATATGACACTGGGCGAAATTGCTCAAACTTAGCTGTGATAAGAACTTTCCCTGGTTCTTTCTCTCTTGTTAAAGTCTCCTTATTTACATTTCTACAGTTGTCAAGCATCTAACTTTGTTTTAAAAATCACGTTAAAACATTAAAGACTTGATTAAGTTTTAAAAGTGAAAAGAAAAAATGAAATCAAATACTTCTGATTATTTTAGGGACATTGTTTTCTCATGGTGAATAACATTATTGGAATCACCTCAATATGAGTGATTAAACTACCAATGGGTCACTTTTAGTGGGTTTTATGAAAAAAAATTATATACAGCCATCTGGGAAAAGTTTGGCAGTTTCTTATACAGATAAACATCCATGTACAATATGACCCAGTAATCCCACTCCTAGATTTTTACCTAAGAGAAATGAAAATTTACATTCCCAACAGAACTTTTATACAAATGTTTATAGCAGCTCTATTCATGATTGCCACAAACTGAAATAACTTAAGTATTCAATGGATAAATAAACTGACATATTCCCATAACAGAATACTACTCAGTAGTGAAAAGCAACAAACTATTAAGCAACAATCTGGATGAATCTCAAAGGCATTTTACAGAGTAAAAAGTTACATGAAAAGGGTTATATTTTTTACATTCTTAAAAGGATAAAACCATGGTGATATGGAGACCAGTAGTTTATGGTAGGTGGGGGATTACAAAGTAGTAGCAACAGAGAATTTGGGGGTGTGAAAATTGTTCTGTAACCCTGATTGCACTAATCTTTCTATGACTACACAAGTAGTAAAAATTCACAGAACTGTACACCAAAAGATGTCAATTTTACAATGTTAATTAAACAAAAAAGAATAATGAGGAGGAAAAGAGATATTATGTCTCTTTTAGGAACATAAATGATTGTCCCAGTGTGTTATGCAGTGAAAATTTTAAATGTGTGTTGGGTTGAATCTATTATGAAATTTCTGTACAGGTAGGAAATGTCAGACAAAAACTATTTTTGATTGTGTGGTAATGAAGGGAAGAAGGAAGGATGGGTTTAATTTTACTCATGGTTTCCATGTATATCAACAACCAAAGATCATAGGACAATATAATGAGTTAATAGTGCTCATAAGTTGCTTTTTGAAATCTCTAATCCTCACCTCTTATCAACTTTCTGATCTCCATGGCATTTTCAAAACTGGTTTGCATCTGGATTCTGAGTCTGAGATGCTTGAGATGGGAAGAAGTTAGGTCAAAAGTGGGAGTTCACTTTCCTTTATACTGCACATCAGCTATTCATATCCTACCATCTGAAACTACTTTGTTATGTGTAATTTATTCCATAAAGTTGCTGAAATAAACAATGCATCCACGGCTCCTTAGATGTGTATTCCGCAGGGACTTGCTTGTCTGTGTGTGATTTTCAGCTCTCTGGGAGCTTTTAGAAGTACCATCCAGCACTTGGGATGTCATGTGGGTTCTTGGAGAGCCTATTATTTACAAACTAGGGTACTTGTTGTGTGTGGTTTGTTATCTGTGACTGATGTGATGTGGACCACAATCCCTATTCCCAAATATTTCCTGAGTCCAGATTAGTGAGTAAGTAATGGGGAACAGACATGCCCACTCTATACCTCAGATAAATACAACAGGATCAAGATTGTTTGGGGGAAATGGGTGAGAAGTTACAGCGTGGTGGTTTGTCACTTTCCTCCTAGGAAAACAAGGCACTACGGAAAAGCATGGCGCATTTTCCATGGTGGCAGTTTATTTCTGGGTGTGGCCTGACTTCACTTCTGTGTTGTGGATGCTAAAGCATTTCACAAAGTTCTTCCAGCCCTTCCACCTCCTATCCTTATTGCCAGGAGCTTTGCAGGGTGATGACATGATGTGGAGGAGTAAGGCACAGTCCTTCTCACAGATCTCCCAGATTTCTTCATAGTCCTTACAATGCAAGCAAGTCCTTTTCAAACTACACATTCAAAGTACATTTTGCCTTTTTTAAAGAGGGCTATACTAGCACCAGTACAGATCACTTTAGTGTTCTTTCTTTCAAAAATCAATATTTTCATTTTGTCCCCATAATTAAATCAAAGTACTAGGTTTAAAAAAAATCTCTTCTGAATCCACAGACTACTGGTATCACTTTAAGAATGCAAATCATTACAGAGCATTTAAAAATACTCTTGTCAGTTCCAGAATATACTTTTGAGTTCCCACTTGCAGAGAACAGATTTCTTCTCTAGAAATCTTCTAGCTCATACTTGAACTTTGGCAAATGGTTCCCTCTTGCCTATTTCCTTGGAGGCTGACAATCCTTATGCTATTCAAAAGTACTTTTTGGAGCATTTTCTATATATAGGCCCTATTCTAGGTAGTGAAGAAATAAGACTAAATCACAGGCTGAAAATTTATTTTAGAACATATGAAATGCTAGGAAGGAAATAAAACATGACTGAGATAGAATGATTGTAGGCTTGGGGAGAATGCATTACTTTAGGCAAGAGGTGGTCATGTAAGATCTCTTTGAGGAGGTTACATTTGAGTAGAATCTATACATAAGAAGCCAACCATGTAAAAATTGAGGAAAGAGCGTTCTAGAGCAGGCTGTTTCTCCATCAGGCACTACACTCTTCACGTTTGAAAGGTGGAGGTGGAAATTGCCTCTATCACCATTTTAATGTATGATCCACTGAAGAAACTGTTTATTCTCCTTAAACCTTGGGCTGTATAGGTTTGGAGATCCTAGTGTTCAGGAGAGGACACCACCACCAGGGAACACAAGTCATAAATCTGGGAAACAGAAGGTTATTCTTTTGTAGCTGGTCATAGGCCAAGTGAGTGAGTGGGATAGAGATGTGGTGGGAATCCTCATTCTTGCTTATTTTAAGTCCTTAATGACGGCATTAATCTCTGAAATCTCTCCAGGAGTAAGGCATTGATTTTCGTTTATTATTTTCCAAGGTAGAGGCAGTTCTAGTGACTTCTCCTCAGGCTTTCCCACCGTAAGACCAGTTATAGGCAGGGAAACAATGTAGGAATTCTGCCAGTTGCTGAGTACATCTATTCCAATTATGCATTATGGAACTGAAAAAATAACCACCGGATGGGCCCAGATACTTACTGTGCCTATTCTGAGACAGACCTGAGCTAAAACTCCATTGATCTCATGACTTCTAGCCTCTATTCTGACTGGTGGGCCACAGTGACATTTTGGTTCTTCTGGAATTAGTGTTAGTTCAAAGCCAGTGTCCATCAGTCCCTAAAGCTCTGATTATTACCTTTCCCCAATACATAGTTACCCTGGTAAAAGGCTATAAGTCCCTTTGGGTATGGCTGGGAGAAAGGTTAACAGCATAAATTTTTGACAGTATACTGGGGTCCTTCCTCAAGGGGATCCATCCTTCCTTTCTTTTTTGAGAACTAAAAATGGGGTTCTTGGTCTGTAAACTAGCTCAAGGCTGGGAACTGATTGAGGGGCGTGACTCTGTTTTTATCATGCATGTTATATTTTTGCTCACTTGACCTAGAACTTTTCTGCTTATACAGGTAAGTGGGAAGTTAGTAGGCTTCCTATCTATTTCTATCTATTTCATTTTTAGGACTGCCATGATTAATTAGCCAACATCATAGCGCTGCAGCAGTCAGACTGTCCGGAATGCCACTTTACTATCCATTATGGTAAATGGATAGCCACTTTACTATCCATTACCATGCCCACCCCGCCTTTGTTGGTTGAATGCTGCCACTTGGCCCCTGCCACCTGGGGATTCGATTACTCCCACCACATTTAGGTTTGCCAGTTCAGTACTGTAGTTCCACCGTCAGGTCTGGCATATAGATAAGAGCTCTTCAAGGATCCAGGGCTCCCTCATGAATTCATTTCTCACAGTCGTGGCGAAATGTATGTCTCGGACCCTCCCAGGCTGAGTGAGTAGGTCTTAAATGACAAATCCCCTCTAACATTCCAGTCTCCCTAAGTCTTCAAATCCCTTCCTCTACACTAAACTAACTGTGAACAACCTTTTGGTCCATGTTTCAGGCAACCAATGAAGCAGACTATTAGAGCCTTTTCTAACTCCCTGAGCTGCAGCAATGGCACCCCACTCCAGCACTCTTGCCTGGAAAATCCCATGGATGGAGGAGCCTCGTGGGCTGCAGTCCATGGGGTCGCTAAGAGTCGGACACGACTGAGCGACTTCCCTTTCACTTTTCGCTTTCATGCATTGGAGAAGGAAATGGCAACCCACTCCAGTGTTCTTGCCTGGAGAATCCCAAGGACAGGGGAGCCTGGTGGGCTTCCGTCTATGGGGTCACACGGAGTCGGACACGACTGAGGCGACTTAGCAGCAGCAGCAGAGCTGCAGCAGTATGTGCAGACTCTTTACTTAGTAAGCCCAGATCAATAAATTCAGCCTGACTCAACTTTATGTTTCTTCTATCATTATCCCTCACTCTTATTATCCATTCAGACACATATTCTCCAGATTTCTGATCATGTAAGTTAGAAGACTCAACTATTCTTTTAGAGTCTAAGGCAACTCTTTATGGATCACATTTTGTACCTCACCTTTAGGGGCCTGTTGGCACTTGTGTCTAGTTATAGATCTAGAATGGCTTCCCCAGTGGCTCAGAGGTGAAGAATCCACGTGCAATGCAAGAGATGCAAGTTCAGTCCCTGGGTTGGGAAGATTCCCTGGAGGAGGACATGGCAACCCACTCTAGGATTGCCTGAAAAATCCCATGGGCAGAGGAGCCTGGCGGCTACAGTCTATAGAGTCGTAAAGAGTTGGATAAAACTGAAGTGACTGAGCATATAGATCCAGAACAGATCTAGAAGCAAAGAGGGGCTTTCCAGGTGGCTCAGTGGTAAAGAATCTGCCTGCGAGTGCAGGACATGCAAGAGACACAGGTTGGATCCCTGGGTTGGAAAGATCCTCTGGAGGAGGAAATGACAACCCATTCCAGTATTCTTGCCTGGAGAATTCCACGGACAGAGGAGTCTGGTGGGCGGGCTACAGTTCATAGGGTCACAAAGAGTTGGGCATGACTGAGCACGCAGGAGGGGTAGGTCCCGAGGAGACTCAGCATTGTCTTGCATGGAAACTATCTCAGTGAAGGCTATCATAGTTTCCTCAGGACATACAGGGTTAATCCCTGATAGGGAGCAAGAAGATGGGGGCAGGGAGAGACTATAGATAGAGAAACAGTCTGAGGACCTAATTAGGAAATTTGCTAAACTTTCATATTTAGAAATGCACTGTTTCATATTTTAGGTATGTGCTATTGCTCTGAAAAGAATTAAAATACTATTTTCTGGTATAACCAACTCATTTATTTTAAACAATTATAACAACCTACTATGTGCCAGGAAATCTAGGTGCTAGGAATACCACAATGAACACCACAGAGCCTCAAACTACCCTCAAACTACCTACATTCTGGTGAGGAAGACAGACAATTAAAAAAGCCAAAAATGTATATAGACAATGTCAAGTAGTGATAGGTACTGTGAAGAAAGAGCCAGGAAAGGGGATACAGAGTGATGGACTAGAGGAGCTGTGTTACACAGAGTAGTTGGAGGAGGTGTTTCTGAAAAGGAGTAGAGGCTTGAAGTGAGAGAGCTACTAGCTGTGTGAATGTTTGGAGAATGGAGCGGAGTTGGGTATGGCTAGTAAGGAGGAATGGAAGGAACTGACAGAAAGGGAGGTTAGGGGGCTGATTCTGTAGGGTCTCGAGAGGGAGAGGGAGGAGCAAGGAGAGAGAAGAGGGTCAGAGCAGGAAAGGGAGGGAGAGAGTGAATTGGGAAGGTGGGAGAAAAGGAGATGGAAAAAGAGGTGGAGGAAGTCAGGTAGGCTGGGGCTTTTATTGGCAAAGTTTAGAGAATTGAGATTGAGAGGCTCTGGAGCAACTGTGGGACTACTAAGAACAGGAGACAGGATTTCTAGAAGTATTGCTGAAAGTTATGAATTTCTTTACTTTCATAACTTAATTTCTTAACTTGGATGGTTTTTCCTTTAATGTTCTTTGGCAGATATGACAAGAAGTGGGGATTATTTTTACAATTACTTATGGTCATTGGCCTGTTTTTCTTTTAATGTAACAGTACACTGGAACTGGACCTTGTGCACACATTTGGGTTAAATTTAAATTTAATAAACATTAAATTTATGTCTCACATTGTGTCCCGGAATGACTTTTCAGAGATCCTGCATAGCATAGTAGCCTTTTTTCTCTTTGAGGAACATATTTAGCTGAGCCTATGGAAAAATACATAGTACATGCATAGCATACAGTATATAGTATGCAATGTTAAATTGCTTATTGAATTTATTTTACGATTATCCACAAAAGGTTTTATTATTGTTTGTATACAATAATGTTAAATCCATGTTAAATCTATTTCTAGGACTGTGACTCTACTGAAAACTCTTCATTTTACACAAAGTATTATAAATTGGTTTTCAGTCTGCTCCCTTTACTAGTATGTAGGCTTCATTAAGGTAGTGGCTCTTCTCACTGCTATATCACAGGTCCTAGAAAAGTAGCTGGCACATAGTAGGTGTTCAATAAATTTTAGATGACTGAGAGGTGAATTCATAAGTGAAGCAAAAGGAGCTTGCTTGTCAAATCATCTTGACCTTTAATGCTAGAAAATGCTGGAAATACAAATGGATTTAGGCTAGTTAAAAGTATAATTAGTTATAACATTTTATATTTTATAGTAATTGCTCTATAGCATTTTTTTCTTATGATACTTACTTCAGTGATAATGATGAGAAATAATCTCTATTCAAATAGCAATACCTATTTAAACTCCATAGACTCCTAAGTTAAAAGAAAGTAAACAAAGATAGCAAACAAAATATATCTACTTACTTTTTTCACAAGTTATAAAAACAATCAGCAACTTTTAGGTTGTTTTATTTCATGCTAATATATTTATCAAGAAAGGTAGAAGTGTATTATTGGTATAAATATGGAACTAGGTTAACTTCTCTGGTTTCATGAATAAATCTTTAAGAATGGTAGGCTAATGATTGGTGTTTTAGCATCTTAGGACCACCTCTCTCAGAAACATTTCTCTTTAGGGTTTCACTAAGAGTGCTTATTTTATTGTATAACCATAAATGCATCACAGCAAATCTAATTTGGGATGTTTACTGATGCTTGTTTAGATGCTGAAGGCAATGCATGAGGAACTGATGGTGACCGATTCTTATCCAATCAGTTCCTGATGCAGTATCTGCGACATCAAAAACTCTGTGTTAATTATATTCAGTATCATTTATTTCTGAAAGCAGCAACTTTGTTTCCACATATGAAATCTGCAATTAAGTAACTCTTTTCAACATGTAACCTGATAAATCAATACAAATTCATGCTAATGAGTAATTTTCCCATTTACCAAGAGAGATATTGTAAAGGTAGTATGTGTAAGACTCACTTAGCACAATCATTTATTTCATGGCAGACCAACAAAAATGAGTATTTTTTTAGAGAGGATATTTAAAAAATAGCTATCCTTAAGCTATTCTTATTTTTAATAATTATTTTTTAAATATTAAAAAATGAGGTGAATTTGAATAAGACAATCTAACATCTTCCCTGGTGGCTCAGATGGTAAAAAGTCTGCTTGCAATGAGGGAGACTGGGGTTCGATCCCAGGGTTGAGAAGATCCTCTGGGGCAGGAAACGGCAACCCACACCAGTATTCTTACGTGGAAAATCCCATGGATGGACGAGCCTGGCGAGCTACAGTCTATGGGGTTGCAAAGAGTTGGACACAACTGAACGACTAACACATACATACAACACAATGATCATTTAATTTTAGATTCATTGATTAGGATAAACTGCATGTACATTTTCAAAATGAGTTTGTTATATCTTCTTAACCATTCTAGAGCTCTAGCTCACTGAAGTGGTATGATTAGAATTAGAGTTATAGATATATAGGAGGCACGTGACACCAAGAAGAATGTTGTGGCCAAGTGTATGACCCCAAGAATGTTACTGGTTTCTTATTGATAATTTTACAAGTCAGCTTTTTATGATCTCATCATGAATTTCTAACTAGTCCTCAAGAATTCCCCCCAAATATAGAATAAATGTGGAGAAGGCAATGGCACCCCACTCCAATACTCTTGCCTGGAAAATCCCATGGATGGAGGAGCCTGGTAGGCTGCAGTCCATGGGGTCGCTAAAAGTCAGACACGTCTGAGCAACTTCACTTTCACTTTTCACTTTCATGCATTGGAGGAGGAAATGGCAACCCACTCCAGTGTTCTTGCCTGGAGAATCCCAGGGACGGCGGGGCCTGGTGGGCTGCCGTCCATGGGGTCGCACAGAGTCGGACACGACTGAAGTGACTTAGCATAGCATAGAATAAATGAAAGGCTCTAGTGTTACTTGGAGAAGGCAATGGCAACCCACTCCAGTACTCTTGCCTGGAAAATCCCATGGACAGTGGAGCCTGGTAGGTTGCAGACCATGGGGTCGTGAAGAGTCGGACCCGACTGAGCGACTTCACTTTCACTTTCACTTTCATGCATTGGAGAAGGAAATGGCAACCCACTCCAATGTTCTTGCCTGGAGAATCCCAGGGATGGGGGAGCTTGGTGGGCTGCCGTCTACAGGGTCGCACAGAGTTGGACACAACTGAAGTGACTTAGCACAGCAGTAGCAGTGTTACTTAGCAAATCTATCCTTCTATCCAATGGAACTTCTGATTTACATGGGTTATTTTGTATATAAAGGGTAGGAGATAATTGGTACAGGATTTTGAAGTAGAATAAAGGTAGAGCTGAGAGGTGGAGATCATAGAATGGAGACCAAAGAGTTCACTGATTGCTACTTGTTCTGTCTTCATTCATCTGAATCCTAAGTAGGCCTCAGAGTTAAGTTTTCATCATATTTTTATTTTACAGATGGTGAAATTTTGGAATACATTAACATATTCTAGGACCATAATTTCCAGCTCATTTGTATCTTTTTTCTAGAGTTCTTACCAGTGATCAAGTATGTTATTTCAATTGTTTAACAGACATTTCCTTAAGGTTTATATACTTTTCATAGAGAGTATTTCTGTAAACCCGAAGGAGTTATAAGCAGAATGGTACTGAGAACTTTAAGATATCTGTTGGAGAAGGAACACTAGGAGAAGAATCCTAAAAGTCAGTCCCTCATGGTAGTCCTCTATAACTCTCATGATCACTCTGTAAGTATAGTTTTCTGTCTTGCAACTAAATTTGACAGATTAGGGAACTGAGTTAACAATTCCAGTAGTAACTGAGAAATTAGTATTGTGTCATTTTTCAAACTAGGAGGAATGTGATAAAATAAAAGTAGGTGAAAAACAAGGTCCCTCAAGGTTTGATTGTTGTAAATATGTACTGAGTGATCTCTATGTAGTGTTATTTATGTAAAGTAACTGGGTAGGAGTCCAATTGCTGACATGTCACGATTCTAGCCTTCTACTATTTGGAGTGCCTAGTTTAAGACTGCAAGTTTTGAAAGCCCTGAGGACTGGATATGGTGGCTGGGATGGTTAGATAGAGGTATATCATCTTTCATCACAAAGCACTATAGGAAATTGGGTGGGGAAAGAGGAATTCATGGAGATGTTGAAAGGTCCTATTTAGGCCAGTGGTTACCAAACAAGCATGCAGCAGAATTATGCAAGGGGCTTGTTAAAATACTGTGTGCTAGGACACACACTTTGAAGAAGGCAATGGCACCCCACTCCAGTACTCTTGCCTGGAAAATCTTATGGACGGAGGAGCCTGGTAGGCTGCAGTCCATGGGATCGCTAAGAGTTGGACACGACTGAGCGACTTCACTTTCACTTTTCACTTTCATGTATTGAAGAAGGAAATGGCAGCCCACTCCAGTGTTCTTGCCTGGAGAATCCCAGGGACGGGGGACCCTGGTGGGCTGCATAGTCCAGTCTATGGGGTCGCATAGAGTCGGACACTACTGAAGCGACTTAGCAGCAGCAGCAGTAGCAGCAGCAGGACACACACTTAGTGTCTGATTTGGAAGATCTGAAATGGGGTCTAAGAATTGGCATTTTTAAAAGTTCCCTGGTGGTGTAATCTGGGGACTATAATTTGAGAACCACTGCTCTTAGCCTGATCTATGTGGGCTATTGGAAACAGGTGATCTTAAGTACTACAGCAGTAAGTGAACATGATGATTTAGAAGGAAAAAGGCCAAAACTAAGCACCTACAGAAGTTCCAAGTTTTAGTAATTACTGGATTCAGGAAATGTTGTTTGTTCTATCAGTACAGATCTTTCAGTACATTTGAAACTTCCTGTTTACCTTTACTTTCATCCCCAGAAAATCATAGACTAGAAACTCTGCAGTTCTTGGGGTTGAGTTATGGAAATATAGCTGGTATGCCTATGAACTATGCAGAATGGTAGTAAGGGAAGACAACTCAGAGATAAGGCTATTGTAAAACATGAGAATCTTAAAATCCAAGTCATGGTTTTGAGCAATCTTTGGAGCACTGTAAAGGCTAAGAGCATCTTTCAGTAATTGAGGTGTCTGTAACAGACTTGAAAAGCAGAGTCACCCTTTCCATAGTTACCCCCTATAAGTTATTCCAGAGAGATCCTCTTGGTTGGTCTGTTCCAGCTAACAGATTGTCAGAGAGTGAAGGGACAGCCATATCCATTCCTAGAGTTGATCAACTCTTTTGTCCCAAGGTTTTCACCATGCTGTTCATACAATTCCTATTCATTTTTCAAATCTCGACCTCACCTCCAGTCTAGATGAGGTCTCCTCATCCTTTGCTTATAGAAGTTAACCATCTATAATTACAAGGGAGATATTTACATGATTGATTTAACAACCAACTCCTCCACTAGACTGAGGCCAGGATGATTTGCTTGTTTCCATTCCCAATACAGAACCTGGTTCCTCACTGGCATTAAGAACTTGTAAAATAAGAAATAGCTATATTTGATGGGGAGCAGAATCTGAAGACAGAGTTTCTTCTTGATCAAGCATGTTGGCTGAGCTTATTAGCACTGTCCCCACATTTGCCCTCTCCAGACCACCATGTTTGCTGTTAGTGAAGTGTGGGTCACAAGTGCATTGTTTGAGAATATGAGTTAAATAATACCATAACCCCCAAAGAAGAGAGAGAGAGTGTGTGTGTGTGTGTATGTTTGTGTGTGTGTGTTTAGAAGTTTCAACTTTGAGGATTACTCAGAAGAGTGTACTGTGCTATGCTTAGTTGCTCAGTTGTGTCTGACTCTTTGAGAGCCCATTGACTATAGCCTTCCAGGCTCCTCTGTCCATGGGGATTCTCCAGGCAAGAATACTGGAGTGAGTTTCCATGCCCTTCTCCAGGGGATCTTCCCAAGATCCCAGGGACTGAACCCAGGTCTTCCGCATTGCAGGCCAATTCTTTACCATCTGAGCTACCAGGGAAGCCCATGAATACTGGAGTGGGTACCCTTTTCCCTTCTCCAGGGGAACTTCCCGACCCAGGAATCAAACCAGGGTCTCTTGCACTGCTGGTGGATTCTTTACCAGCTGAGCTACCAGGGAAGCCTGAAGAATGTGCTAGCTAGGATCAAATTTGGTACCTGGTAGGGTTATCAATTTTGATGGGCTCTGTCTGAGAATGAGTCTGTAACCAGGAAGGGTTTTTTTGTTTCTTGTTGTTGGTTAGTCACCAAGTCCTGACTGACTCTTTTGTGATCTCATGGACTATAGCCCACCAGGCTTCTCTGTCCATGGGATTTTCCAAGCAATACTGGAATGGGTTGCCATTTCCTTTTCCAGGAGATCTTCCCAAGCCAGGGGTTAACTCACATCTCCTGCATTGCAGGCAGATTCTTTACCAGTGAGCCACCAGGGAAGCCCATCTTTAATCCTGCTCTATCTTAATGGAAGACAGCTCTGACTTGGATACAATGGCCACCTTTAGAATTCATGGAAACTTTGAAATGATTACTGAAAACATAGCCATTTTAACTTAATTTTATCTTGTTTTTATTTTAATACATATTTTTCAGGGGGTGGTGCCAAAGGAAGACAAAGATGGCATTTTCTGGGCTTTCAACAGTTCTTCATCTTTCAGTAGTGTTGCCTGGGAAGGGCCACAGAAAATTCTAATCTGGACGTCCACAGAAGGCAGCCAATTGTGAGCCTGGGGCTACTATTTATTGGGGGTGCTGCTAGTATGTCTCTGGTTACTTCGACTCTCAGTGACTTCATAGGGCTTCTTGGTGGCATATGAAATTTTTATTGGCCTGATTTGAGCCTTTCCACACTTCTTAGCACATCCATTTGGGTGCAGAGGATAATAAAGTTATTTGACAGAATGAGGGTGGCCATCTAGCTGTTTGTTCTGAGTAATAGAGTAAAACCTGCTCTCAAGTTGAGGTTTCCTTGCAACAAAAGGCTTCCTCCAGCAATGGAAGAGTTAGGTCAGCCTCTTGAGCCTGGCTGTCTCATAGAAATGGATTTCTAATGGAAATCTTAACTTTTAAGGCCAAGACTGAAATTTTGATTTCTAGCATTAAGGAGGCTCAGTCAAGAATTATCCATGTGAATGATCTCAGGAGGAGTCCTTTTCTCAGGGAACTGTCAGATAGTAAGGAAAACCAGGAAATCAGTAGAGAAATCATTTGACCTCTGGACTTATGCCACTGTGGCAGGCACTGGGGCGGGGTGGTGGTAGGACCTGTGGAACTACAAGTCTACACCTGGGGAGCAAGCCAGAGATGCTTAGAGAACATTCAGTACAAGCTTTGGGTACCACAGGTTGATGTGCAATACATGCCAGGACATCTGGTCAGAGCAAACTCAGACAGCATTTAAAGAAGTTGTATTGGGGCCTCAAATAGGTAAGGGAAATGGGAGGCACACAGTCACCATGGCTCCTACGGGCAGAGCCAAGTCGAGGTCTAGAGGTGAGGTCAGAGCCTCAGTGAGTTGGAATCTATGGTCGGACAGGAACACACAAGCTGGAAGATGAATAGAACGTGGCCACCTGTGCTGGGCAGAAATAGAATTCAGATTTATAGCTATACCTCAGGATCACAGATTTAGCACAAGTCAAAGGTACAGGCCTGCAGACTCAGTCTTCCCACTTGCTCTGAGAGAGAGAACAGCTGCTGCTGTTTTGACTTACAAGTCTTCATGGTACAGTAACAAGCCACGGTGTTGGTGCCAGTGACTGAGGCAAGGACTTAGCTCCCAGGCACCCTAACAAAGTCTCAGGTAGTGAGCCTGTTGTACTCCATTTTCAGTTAGGACAGGCATAAATTAACCCCATCTAACAACCTTGCCTAACTCAGTGAAACTATGAGCCATGCCATGAAGGGTCATCTAAGATGGACAGGTCATGATGGAGAGTTCTGGTAAAATGTGGTTCACTGGAGAAGGCAATGGCAGACTACTTCAGCATTCTTGCTTTGAGAACCCCACAAACAGTATGAAAAGGCGAAATGATATGACACTGAAAGATGAACTCCCCAGGTCAGTAGGTATACAATATGTTACTGGAGAAGAGTGGAGAAATAGCTCCAGAAGAAATGAAGAGGCTGAGCCAAAGCAGAAACAATGCCCAGTTGTGGCTATGTCTGGTGGTGAAAGTGAAGTCCAAAGCTGTAAAGAACAAATTGCATAGCAACCTGGAATTTTAGGTCCATGAATCAAGGTAAATTGGAAGTGGTCAAACAGGAGATGGCAAGAATGAACATCGACATTTTAGAAATCCATGAAATAAAATGGACGGGAATGGGCAAATTTAATTCAGATGATCCTCTATCTACTACTGTGGGCAAAAATCCCTTAGAAGAAATGGAGCAGCCCTTATAGTCAACAAGAGTCCAAAATGCAGTACTTGGGTGCAATCTCAAAAATGAGAGCATGATCTCGGTTCATTTCCAAGGCAAACTATTCAGTATTACAGTAATCCAAGTCTATGCCCCAACCACTAATGCTGAAGAAGCTGAAGTTGAATGGTTCTATGAAGACCTACAAGACCTACTAGAACTAATACCAAAAAAAGATATCCTTTTCATCATAAGGGACTGGAATGCAAAAGTAGGAAGTCAAGAGATACATGGAATAACAGGCAAGTTTGGCCTTGGAGTACAAAATGAAGCAAAACAGAGGCTAATAAGAGAATGCTCTGGTTATAGCAAATACCTTCTTCCAACAACACAAGAGATGACTCTACACATGGACATCACCAGATGGTCAATACTGAAATAAGATTGATTGTATTCTTTGCAGCCGAAGATGGAGAAGTCCTATACAGTCAGCAAAAACAAAACCAGCGTCTGACTGTGGCTCAGATCATGAACTCTTTAATGCAAAATTCAGACTTAAATTGAAGAAAGTAGGAAAAGCCACTTTCCATTCAGGTATGACCTAAATCAAATCCCTAACAGTTATACAGTGGAAGTGACAAATATATCCAAGGGATTAGATCTGATAGACAGAGTGCCTGAAGAACTTATGGACAGAGGTTTGTAACATTGTACAGGAGGCAGTGATCAAAATCATCCTCAAGAAAAAGAAATGAGCAAAAGCAAAATGGCTGTGTGAGGAGGCCTTACAAATAGCTGAGAAAACAAGAGAAGCAAAAGGCAAAGGAGAAAAAGAAAGATTATACCCATCTGAATGCAGAGTTACAGAGAATAGCTAGGAGAGATAACAAAGCTTTTTAATTAACAGTGCAAAGAAACAGGGAAACAACAGAATGGGAAAGATAATGGGAAAAACTAGAGATCTCTTCAAGAAAATTAGAGATACCAAGGGAACGTTTCATGCAAAAATGGGCACAATAAACATCAGAAATGTTATGCTCCTAATGGAAGTAGAAGATATTAAGAAGAGGTGGCGAGAATACACAGAAGAACTATACAAACAAGATCTTCATGACCCAGATAACCACGATGGTGTGATCACTCACCTAGAGCCAGACATTCTGGAATGCGAAGTAAAGTGGGCCTTAGGAAGCATCACTATGAACAAAGCTAGTGGAGGTGATAGAATTCCAGCTGAGCTGTTTCAAATCCTAAAAGATGATGCTGTGAAAGTGCTGCACTCAATATGCCAGCAAATTTGGAAAATGCAGCAGTGGCCACAGGACTGGAGAAGGTCAGTTTTCATTCCAGATCCTAAGAAGGGCAATGTCAAAGAATGTTCAAACTACTGTGTAATTGTACTCATTTCACATGCTAGCAAAGTAATCCTCAAAATCCTTCAAGCTAGGCTATAACTGTATGTGAACCAAGAACTTCCAGATGTATAAACTGGATTTAGAAAAGGCAGAACCTTTGAACCAGAGATCAATTGCCAACATCCAGTGGATCATAGAAAAAGCTATGTAAAAAGAGAAAAAGGGTCACAGAAAAGGAGAATTCCAGAAAAATATCTACTTCTGCTTCATTGACTATGCTAAAGCCTTTGACCATGTAGATCACAACAAACTGTGGAAAATTCTTAAAGAGATGGGAATACCAGACTACCTTACCTGCCTCCTGTGAAACCTATATGCAGTCAAGAAGCAACAGTTAGAACCAGACATCGAACAATGGACTGGTTCAAAATTTGGAAGGGAGTATATCAAGGCTGTATATTGTCACCCTGCTTATTTAACATATGCAGAGTACATCATGCAAAATGCCAGGCTGGATGGCACAAGCTGGAATCGAGATTGTGGAGAGAAATACCAATAACTTCAGATATGCAGATGACACCACCATTATGGCAGAAGAGCTGAGTCATTTGAAAAGACCCTGGTGCTGGGAAAGATTGAGGGCAGGAGGAGAAGGGGATGACAGAGGAGGAGATGGTTGGATGGCATCACCAACTCAATGGACATGGGTTTGAGTAGACTCCGGCAGTTGGTGATGGACAGGGAGGCCTGGCTTGCTGTGGTTCATGGGGTCACAAAGAGTTGGGTACGACTGAGTGACTAAACTGAACTGAACTGACCTATGGCAGAAAGCAAAGAGGAATTGAAGAGCCTCTTGATGATGGTGAAAGAGGAGAGGGAAAAAGCTGGCTTAAAACTCAACATTCAGAAAACCAGGATCATGGTATCTGGTTCCATCACTTCATGACAAATAGATGGGGAAACAATGGAAACAGGAACAGACTTCAGACTCCAAAATTACTGAGGACTGTAACTGCAGCCATGAAATTAAAAGACACTTGCTTTTCGGAAGAAAAGCAATGAGAAACCTAGATAGCATATTAAAAAACAGAGACATTACTTTGCCAACTAAGGTCCATATAGTCAAAGCTATGGTTTTTCCAGCAATCATGTACGGATGTGAGAGTTGGATAATAAAAAAGGCTGAGTGGTGAAGTATTGATGCCTTCAAACCATGGTGCTGGAGAAGACCCTTGAGAGTCCCTTGGACCCAAGGAGATCAAACTAGCCAATCCTAAAGGAAATTAACACTGTATATTCATTGGAAGGACTGATGCTAAAGTGAAGCTCCAATACTTTGGCCACCTGATACGAAGAACAGACTCATTGGAAAAGACCCTGATTCTGGGAAAGACTGAAGGCAGGAGGACAAGATGGTTGGATGACATCACTGACTCATTGAACATGAATTTGAGCAAGCTCCAGGAGATGGTGAAGGACAGGGAAGCCTGGCGTGCTTCAGTCCATGGAGTCACAGAGAGTCCAACATGACTGAGTAATTGAATAACAGCAATACTTTGAATGTTTCATTGGTTGACATGCCAAATCCTCCCTTTATTTTGATGCTAATTACTATCAGCATGCAATTCTATTTAGAATTTTAAAGTTAAGAAAATAAAATGGTCAGATTCTATATGGCTGAAAAGATAGTTGATTTTTTTTTCTTAAAACAGTGACACAGCTAATTAGTTGACAGGAGTTGGGGCACCTGATTCCTCAGGTATTAATATTTTCTTTTTTGCTTTTTCATCCTATCTCTCCTCTCGGTGGGAATTGCTTATCCTACGATCTATGTTCCTAACATTTATTTGCAAGGATGTTTTTTGGAATCTACATTTTTTTTTTTTTAAGAGAAAGTTTATAAATGATTTGGTTCGGAGAAAATCCTTTTTGAGCTATGTTACCTGTAGACATGTCATGCCACTTCTCTGAGTAAACTCTCCACTTGCTTCACAAGTCATTTGCATTAAAACCCCATATCCTTAGATTGGCCCACCCCATTAGCGCTCCAACCCCATTTCCTACCAGGTTTTTCCTCTCACTCCACTGCATCAACAGCCTTCTTGTTGGGCTCAAAACCAGTGATTCTCACACATTAGAATCCACTCAGTAGCTCTTAAATAGGCACGTCAAGCCCACCCCTGATCGCTGTGATTTAATTCATTTGTGGTGGAGCCCTTGCCATTGGCATTTCTAAAAGTTCCCAGGGTACCTGTTTGTGCAGATAGTATTGCAAATATTTATGTTGTTGTTGTTCAGTCACTCAGTTGTATCTGACTCTTTGCAACACCATGGACTACAGCACGCCAGGCTTCTCTGTCCTTCACTATCTCCTGGAGTTTGCTCAGACTCATGGCCACTGAATCAATGACGCCATCCAACCATCTCATGCAAGGATCTATAGACAGCAATAATATGCTTACTGCGTGTGCAACATGGCAAAAAACAGTGCGTGACACATGGTCGGTGCTCAACTATTTAAAAATCTCTTCTTACTCTATTGAATTACATTTGTCTCTTTCCTTTTGAAAAAAAAAAAAAGAATTTTCTGTCCTTCTTGAAAAATTGTCACCAAGAATTGGAATTGGGATTTTTTTAATGTTTGGTGGGGGAGAAATGGTTATTTCAACTAATGGGAAGATATAGACACTTGGAGAGTTTTACAGCTTTAAAAGGCCCTAATGAGCGCTGAGGTACTCTTGCCTGGAAAATCCCATGGATGGAGGAGCCTGGTAGGCTGCAGTCCATGGGGTCGCTAAGAGTCAGGCACGACTGAGTGATTTCACTTTCACTTTTCACTTTCATGCATTGGAGAAGGAAATGGCAACCCACTCCAGTGTTCTTGCCTGGAGAATCCCAGGGACGGGAGAGCCTGGTGGGCTGCCGTCTATGGGGTCGCACAGAGTCGGACACGACTGAAGTGACTTAGCAGCAGCAGCAGCAGCAATGAGCCCTGGGAATTACTATGAAGCCCTTTTCAAGGAAGTCCCAGGTGGTTCAGTGGTTAAGAATTCGCCTGCCAATACAGGAGCTGCAGGAAACGTAGGTTAGATCCCTGAGTTAGGAAAATCCCCTGGAGGAGGCAATGGCCACTCACTCCAGTATTCTTGCCATGATAATCTCATGGATAGAGGAGCCTGGTAGGCTACAGTTCCCAGGCTCGAAAACGGTCAGACACGACTGAGCACATACACATTCTTACGAGTAAGTGAAAGTGAAAAGTGAAAGTGAAGTCGCTCAGTCGTGTCTGACTCTGCGACCCCATGGACTGTAGCCCACCAGGCTCCTTATGAGAGGTAAGTTATTTTCTGGCTTTTATGAATGTATTTGTTCTGTTAGTCTGGGAATAACTGGTCCTCAAGCTGACTTCCTACTCCTAACATCAATTTCTGGCAAGAAAACCTAATAGATCATACTCATCTGCCTCGATAACAGAAACGTAATTTAATCAAGCAGCACAGGCTTCTCTTTCTGAGGATACACAAGGAGCTATGTGCCAGTCAAGACCCAAGAAATAGCATCTTTAATAATTTATGCTGTTAAATTTAATCTTTAATTATAAGTTTAGTTATATTAACATTTAATTATAAATTTGCTCCATCTAATTTGCTTTGTGTTGCTGGGTGAATGAGGAAGAAAAGTGGTCATTTTTTATCCTAAGGAATTACATTTGTACTCATATGTTTTTCTGTCTGTTTCCAGGGGTCACCAAGAATTGGAATTAGGTACGACTCAAAAGTCTTTTGGCAACCTTAGACTAAGCCACAGTGGATTCTAAATTTCAATATCAATTAGGACAGTTGAATGCGAAACATTCACAGAAGGAATGAGGAAGGAACCTTCAGTGTGATAATCTGGCAGCTGAAGTTTGAGGAGGGCCTGGCAGGAGATCATATCCCCTTTTGAACTGTTTGGAATGTGACAGAGTAGCACCCACAAAAAGAGTGGGAGGAGCTTTCAGAAGGAAAACATTTTAGGTTCAGCTTTTACTTTACTACACATAGACCCCCTTGATTGCAACTTTTTAAAAGAAACAAGTAGCAAGCACTGAAGACATGCTGTATCAATAGCCCATGAATTCAATGAAGACCTTTCCAGTTGCCTTTGCAATATAAAAGGACTTCAAAAAGACACAAAACTATAACCATAACAGGTTTTTTTTTTTTTTGGTCATGAAGTAGAAATTTGGTATTCTAATTTTGGTTGCCATGCAAGTCTTTTGATCCATGAGGGCAAGGAGATTGCTCTGTTTAGCATAATCCCAGAGACCACTGTGGAGGACTGTATGAACATCTCACAGTTGCCAGCTGAGATTAAGCCAACTCACAGCCATCCAGGTTAGACCTGCAACAAGAAGATCACGCAGGTGCCTTGGGTAGAATCATGGCTTTGTTCACTGCGTACCAGCTGAAGACACTTTTGAAGTCTTTTGTATCCCTGATTTTTGTTGTTGTTGTTGTTGTTGAAACATTATCAAGTTACTCCCCTTGCTGAGTTGAAACCTTATTTTCACACATTTCTGGTATATGGAACATTGCATGTAATGTCATAAAAGCATAATCTTTGCATTTAGAAAGGATTTATCCTATTTAATCCTTAAATAATAAGAAACACAATCAAGTAGGAGGTTAGGTAGGTGTAAAACTGATCCCTCAAAACCCACTTATAAACAAAATTTAAAAAGATTTTGGGAATACCAAACTAAGCACTCTAAAATAGTTCCTCAGGCAAGAAACCCAACAGTTGTGATAGTGAAAAAAGTGACGACCGTATACTCACCAAGGAGGCAGGTGTGACAGTGGGGGTCCAGGTCTTACTTTTATTAGATGAGAGTTTCCGTGTCTTTCCCTTTTGCTCATGCTGCTTTATTATGACTAAATTGGATTGGGTCTTGAGCCTCAACCCCTTCAGCCCTCTGGGTGGGGCTAATCATTGGTAGGATACTGATCAAGAAAGGAGGGAGGAGGAGACACCCACAGAGGGTCTCTACCACCTGCTTCAGGGATTCTAGGCTTCAGAGTGTAAAAAAGCTTGAGAAGTACCCAGAGGCGCTTGTTACAAATGTAGATCCCCCAGACTCCTGTGTGGATTTTGATTTTATAGGGCTGGTTTAGGGCTGGGATTTGCGATTTGGCACGGATTTGCCCCACCTTGCTCTCTAGCTTCATTTCATTTCATCCTAGACCGTTCCTTCCCCTGAATTGTAGACTCCGGCTACAACTGCTTGAAGTTCCAAGAATCCAGTGAGCTGTATTACGCCTTTGCTCATATCTAGAATGGCTTCCTCTTCTCTCCCTCCTTGAACATAGACACAGACACACAGACACACACACACACACACACACACTTTGTGTGGATGACATACAGATGCTGAATCTAAAGCCAACATCAGACATCGCTTTCTCTTGCTGATGACAAATTGTCATCTGTCATCTACCTCTGCCTCTACAAGGATTAAATCCTGAGCTGCTGCACAGCTGCTGACCTTCAGCACCCCCTGAAAGGAGTTCAGGGTAGAGATCAGGAATGAGGCACCCTGTGCTCTGGGAGAAACTGGCAGAACAGGTCTTCAGATAGTTAGATACTTTCAGGAGATTTTATGAGCCCAATTCTTGCATTTCCCCATATTTTAGTTCAGTTCAGTCTCTCAGTCGTGTCTGACTCTTTGTGACCCCATGAACTGCAGCATGCCAGGTCTCCCTGTCCATCACCAACTCCTGGAGTTTACTCAAACTCATGTCCATTGAGTCAGTGATGCCATCCAACCACCTCATCCTTTGTCGTCCCCTTCTCCTCCTGCCTTCAATCTTCCCCAGCATGAGGGTCTTTTCCAATGAGTCAGTTCTTTGCATCAGGTGGCCAAAAACATAAGTCCTTCCAATGAACACCCAGGACTGATCTTTAGGATGGACTGGTTAGATCTCCTTGCAGTCCAAGGGACTCTCAAGAGTCTTCTTCAACACCACAGTTCAAAAGCATCAGTTCTTCGGCACTCAGCTTTCTTTATAGTCCAACTCTCACATCCATACATGACTACTGGAAAAACCATAGCCTTGACTAGATGGACCTTTGTTGGCAAAGTAATGTCTTTGCTTTTTAATATGCTGTCTAGGTTGGTCACAACTTTCCTTCCAAGGAGTAAGTGTCTTTTAATTTCATGGCTGCATGGACCTTTGTTGGCAAAGTAATGTCTTTGCTTTTTAATATGCTGTCTAGGTTGGTCACAACTTTCCTTCCAAGGAGTAAGCGTCTTTTAATTTCATGGCTGCAGTCACCATCTGCAGTGATTTTGGAGCCCCCAAAAATAAAGTCAGCCACTGTTTCCACTGTTTCCCCATCTATTTGCCATAGAGTGATGAGACCAGATGCCATGAGTTTAGTTTTCTGAATGGTGAGCTTTAAGTCAACTTTTTCACTCTCCTCTTTCACTTTCATCAAGGGGCTCTGTAGTTCTTCTTCACAAAATTCTGCCATGAGGGTGGTGTCATCTGCATATCTGAGGTTATTGATATTTCTCCCAGCAATCTTGATTCCAGCTTGTGCTTCCTCCAGCCCAGCGTTTCTCATGATGTACTCTGCATATAAGTTAAATAAGCAGGGTGATAATATACAGCCTTGATGAACTCCTTTTCCTATTTGGAACCAGTCTGTGTTCCATGTCCAGTTCTAACTGTTGCTTCCTGACCTGCATACAGATTTCTCAAGAGGCAGGTCAGGTGGTCTGGTATGCCCATCTCTTTCAGAATTTTCCACAGTTTATTGTGATCCACACAGTCAAAAGCTTTGGCATAGTCAATAAAGCAGAAATAGATGGTTTTCTGGACCTCTCTTGCTTTTTTGATGATCCAGCGGATATTGCTAATTTGATATCTGCTAATTTCCCCCATATTTAGGAAAGCACTAAAGTCATTAATGGTGACATCTGCTCCTCATGACTAGCAACAAGCCTCTGCCAAAATATGTGCTTGACCGCATGTAGCCCCCCTCACTGAAATCATATATAACAATGACTCCTCCCCCACCTCTTTGGAATAGCTTCTCAGAGGTATTGCAAATGCTGTCTCCTGGCTATAGTCCTCATTTTGCCCCAATTAAAACTTAACTCACAACTCTCAAATTATGCATCTTTTTTCAGTTGACATTCTCTTTAGTCTCCCTTTTCTGTGATCCCTTTTGACTTGTACTCTCTCTATTCTGGCAGCTGTTATACACAATGGTGCTTTTTTATATTCATATTGTCTCCCTATTAGACTATGAATTTCTAAATGTGGGACCATCTTTATATTCTCAGCATAGCACCTAGTACTTAATAAGTACTCAACAAAACAGTGTTGACCTAAATCAAATGTTTGTTGAAGCATTCCGGCTCATAATTTGTTCTTCGATAACTAACATTTCATATAATGACAACAGTGATAATTTGCTGAGTTAGAAAAATGGCTTTTGGGGGAAAAAATCAGATATAGAGTTAGGAAACTAGAGGAAAGAACAAGCAAGTATCATCCTGTTTTTCATATAAACTCCTACTTTTTGAAAAATAAAAATATCCGCTCACTGGAATTTAACATTTAAAATATAATTCTAAGTTTACCTTCTGGAGTCAAATTGCTCAGGATCAAAAATAAAAAGAAAATTTTATACTAATCTAAAAACAAGGGACTGTCATTTCTTATGTCTTTTCTCTTGAGGGGTTAGGATGAACCAGATCTAACTTCAAAGCAGTATGCATGATGGTTCATTCTTTTTTTTCTTTCCTCTTAAACTTAGATTTGATTTTCCTTTCTCCCTAGAAGGTTTAACACTTACAATGATTGTAAAGCAACAGCAAGAGTAAAGAAGTAGTTTTTCTTCCTTTTACTGGACACCATTAGAAAAAGATCATAAATGGAAATACCGTACATTGATGAGGAAGATGAGATAGTTGTAGGTGAACCCAAGACAGGGTATTCCCACAACGGCAGTGGGGAGGATTCTGAAAGGAGATCACAACAAATAGTTTGCTGCTTAGCCCACCTTACTGACTTGCTGTGACAAGCATTTAAAACTAAAAAGGAGGAAACTGGTAGAAAGTGGTTTTGGTAACAAAACTATGCAAATGTGGCTAGATAGTCCATCAGTTCAGTTCAGTTCAGTTGCTCAGTCATGTCCGACTCTTTGCGACCTCATGAATTACAGCACGCCAGGCCTCCCTGTCCATCACCAACTCCCGGAGTTCCCTGAGACTCACGTCCATTGAGTCAGTGATGCCATCCAGTCATCTCATCCTCTGTCATCCCCTTCTCCTCCTGCCCCCAATCCCTCCCAGCATCAGAGTTCTTTTCCAATGAGTCAACTCTTCACATGAGGTGGCCAAAGTACTGGAGTTTCAGCTTTAGCATCATTCCTTCCAAAGAAATCCCAGGGCTGATCTCCTTCAGAATGGACTGGTTGGATCTCCTTGCAGTCCAAGGGACTCTCAAGAGTCTTCTCCAACACCACACTTCAAAAGCATCAATTCTTCGGCACTCAGCTTTCTTCACAGTCCAACTCTCACATCCATACATGACCACAGGAAAAACCATAGCCTTGACTAGACGGACCTTTGTTGGCAAAGTAATGTCTTTGCTTTTCAATATGCTGTCTAGGTTGGTCATAACTTTCCTTCCAAGGAGTAAGTGTCTTTTAATTTCATGGCTGCAGTCACCATCTGCAGTGATTTTGGAGCCCAGAAAAATAAAGTCTGACACTGTTTCCACTGTTTCCCCATCTATTTGCCATGAGTGATGGGACCAGATGCCATGATCTTAGTTTTCTGAATGTTGAGCTTTAAGCCAACTTTTTCACTCTCCTGTTTCACCTTCATCAAGAGGCTTTTGAGTTCCTCTTCACTTTCTGCCATAAGGGTGGTGTCATCTGCATATCTGAGGTTATTGATATTTCTCCCGGCAATCTTGATTCCAGCTTGTGCTTCTTCCAGCCCAGCATTTCTCATGATGTACTCTGCATATAAGTTAAATAAGCAGGGTGACAATATACAGCCTTGATGTACTCTTTTTCCTATTTGGAACCAGTCTGTTGTTCCATGTCCAGTTCTAACTGTTGCTTCCTGACCTGCATACAGATTTCTCAAGAGGCAGGTCAGGTGTCTGGTATGCCCATCTCTTTCAGAATTTTCCACAGTTTATTGTGATCCACATAGTCAAAGGCTTTGGTATAGTCAATAAAGCAGAAATAAATGTTTTTCTGGACCTCTCTTGCTTTTTCGATGATCCAGCAGATGTTGGCAATTTGGTCTCTGGTTCCTCTGCCTTTTCTAAAACTAGCTTGAACAACTGGAAGTTAATGGTTCACGTATTGCTGAAACCTGGCTTGGAGAATTTTGAGCATTACTTTACTAGCGTGTGAGATGAGTGCGATTGTGTGGTAGTTTGAGCATTCTTTGGCATTGCCTTTCTTTGGGATTGGAATGAAAACTGATCTTTTCCAGTCCTGTGGCCACTGCTGAGTTTTCCAAATTTGCTGGCATATTGAGTGCAGCACTTTCACAGCATCATCTTTCAGGATTTGAAATAACTCAACTGGAATTCCATCACCTTCACTAGCTTTGTTCGTAGTGATGCTTTCTAAGGCTCACTTGACTTCACATTCCAGGATGTCTGGCTCTAGGTCAGTGATCACACCATCGTGATTATCTGGGTCATGAAGATCTTTTTTGTACAGTTCTTCTGTGTATTCTTGCCACCTCTTCTTAATATCTTCTGCTTCTGTTAGGTCCATACCATTCCTGTCCTTTATCGAGCCCATCTTTGCATGAAATATTCCCTTGGTATCTCTAATTTTCTTGAAGAGATCTCTAGTCTTTCCCATTCTGTTGTTTTCCTCTATTTCTTTGCATTGATCACTGAAGAAGGCTTTCTTATCTCTCCTTGCTATTCTTTGGAACTCTGCATTCAGATGTTTATATGTTTCCTTTTCTCCTTTGCTTTTCCCTTCTCTTCTTTTCACAGCTATTTGTAAGGCCTCCCCAGACAGCCATTTTGCTTTTTTGCATTTCTTTTCCATGGGGATGGTCTTGATCCCTGTCTCCTGTACAGTGTCACGAACCTCATTCCATAGTTCATCAGGCACTCTATGTATCAGATCTAGTCCCTTCAATCTATTTCTCACTTGCACTGTATAATCATAAGGGATTTGATTTAAGTCATACCTGAATGGTCTAGTGGTTTTCCCTACTTTCCCTACTTTTTTAGTCCATAGGCTAAGTAAATTGAAAAAAAAAAAAAAGTAGCAGAGTAAAGTATCAGGATTAAGCTATTTCTAAAGGTATCTATGCATCCTGTTTAGAGATTTAAGGGATATCATCAAAGAAAAGGAGCCTGTAAATCCATAGTAGGGTGTTTCTACAGGTACTTTCAGAAGCATTGCAATGTATGCATTTGTGATTGCAGTTCTATTGGAGATTTTCTGTAGATCTGTATTAGGAAGTAACAAGGAAATTCCTGTCAGGTCATTGGATGTTTGCATGCTCAGTCACTTCAGTTGTGTCAGATTCTTTGCAACCTTATGGACTGTTACCTGCCAGCCTCCTCTGGCAGGCATGGGGTTTTCCAGGCAAGAATACTGGAGTAGGTTGCCATGCTCCCCTCCAGAGGATCTTCCCAACCCAGGGATCAAACCTGGATTTCCTACATTGCAGGTGGATTCTTTACTGCTAAGTCACCAGGGAAGCCTGGATCTCTTCATATGGTGGCAATTTTAATATTTTCCTGAAAGCCAGTGATTTTTTTTTTAATATCTTGTTTGTGTGCTCAGTTACTCAGTTGTGTCTGACTCTCCAACACCATGGACTGTAGCCCACCAGGCTCCTCTGTCCATGGAATTTTCCAGGCAAGAATACTGGAGTGGGTTGCCATTTCCTTCTCTAGGGGATCTTCCCAGCCCAGGGATCAAATCTGTGTCTCCTGCATTGGCAAGTGAATTCTTTACCAGGGGTCCTTTATTATTTTTTAATTAATTTATTAATTTTATTTATTAGTTTGTACTGGGTCTTCATTGCTGCAATTGGGCTTTCTCTCTAGTTGCAGCAAATGGGGGCTGCTCTTGGTTGTGGAACACGGCTTCTCATTGCATGGCTTCTCCTGTTGCAGAGCACAGGCTCTAGGGCATGCGGGCTCAGTAGTTGTGGCTCATAGGCACCAGATCACAGGCTCAGTAGCTATGGCGCATGGACCTAGCTGTCCTGAGGCATGTGGAACCTTCCCACACCAAGGATTGAACATATGTTTCCTGCATTGTCAGGCAGATTCCTAACCACTGGACCACCAGGGAAGTCCAAGGCCAGCAATATTTACTCAAAGCTGGAATTGTTTATATACCTCCTGAAAACTTGGAGGGATTCTCTTTCTTACTACAAGCTTGATTTTAGAACATAGCACAAGGCATTGGGAAGCACATAAGCTTTGACTGAGGAAGAACTGGACATGATTCCTGGTTCTACCACTTACTAGCTGTGGGCTTTAAAGGCAAATTATTTTGTGTCTTTGAGCCTTGGTTTCTGCATTTAATACTTGTGCATGAGATTTTTAGAGCCAAATGTGATAATATCTGTGAAAATGTCTACCAAGTACAGAATCTGATACCTATATACTCAATTAACTCTAGTTTTATTTTGTTTAATTTTACTACCAGGTGTTTTGGTTAACAATTATTTTTTCTATTCTCTTTTAAAATGTCTAACCTTTAGAGTTTAGAAAAGATACTAAAATTCCACTCTTATTTTTTATGCTTGTGTTGTCTTTGTTATTTTCCTTCTTCTTAGAAGGTACATATCTGCCTCTGTACCTTGCTTAAGTTACTGATTTATTACTGGTGTACCAGAGTAGACTAGGGTAGACTAGGGTACTAGGTCAGGAGGTGTTTCTATTTCTACATTGAGGGGCTTCTGAGTTAACATGATGTTTGTAGTTTCTTAAGACCCCATGGTATCTAGAGTTGATATAAGCTATATTTATAATTCAATTTTCTCTTCTTTATGGACATGAACACACTATCATATGAGACATACTGTTTAGAAATCTAGTCCTCATTCAGCTTTCAAGTCTAAATTCTGAAACATTCCTGATCTTTGGGTACTCTGGTTCACACTGAAACTGGAGTAATATTAATTTTGTCACATATGAGTGTCTTTTGCAATCCCCCTTTTAGAAATTTATTCAAAATAATGAAGAAAATCTATTAAAAAACAACAGCAACAACAACTGAAAAGCTGCTGCTGGGTGAGAGGACTTGTAAGAACCCATTCAGTATGATTCTCTTCTATGACCCAATTTCCTGGCAGTTGTGGTGACCACCTGAAGTTTCCCCACATGAATTTCCTCTCTTTGATTTCTGGGCAGGAGTCACTCTCCAAGCAATAACCTTTTTCAGGTCTGCTTCCTTTTTACCTTGTCTTCTTACTCTTTCTGGAATTGGGACTCTGAATCCCCCAAGGTTTGAAGGATAGCCAAACATTATTTATTATTTTTGTAGCCTTGTAGGCATTCAGAAAATTTTTGGCTTCAAATTGGTTTCAATAAAATAGTTGGCTGGAGTTACAAATGAGCATTTTGGCTGGAATTTTGTTAAATACCAGTTTGAAGCTGAATTTTGGTAAAGCTGCCCTGAATACATCTATCTTTGTCAATGGATTTGTTTGTTTATTAAGTGCATACTTTCTGGATTTTTGTGGGAAGAGAAGGTCAGACAGCGGAGCATGAGGATTAGAAGTGATTACGAATAGAGAAAGGGATTCATGGAGAATGGTGTCTAGAGATAAGGCGTTACGAGAAGGAAGTCTGAGTCATACTGTGCATAAGTGGGTGTCCAGCCCAAGGCTGAAGCCAGAACTGCCATTGAGCTGAGCTTCCCACTGGCATGTTTTCCACATTCTGAATGGTGGAGACATTCTTGAATAGGTAGTCACAATTAACGACAAAGCAGTAGTGTAATTGATGTAAAAGATGGCTCCCATTAACAAAGGTTTTTCCTTCTCTAGTTCAGACTTCTATAAAGGTTTAAAAAGAAGCCAGCTGTACTTCAAGGGACACAATATATTTTTCATAACTGCAGCCAAGCAGATGAATAAATAATCTCTTCAAGGAAAGCCATTAGCAGATTTGATAATGATATTGACATGAGTAATTGGAGAGAAATAAATGAAGTAATTGCTTTAAGAATAGCCGTTAGAGATTGCCTATGTATAATTGGATTTTAACCCTTAAGACTTGGCATATGCCACTTTCCCTTTTTTAAAGAAGAAAGAATTTTGGAAGGTCCTCTTTCTGGAGGCCAGAGAAACAGCAATAACTAGCTTCAGTGACAGGAGACACTGATCATGGCTCAACAGGACTCTAGTCATAGTGGCCGAATCAGCTTAAACTTGCCTCCCTTTGTAGAGTACACCTGCAATATACGAAGGAGGGAAGTTTATCCCTGAACTTTTTAGGAGAGATTGTCTAGAATCCCAGACCTCTGAAGATTCTTGCAACAGAGAAGAAACTTTAGTCTCTAAATTGGTCACAGTTTCCTAAGATGATGCTTGGTTTGGGATGATAGAGGAGATGCTGAAAGCAATAAGCACAGAGGAGTGGGAGATGACTGGGTACCTGAAGCTTGGAAAGTTTTAGGTCTCAATGACAAAATGGTGGGCAAAGTTGGAACAGAGTTGACTCCCCCACTGTCTGTTCTTTAAAGGCTGGTTTGAGATTTCTTTCCACAGAGCCTGATTGGGGTCCAAGGGCTTCCTATTGAGGGTTTGGGTGTCATGACATAATCTCACAGGATGCATGTCCTGCAGGAAGGTGGTTATTTCAGAAGCAAATGCATCCCCATGATCATTTTAATTGGCTAATGACCCAGGAAAATGGTGTGACTCCTAGAAAACTGAGCTTTTAAATTTTGAAGTGGAATCCCATTATCTGTTTCATAGGATTGCTAGGGGCTTAAATAAGACTATTTATATAAAGTGCCTAACAACAGCTACTATAGAACACTTAATGATAGCTGCTATTTTTTTGTTCCCTCAGCACTGCAATAATTTTCACAGGTTAAGAAATTTTGTATCTATATGAGATGACAGATGTTCACTAAATTTATTGTGGTAATCATTTCATGATGTATATAATACATAACTCAAATCGTTATACTGTACACCTTAAATTTATGCTGTACAGTATGTCAATTATAACTCAATGAAACTGAAAGAAAAAAGAATTTGAGTTGACTTTATTGTCATAACAGATAAAAAACAACCTTAGCTAATCATACTACTATTAATAACCATAACAGAAGCTGCCATTTACTAGCCTAGACTTACACTAATACATATTTTATGTTGATTACAACCCTATCTGGAAGGTATCTATAGAAGTCAAGCTAAACATGAGAGAATGTACAATAGCAGTAATTTTCTATGGAGTTGCAAGGAAACAGGGACTTGTTTTCTGGAAATACAGGTTCCAGAGGTACAGTGAGAAAAGGAGAAAGAGGGAAAGTTTAGTCATTTTCTAGTCAGATGCACCCCTCTTAAAGAGGAGCTTGAGAAAGCCACTGAGCCAGCACTTGGAAAATGAGATTTGGAGGTTTGTGGGCAGCCACCAAGGTGGCTACAGATAGTACTGAGAGGAAAAAATGAAGAAGACATTTTTACACCGTTTCTGAGATATTAAGAAAAAATCAGGATCAGAATATAGGGGCTCAGTCTACAGAAGAAAGCCCATGGGAAAAAAAAGTCTGAAGGGAGAATATCTAATGGGAGGGCGACCCTATAAACAACCTCTTAGAATTGAGGTTGGAGCATGAAGGTCCCTAGGCTAAGAACTGAGGCTTGCAGGAGAGGGAAACTAAGTACCGCCTCATGGAATCAGATGTTCTGATTGTGGGCATGCAGGTGTTTGAGGGAGGGAATATCAGGACTCTTCATACATACACTTGTGTGAATAAGCTATTTTACTGAGGCAAATACACTTACAGAAAAGTGCACATATCATTGTTGTACAGCTTGATGAATTATCACAGAGGGAACACACCCATGGAACTACCACCCAGGTCAAGAAAGAGAACATTACCATCTTTACAAAAATTGTCTACTCATGGTTTTTAACATGCTTAGTTTCTTAAATGAATTTGTATCTTTTTATGTATATATTTAAAGTCAAATGTGGTCAGTTAAAATGTTTCACATATCAAATGAGAAAAAAGGGCTTGTACTAAAAATGAGTTCAGGAAAACACTTTTTTTAGATCCATAAAATTCCCTAAATGTGAGATATTAAAATCTGAATAAAATCCCGATTTCAAAATCATAATTAAGTCCTGAAATAAGGGAAAAGTTTTTGTGCCCCCAAAACTCATTGGAGGTTTAGTTGCTAAGTTGTGTCTGACTCTTGTGACCCCATGGACTGTAGCCTGCCAGGATCCTCTGTCTATGGGACTCTCCAGGCAAGAATACTGGAGTGGGTTGCCATTTCCTTCTCCAGGGGATCTTTCCTACCCAGGAATTGAACCCAGGTCTCCTACATCGCACACAGCTTTTTTACCAGCTTAGCTACAAGGGAAGCCCCCCAAAACTCATTAGGGCATTGAAAATTGGGTTTCAAAGGGGAGTTCCTACTAAAAAGAAATGCCTGGTCATTTTTGCTTAAAGCCTTCAAGAACATACAGCATTCAGCACTGTTCCAAGCACATGGCATGCTCAGCAAATATTTGTCAATAATGATAATGATGATAAGTTACCTTTTTCATATAACACACAGTGATCCCTAGTTCCCCTAAACAATAACCTGTGCAAAGAAACATGACTTTTAGTTCTTTGGAAGCTCCTGTTTGGAGCCTCAGGGGAACGAATAATCTGTGTGAACTAGTGATGATGTCATTTCACAGACCAGTTGAAATGACTTTGCTGTTTACCTGAACTCTTCCCCACAACCAAACACAGCTCTGAGTTTTGTAGAGATGAGGCAGAGGATAGAAGGAGGGAAACAAAATAAGAAGTGAGACAATGAGGAACAGAAGTATACAAAGAGAGAGCTAATGCTGAGTTAAAGCTACATTGGAAAGTTCTCTTTGTTGTTTTCTTTTGCTTCAAGGAAGTAATATTACAACTTAGCATAGCAATTAACCATACCTCTGATTAGATCACATTTCATTATGTGCCATATTTATTTTGGTAGGTAATCAATTATGAGCTGAAGGAGGTTCTCCATGGCAGCCACCGTGGTGGGTTACTACCAAGAGAGAAAATTGAAAGCCATTTTCAAGTGGAAAAAATATTTTTTGCACATTGTAATATCCTTACTGGGTCCTTCAGTTGAAACTTCATAGAAGACCGAGTTGACAATGTGTGCATTTGACAACGTGTAATGAATTTGGTCATGTTTACCTGTTTATGAGTGCCAATTCCAGTCTGGTCTTACAAAACCACAAAATTATTTTTGCTGTGCTTGACTCAAGTGCATGCTCAGTCACGTCCAATTCTTTGTGGCCCCATAGACTGTAGTCCACCAGGCTCCTCTGTTCATGGGATTTTCCAGGCACGAATACTGAAGTGGGTTGCCATTTCCTCCTTTAGGGGATCTTCCTGACCCAGGGATCAAACCCGCATCTTTTGTGCCTCCTGCATTGCAGGCAGATTCTTTACCATGGTGCCATTTGATTTGTTTTGGCTTGATTTTTAGGTTGCCAGCAGAAATTAGGGAAGGATGAGATCTCTTTCATAATGATTTGTGAATCTGATGGCTTGTCATGTCCTCAGCAATAGTATTTATTATTATTATAGAAATAGCATTTATTATTATAAAATAGTACAATTTTAGCTTTTACCCATTGGCATTAAAGTATAAATAGGTGCAGAATTCATAAGAACTTTTCTTCCTTGTTAAGGAGTGGATTATAACAGCTTTGATTTTGAGTCAGCCATTTGGCTTACATCATGGATTGAATAATTCCTAAGGCACTTTTATAAGAATATAGACTGTTTACACAGGAATATGTGTCATATGATGCAAAGAAAACTGAAGTCTAGTTTCAGGTTCACCACTGATCAGTTGTATGATCCGTGGTCACTTAACCTCTGGGCCTTAAAATTAGATAGTAGTTTAGATGATGGGCTTTGGGATCCAACAGAACTGGCTCAAAGTGCTTATTAAAATTCTAGGTGCTTCATTTTCTCATCTGCACAACAGGACCACTAGAAGGTTAACTTCATATAAGATTGTTAGAGGCGTTAAATGGGACAATGCATGTAAAATGCCTAGCGTGCAGTCAGTGCTCAATAAATAATAGATTCAGAGTCAGTAGTCACTATTTTCTTTTCCAGATCTGAAATGTTAAGTTTCTGTGAATGACAGAGCTTCTGAAGTGTCTGTTGGGATTGTATCCACTTAGGAATTTCAGATTTGGAAGGGGTGGCACCTTATGTGCTCAGTCTCTCTGTTGTGTCTGACTCTTTGCAACCCTTTGTACTGTATGGTAGCCTGCCAGGCTCCTCTGTCCATGGGATTTTTCAGGCAAGAATAGCGGAGTGGGTTGCCATTTCCTCCTCCAGGGAAATCTTCCTGACCCAGGGATTGAACCTGTGTTTCCTGTGTCTCCTGAATTGCAGGTGGATTCTTTACAGCTGAGCCATCAGGGCACACTATAAGCAAGCTTTATTTCTGCGTAGGCCCTCGGGCATTGGTGTATTTTAGTTACACATTGAATGAAAACCTTGACATCATTTGAAAGAAGAGGAAATCTGTTACCTGTAGAAGAAGAAAAACTATGTGAACTCATTTTGTACAGTCCTTCAAGAGAAGCTGTTTGCTTGCCCTAAAGATGAGTGGCCTTGAGATCACTAGAGTGGGACAAAGGAACATGACTAGGCCTGATAAGGAGGATAATCAAAGACATTAGGCCAGTGTCCTTTGGAGGGGATAATTATGGGCAAATCAGTGCTTTCATCAGCATTCTTTCTCTTGCAGTTTCCACATCGATGATGTGGGGAAGTAGCAAAAGACCAGGCCCTTTCCAAACTTGCCTAATTCACTCCAGTATCCTACATCCTATAATGACAACATCCTACATCTTCTCAGCTCTTTATTCTTAATAAGTAGTTTCCCAGTCAGAGGAGGTAAACATGAAAGAAGATACTTTAATGATGAGGAAATTGGACACAGAGAGGCCATAAGAGGAGTCAAATATTCATGATCCAGGTTTCTTGACCTGTAGTTCCAACCTTGTTCCTCCCTACTAATTTGTCCCAGATGTACAGTTGTCCAGATTCAGATAATTTCTTTTCTTTCCATGTATGTCTTTCTAAGCCTCAGTATCTTCATTCATAAAATGGCACTGTTCACAATACCTTCCTTACCAGGTTTATATGAGGACTAAATTAAATAATGTGTATAGAGTGCTTCAGGCTTTAGTTGCTATTAGCTGTTGCTATCAGTAGCTCCCCTTGGGAGGATGCTAAATTCCTAGCATCATTTTTTATTTTATACTGCATTGAGCCCCGTGTTTTGAAATATTTTGAATATCAAACTGCATGTGTGTGTGTGTGTGTGTGTGTGTGTGTTAGTTGCTCAGTCATGTCCAACTCTGTGATTGCATGGACTGTAGCCCTCCAGGCTCCTCTGTCATGAATTTCCCAGGCAAGAATACTGGAGTGGGGTGTCTTTCCCGTCTCCAGGGGATCTTCTTGTCCCAGGGTTCAAACCCGGGTGTCCTGCATTACAGGCAGATTCTTTCTGTCTGAGCCATCAGGCAAGCCCTTATTGGTTAATAATATTTTTATTACTATCAATGGCCTTGGATTCCCTAATCAGTAATTGCATCAATACTAAATTGATTTAGCCCCAATAAAAGCAAAGAACCCTAAATAAGAGCCTCTTCATTCTCATCCAAGGAAATGTACTTCCTTCAGGTTGTTTGAGGTGTCTAAGACATCTTGCTGATCTCCAGCACTGTCTTTGCAGATTCTGGGCATAGTTGGGCTCTCACTTTTCAATGAATAAGTCAAACCTTGTTATTATCATCTGAGTGAGTTGGTGTTTTGTGTGTGATCTAATTCAATTTTTGAATGTTACCATTTTTCCATCTTATCATGAGAAATTGTTGTGGTCCAGAAATAATAAGAATGAATTCAGTATGAATGAAACTGAAGATAAATTTTTAACATGTTGTGCTTAGTCACTAGGTCATGTCTGACTCTTTGAGACCCCATGGACTGTAGCCTGCCAGGCTCCTCTGTCCATGGGGATTCTCCAGGCAAGAATACTGGAGTGGGTTGCCATGCCCTCCTCCAGGGGGTCTTCCCAACCTAGGGATAGAACTCGGGTCTCCTGCATTGCAGGCAGATTCTTTACTGTCTGAGCCACAAGGGAGGCCCAAGAATATGGGAGGGGTTAGCCTGTCCCTTCTCCAGGAGATCTTCCTGATCCAGGAATTGAACTGGGGTCTCCTGCATTGCATGTAGATTCTTTACCAGTTGAGCTACCAGGGAAGCTACCAGAAGTTATTGATTAACAGACACTACATGCTGATATACAAGAACTAAATTGTGCATTTTATTCATTGTCATTAAAGGTCAAGTTCAGTTATAATTTTTAATAGTTTTTTGTGTTTTTTTTTTTTTCACCCTTTCAGCTGTTCAGTTTTATAATATCAGAGGGGAAAGGAAACTAACTTTTTAAGTATACAGAATTAGATCTTTTATAGCCAAATTTAACTGTTAAGAGGGAAAATTGCAAAGGATATTGAAAAAGACAAATTTATACAAGTCATCTCTTATTTTGAAAAGATGTGTTACATAGAGAACAAGTCTTGAGTCTTTCAAATATCATTGGGTCAGGCTAAAATAATTTCATTGTGAGAGCATTTTCCTTCTCTGTGTGCAGTCTAAGTGCATATTTTGTGCTGTTAGGAATAACTTTCCAAAGCTGTGTGAAGAATGTAGCAATAAAATCTAATAAGAATTATGGCTCATGACTTGAATGATGTCAGTACCCTTTTAATCCTCCCAAACATGAAAACGTTTTCTCCTCCTAAGTAAGATTTCTTAACTCTTTATTTCTAAGGAAATAAGCAGAGCTCTGCAATTTCATTGGCAAAGTAAGAGTTAAAGGAAGATGTTTCTTTCTATTATTAATGCTTATGTTTATTATTAAGATAATCAATTTAGAAAAGAATAAACATAAGATAATAATACTTTATGAACATATATTGTCTGATTTTTTTTCATACATTATGTAACATCAGAAGATCTCTGAGTTCAGTGCAGCAATAATCTTATTTTTGTTATCAAAATCTTATTCAGTCCAGCAATAATCTTTGTTTTCTTTAAGCCAGTGCTTCTCAAACTTCAATGTGAATCAGAATCACCTGAAAGGCTTGGTAAACCACAGATTTCCGGAGCTCATTCTCAGAGTTTCTAATTTAGGAGACCTGGGGTAGGCATGAGAATCTGCATAACTCATAGGTTCCCAGGTGATGCTGATGCTGCTAGGCAGGGGAATCTGGCAACAGCTTTAAGTCATGTTAACTGTCTTATCTTACTGTTTGGTGGGATTCAACCATCCTGAGATATGTATGTCCCCTTGGTTTAGAAGAATCCAAAGTTTAGTAAGTTAGCTACAGTTTGGTTATTTGGCCAATCCAGATTTATTTCAAGTCAAAGAACTGCATACAGAAAAGTATGGTGGATGAAATGGTTTGATGTTTGAAGATGTCAGACTGTAGAATCTCTACGGGTAAGTGTGTGATTTCTTTAGTGACATCACATTTGCCTGCAGAGATTTTCCAGTCTGCCACTTTGAAGTTGTATTTAAGATGGAAAAAAGTTGCCTTCTTTTTACAGCGATCTTTCCAGGACTGCTAATTTTAAAACCATATTTATCCAAGGTTGGAACTGAATAGGAAAAAGAAGTTATGGTTGGGTTTCAGATAAGAAAGTAAATGAGAATGGACACTCTCTGATTCTGCCACACATCTCCCCAGAGACTGCAAAAAAAAAAAAAGGGAAAAGTAAAGCCTCCCCAAACCACAACCAGTTTAATTTGTAACTGGTTTAATTTGTTTTAACCACACCGAAAGCCTTATGGGCAATCCAAGTAAATATCCTTGAGTTTCAAGGAATTTTATCTAACGATTAGACTTTGCAATTTCTGGGTTTTCAGTCTATCTTAATTGACACTTATGTCTAATCACAACAGAGATGAGTAGAATCAGGAGGTGTGTTTCTCACTTTCATTTTCCCCCTTTCTCTACTATTTAGTAGCTGTCTTATAATAAATAACATTACCTGCTGCTGCTGCTGCTAAGTCGCATCAGTCGTGTCCGACTCTGCGACCCCGTAGATGGAAGCCCACCAGGCTCCCCTGTCCCTGGGATTCTCCAGGCAAGAACACTGGAGTGGGTTGCCATTTCCTTCTCCAATGCATGAAAGTGAAAAGTGAAAGTGAAGTTGCTCACTCATGTCCGACTCTTTGTGACCCCATGGACTGTAGCCTACCAGGCTTCTCCATCCATGGGATTTCCCAGGCAACAGTACTGGAGTGGGGTGCCATTGCCTTCTCCGAACATTACCTGCTACTAACTTTTAAAGTGATGGAATAATACGTGTGTGTGTGTGTGTTTGTGTTGCTCAGTTGTGTCCAACTCTTTGTGACCCCCATGGACTGCAGCCTGCCAGGCTCCTCTGTCCATAGGATTCTCCAGTCAAGAATACTGTTGTGGGTTTCCATTACCTTCTCCAGGGGATCTTCCCAACCCAGGGATTGAACCCAGGTCTCCTGCATTGCAGGCAAATTCTTTACCAACTGAACTACTACTCCAGAAGCTCAAGAATAATCTGTGAAAATCATGATATCATTAACTCTACAGAGTTGGTTTTTTGGTTCATTTTTGAGAAGATACTTTTTTCCCAGAGTTAGCTGGAAGTTTATTTCAATATTTGAGTACAGTAGGGACTTTGTACATTTTGTTCCTTACAGTATGCTAGCACAGAGAATGGTTCCTGGCACATGATAGGTACTCATTAAACACTTATATACTGAATGGACATTAATTAGGATTTTTTTGTGTGTGCAGATTCTTATGTATCATTAGAAAGGCAGTAATATATACATCAAGTCACATATTGTATTGATATCAGAGTGAACTTATTTAATTTTAGACAAGACAAAAATAGAATATTTAGATATGAAAAACCTATCTTGGTAATAAAGAACATTTCTATAATAAAATATTTTATAATGGAACTTTAAAAATCAATTTCCTTATAGTCTAATGATGTTGTATTATACCTTTTTGGCATGTAGCTTTATTTAAGATGATGAGTTTTCTAGTCCTGGATTATATCCAAATTTATGTAATAATGAATCACAAAATTAGGTTTGATTTTGTTTACACTACATAACACAGTGTCTTAATCATCTGTTAATCTGCCATATACACATCCTTTGGCTTCAAGATGACTATTATGACTGTTCTAGATAAACCATAAATGCAAACTTAACATTAAATCACAAGTGTTCAGAGGATGTAACAGGTGGCCCTGATCTGATGTGAGTGCAGCTAAATAATGTGGTGAAATAATTGGAGCTTAGAAAGATAGAAAACATCTGGGCTTCAAGGGAGAACATTTGCATCCTTTTTACTGCCTTTTAAATAGAGGGCTACATCATTCTGGGTTATGTAGAAAGAAAGGGCTAGTGTTAGGAACGCCATGATCTTCATTCTGTTCATCTGAGCTCCAAAGGGTGGGACTAGTATACTTGGTTATGGGAGAAAGATAAGGTTTCTTAGACCATTTTTCATTTTCTCTTTTCCAGTCATGCTGTTTGTTTTATATGTGCTTGCAGGGCCTGATTAACAGTATCACTTGTTCTTTTGAAGGAAATTGAACTTGTGAATGATGGAATCATAGTTGCCATGCCCCTGATTGTTGATATCTTGTTTCTTTGCTCCATGGAAAGGCATGGATGAAACAGAGCTGTGGAAAAGCAACATCATTTTAGCTCAATGACGAGGCTCTTTTAAGATAGCCAGCCTATAATACAGGGCTCCCATTAGTTTCAGCATTTACACACAGAGAGACCCTTTTATAAATGCAAACATTTGACATGTGGAGTGGGTAGCCTTTCCCTTCTCCAGGGGATCTTCCCAACACAGGGAACAAACCCAGGTCTCCCGCGTTGCAGGCAGATTCTTTACCAGCTGAGCCACAAGGGAAGCCTAAGAATACTGGAGTGGGTACCCTTTTCCTTCTGATATTAATGTATCAGTACAGATGACGGATGGAGGAGCCTGGTAGGCTGCAGTCCATGGGGTCGCTAAGAGTTGGACATGACTAAGTGACTTCACTTTCACTTTTCACTTTCATGCACTGGAGAAGGAAATGGCAACCCACTCCAGTGTTCTTGCCTGGAGAATCCCAGGGACGGGGGAGCCTGGTGGGCTGCCGTCTATGGGGTCGCACAGAGTCGGACACAACTGAAGCGACTTAGCAGCAGCAGCACAGATGAATTTATAAGACTAAGCCTACAAGAGATTAAAAGTCTGAAAAAATTTGGAACAGTACAGTAACATTCTGAAAGATCAGGAGGCCAAGATCTACCCAGTGGTTCTCAACCCTAACTGTACATCAGAATCATTCTGGAATTTATGAAACAGATTTCCATACCCAACCCTGAACCTGAACTTCCAAGATGTGAATTCAAGAAGGCTCTATTTTAAACAAATTAATAAACTTTATTTTAAGAGGCATTTTAGGTTCATAACAAACTTGAATGAAAAGTACCGAGGGCTCCCATATACTCCCTATTCCCACATACCCACAACCTCCCCTACTATGGACATCATACACTGTAGTGATACGTTTGTTACAAGCAATGAGCTGGCACTGACACATCACTATTGAGCAAAGTTCATGGTTTACATTAGGGGGTCATTCTTAGTGTTCTATGGGTTTTGGCAACTATTTGATGACATATATCCACCACTATTGTATTAAACAGAATAGTTTTACTGCCTATGTACTGACTATTTATCCCTCCCTCTCTTCAGCCTCTGATCTTTCCATTATCTCCATAGTTTTGTCTTTTCCAGAAAGTTACAAGGTTGGAAACAGTATGTAACCTTTGCAGATTTGCTTGTTTTGCTGCTTACTATAATCTGTCTTTACATCTCCTCCATGTCTTTTCATGGCCTGGTAGCTCATTTCTTTTTGGCACTGAATAATATCCCAGTGTTAGGATGTACCACAATTTATCCATACAGCTACTGAAGGTTTGCTTCCAAGTTTTGACAACTATAAAGCTGCTATAAACCACATATAGGGTTTTGTGTGAATAAAAGCTTCCAATTAATTTTGGCAAATAGAGAAGAGCTTGACTGCTGGGCTATATGGTAGGAGTAATTCAGTTTTCTAAGAAACTGACAAATTGTCTTCCAAAGTGGATATGCCATTTTGCATTCCCACAGTGTTCCTGTTGCTACACATCCTTATCAGTATTCAGGGTTGTCAGCACTTTGGATTCCAGCCATTCTAATAGGTACATACAGGTCTCTCGTTTTAATTTCAATTGCCTAATGACATAATGCAGAGTACATCATGAGAAACACTGGGCTGGAAGAAGCACAAGCTGGAATCAAGATTGCTGGGAGAAATATCAATAACCTCAGATATGCAGATGACATCACCCTTATGGCAGAAAGTGAAGAGGAACTAAAAAGCCTCTTGATGAAAGTGAAAGAGGAGAGTGAAAGAGTTGGCTTAAAGCTCAACATTCAGAAAACTAAGATCATGGCATCTGGTCCCATCACTTCATGGCAAATAGATGGGGAAACAGTGCAAACAGTGTCAGACTTTATCTTTTTGGGCTCCAAAATCACTGCAGATGTGTGATTGCAGCCATGAAATTAAAAGACGCTTACTCCTTGGAAGGAAAGTTATGACCAACCTAGATAGCATATTGAAAAGCAGAGACATTACTTTGCCGACAAAGGTCCGTCTAGTCAAAGCTATGGTTTTTCCAGTAGTCATGTATGGATGTGAGAGTTGGACCATGAAGAAAGCTGAGCACCAAAGAATTGATGCTTTTGAACTGTGGTGTTGGAGAAGACTCTTGAGAGTCCTTTGGACTGCAAGGAGATCCAACCAGTCCATTCTAAACAGTCTTATGGACTCTATGGGAGAGGGAGAGGGTGGGAAGATTTGGGAGAATGGCATTGAAACATGTAAAATATCATGTATGAAACGAGATGCCAGTCCAGGTTCGGTGCACGATACTGGATGCTTGGGGCTAGAGCACTGGGATGACCCAGAGGGATGGTATGGGGAGAGAGGAGGGAGGAGGGTTCAGGATGGGGAACACATGTATACCTGTGGTGGATTCATTTTGATATTTGGCAAAACGAATACAATTATGTAAAGTTTAAAAATAAAATAAAATTAAAAAGCAAAAAAAATATATAAATTAAAAAAAATAAAATAAAGGAGATCATCCCTGCGTGTTCTTTGGAAGGAACGATGCTAAAGCTGAAACTCCAATACTTTGGCCACCTCATGCGAAGAGTTGACTCATTGGAAAAGACTCTGATGCTGGGAGGGATTGGGGGCAGGAGGAAAAGGGGACAACAGAGGATGAGATGGCTGGATGGCATCACCGACTTGATGGACGTGAGTTTGAATGAACTCCAGGAGTTGGTGATGGACAGGGAGGCCTGGCGTGTTGCGATTCATGGGGTCGCAGAGAGTCGGACACGACTGAGCAACTGAAATGAACTGAACTGAACTGAATGACATATGATGGTGAACAACTTTTCATATGCTTACTTTGCATTGGTATATCTTCCTCCTTGGTGAGGTGTTTGTTCAAGTCTCTTACCGCTTTTTAAATCTGGTTGTTTTCTTACTGTTTCAAGAGTCCTTTGCATACTTTGAATAACATTCCTTCATCTGATGTATCTTTTACAAATGCTTTCTCCCAGTCTGTGGTTTGTCTTCTCATTCCCTTGACATTGTCTGTTGAAGAGCAGATGTTTTTAATTTTAACAAAGTCAAATTCATCCATTATTTCTTTCATGGATTATGACTTTGGTGTTGTGTCTTACAAGTCACTGTGATTATCAAGGTCACCTAGGTTTTTTACTGTATTACCTGCTAGGACTTTTATAGTTATACATTTTACATTTAGGTCTGTGGTCCATTTTCTGTTAATTTTTGTGAGGCTTGTAAGTTCTGTATCTAGATAAGTTTGTTTTGTACATGAATGTCCAGTGTTTCCAGCACCATTTGTGGAAAGACTATCTTTGCTGCATTGTATTGCCTTTGATCCTTTGTTAGAGATCGGTTGACTGTGTTTAAGTGAGTCTATTTCTGGGCTCTCTATTCTATTCCATTTTTCTGTTGTCTCTCTTTCCACCAATACCACACTGTATTGATTACTGTAGCTTTATAGTAAGTCTTGAAGTTAGGTAGTGTCAGTCCCCTGACATTGTTCTTCTCCTTCAATATTGACTCGACTAATCTGAGTCTTTTGCCTCTTCATATAAACTTTTGAATCTGTTTTCAGTATCTGCTGGGATTTGAATGGCATTGCAGGACTGGAAAAGGTCAGTTTTCATTCCAATCCCAAAGAAAGGCAATGCCAAAGAATGCTCAAACTACCACACAATTGCACTCATCTCACATGCTAGTAAAGTAATGCTCAAAATTCTCCAAGCCAGGCTTCAGCAATACATGAACTGTGAACTTCCAGATGTTCAAGCTGGTTTTAGGAAAGGCAGAGGAACCAGAGATCAAATTGCCAACATCCGTCGGATCATTGAAAAAGCAAGAGAGTTCCAGAAAAACATCTGTTTCTGCTTTATTGACTATGCCAAAGCCTTTGACTGTGTGGATCACAATAAACTGTGGAAATTTCTGAAAGAGATGGGAATACCAGACCACCTGACCTGCCTCTTGAGAAACCTATATGCAGGTCAGGAAGCAACAGTTAGAACTGGACATGGAACAACAGACTGGTTCCAAATAGGAAAAAGAGTACGTCAAGGCTGTATATTGTCACCCTGCTTATTTAACTTATATGCAGAGTACATCATGAGAAATGCTGGGCTGGAAGAAGCACAAGCTAGAATTAAGATTGCTGGGAGAAATATCAATAACCTCAGATATGCAGATGACACCACTGAGAGAGTCAGTTCCTAGGCAGGTTGATAGGGAGTCTAGGGGTCCCCAAAGAGAGAGGGGTCTGGAATTCTCAAGGAGGAAAAAAGGACAAACTTTTTTTCTTTCTCCACATTCCTTAGGATTATATACCAATAATGTATCCTGCCTAAGGACAGTCTTTGGATTCAAACTTCTGTTATTTTAAAATGTTAATTATGGGAGTATACCTGGTCTTTACAAGGATGTATCTTGCCTGAGGACAGTGTTATCTTAAAATGTAAATTATGGGAGTAGGTCGGAGGAGGTCTTTACAACCTCCAGACATTCTTTGGATTATACAACCTCATTATTAACACTAGCAAGTGGGTACTCTTTCTGCCCCCTTCTGATGCCTATGTCAGAAGCTTTCTCTATCTCCTTTATACTTTAATAAAACTTTATTACACAAAAGCTCTGAGCCATCAAGCCTCGTCTCTGGCCCCGGATTGAATTCTTCTCCTCCGGGGGCCAAGAATCCTGGTATATTCGCGTGATTCAACAACAACCTTTCACCACCCTTATGGCAAAAAGTGAAGAAGAACTATGAAGCCTCTTGATGAAAGTGAAAGTGGAGAATGAAAAAGTTCGCTTAAAGCTCACCATTCAGAAAACTAAAATCATGGCATCTGGTCCCATTACTTCATGGGAAATAATGGGGAAACAGTGTCAGACTTTATCTTTTTGGGCTCCAAAATCACTGCAGATGGTGACTGCAGCCATGAAATTAACAGATGCTTACTCCTTGGAAGGAAAGTTATGACCAACCTAGATAGCATATTGAAAAGCAGAGACATTACTTTGCCAACAAAGGTCCATCTAGTCAAGGCTATGGTTTTTCCTGTGGTCATGTATGGATGTGAGAATTGGACTGTGAAGAAAGCTAAGTGCCGAAGAAATGATGCTTTTGAACTATGGTACTGGAGAAGACTCCTGAGAGTCCCTTGGACTGCAAGGAGATCCAGCCAGTACATCCTAAAGGAGATCAGTCCTGGGTGTTCATTGGAAGGACTGATGTTGAGGCTGAAACTCCAATACTTTGGCCACCTCATGTGAAGAGTTGACTCATTGGAAAAGACCCTGATGCTGGAAGGGATTGGGGGCAGGAGGAGAAGGGGACAACAGAGGATTAGATGGCTGGATGGCATCACTGACTCGATGGACATGAGTTTGGGTAAACTCCAGGAGTTGGTGATGGACAGGGAGGCCTGGCGTGCTGCGATTCATGGGATTACAAAGAGTCAGACACGACTGAGCGACTGAACTGACTGATGTTGAGTTTACAGGTCAAATTGGGAAGGCAGAACATCTTGACAATATTCATCAGTCTTTCTTGAAATGTTTCATCAGAGTTTTGTAGTTTTTCTCATCCATTTTTGTACATCTTTTCTTGTTTTATACCTAAGTATTTCACATTGGGGGGTTCTAATGTAAATGACAATGTGTTTTTAATTTCAAATGCAACTTGTTCATTGCTGGTGTATAGGAATGTGACTTTTCATATTAATCTTGTATCCTTCTATCTTGTTGGAATTGTTTATTAGTTCTAGGAGTTGTTTTGTCAGTTCTTTCAGGTTTTCTATGTAAACAATAGTGTCATATGCAAACAAATATTTTTATTTCTTCCTTCCCACTCTGTGTACTTCTTTTCCTTGCCTTATTGAATTAGCTAGAACTTCCAATACAATGTTGAAAAGAGTAGTGAAATGGGACATCCTTGTCGTATTCTTGAACTTAGCATGAAAACTTCAAATTTATCACCATTAAGTATAATGTAGCTATAGGTTTTTTTTATAGATTTTTAAAATAGAGTTTTGAAACTCCGCTCTATTCCTAGTTTGCTAAGAATTTTTATCATGAATAGGGATTAGACTTTATCAAATGCTTTTCTGCATTAATTAATATAACCATGTGATTTTTTTCTTTAGTTTGTTGATATGATGAATGACACTATTTATTTTAATTAATTAATTAATTTATTTTACTTTACAATATTGTATTGGTTTTGCCATACATTGACTTGAATCCGCCATTAGTGTACATGTTTTTTGAATGTTGAACTAGCCTCGCATTGCTAGGATAAATCCTGTTTGGTCATGGTATATAACTCCTTTTATATATTGTTTATTTGATCTTCTTATATTTTGGTGAGATTTTTGCATTCATATTGGTAAGAGATATTAATCTATTTTATTTTCTTTGTCTGGTTTTGGTATTAAAGTAATGCTGGCCTTGTGGATTGAATTAGAAAATGTTCCCAATTTCTTTAATAGATTAGGCCATTCAGATTGTCTATTTAATCTTGTGTGAGTTCTGGAAGCTTATATCTTTTAAGGAATTGGTCCATTTCATCTAGGGGTTATCAAATTTGTTGGCATAGTATTGTTCACAGCATTCTTTTATTATCCTTTTAATGTTCATACAGTGTCCCTTCTTTCATTTCTGACAATAGTAATGTGTGTCTTTTCTCTCTTTTGTTTCTTTGTTAGCCTTCTTAGAAGCTTATTGATTTTATTGATCTTTTCAAAGAATAAGATTTTGGTTTGGTTGACTTTTTATTTGATTTCTTGTTTTCAATTTTGTTCATTTCTGCTCTAATTTTTTTTAATTATTCCTATTCTTCTGCCTCTTTTGGATTTAATTTGTTCTTCTTGATCTAGTTTCCTGTGGTGGAAACTTAGATGATTGAATTTAGAGCTTTCTCCTTCTCTAATATATGCATTCAATGCTATAGATTTCTCTGTAAGAACTGCTTTCACTGCATCCCACACATTTTGATAAGTTTAATTCAAAATTAAAATTTCTTGAGATTTTTTTTTTGACCCATGTGTTATCAAGAACTGTGTTAATTTCCATGTATTCTGTGATTTTTCCAGTTATCTGTTATTGATTTTTAGTTTAATTCCACTGTGGGCTGAGAGCATATTTGTATTGTTTTAAATCTGTTAGGTGTATTTTATGGCTCATAATATGGTCTATCTAGGTGAATGTGAGCTTGAGAAGAATGTGTAGTTGTTGGATGAAGTAGCTTCTAGATGCCAACTATTTCCAGTTCATTGATGGTGCTATTATGTTCAACTGTGTTCTAACTTATTTTTCTGGCTACTGGATCTGTCCATTTCTGAGAGAGGGGTATTAACATCTCCAACTAAAATAGTGGATTCATCAATTGCTCCATGAAGTTCTATCAGTTTCTGCTCATATATTTTAATACTCTGTTATTAGGTGCACACATGTTAAGGATTGTTATGTCTACTTAGAGAATTAACCTCCTTATCCGTATCTAACATCCCTTTTTAACCCTAATAACTTTCCTTGCTCTCAAGTCTTCTCTGTCTGAAATTAATATAGTTAGTTCCACTTTCTTTTGGTTAGTGTTAGCATGGTACATTTTCCTCCATACCTTGACTTTTAATATTTTTATATTAAAGTGCATTTCTTTAAATATCCAACAAGGATCTAATAAAGCAGATGAAATTCTGCTCAATGTTATGTGGCAGCCTGGATGGGAGGGGAGTTTGGGGGAGAATGAATACATGCACATGTATGGCAGAGTTCCTTTGCTATTTACCTGAAACTATCACAGCATTAATTGACTATACCCCCCCCAAAAAAGTTGTTAAAAAGTGGATTTCTTATAGACAATAGAGAGTTGGGTCTTATTTTTTGATACACTCTGACAGTCTTCTAATTGGTGTATTTAGAACATTGACCTTTAAAGTGATTATTGATGGATTAATATCTACCATATTTGCTATTGTTTTTCATTTGTTGTCTTTGATCCTCCTGTTTTTATCTTTCATAATTTTTCTGCATTTTTAGATTCAGTTCAGCATTTTACATAATTCATTTATTTTTCCTTTCCTAGCATATTGATAAATGAATTATGTAAAATGCTGAACTGAATCTAAAAAATGCAGAAAAATGCTGCTGTCTATGGGGTCGCACAGAGTCAGACACTGAAGCGACTTAGCAGCAGCAGTAGCAGCATATTGATTCCACTTTAAACATTTTTTTTCATAGTCTCCCTAGAGTTTACATTATATATTTACAACTACTCCAAGTTTACTTTTAAATAACACTATCCCATTTTACAGGTAGTGTAAGTACTTTGTAATAACAAAATATCCCTAGTTCGTCCATACTATCCATTGTATGTGTGTGTGAGTGAAAGTCACTCAGTTGAGTCTGACTCTTTGCTACTCCATGGACTATATAGTCCGCGGAATTCTCTAGGCCAGAATACTGGAGTGGGTAGCCTTTCCCTTCTCCAGGGGATCTTCCCATCCCAGGGACTGAACCCAGGGCTTCTGCATTGAAGGCGGATTCTTTACCAGTTGAGCCACAAGGGAAGCCCAAGAATACTGGAGTGGGTAGCCTATCCCTTCTCCGGGTATCTTCCAGACCTAGGAATCAAACCGGGGTCTCCTGCATTGCAGGCAGATTCTTTAACAACTGAACTATCAGGGAAACCTTTGTATCATTGCTGTAATTCATTTTGCTTATACATAAGCATCATAAGCATATAGCTATACCTATATAGATATATATCACACATATACATATTTAATTTAATATGTTATTATTTTGAACAACTTTTATCTGTTAGATCAATTAAGAAAAATAATAATAAAAGTTTTTATTTACCTTATCCATTTTCTGATGCTTTCTTTTTCTTTATTAGATCATAGTTTCTGCCTTATATCCATTTCCTTCTCTCTGAAGAACTTTTAACATTTAAGGCACGTACTGGCAACAAATTTCCTCAATTTTTGTCTGTCTGAGAAGGCCTTATTTCTCTTTAACTTTGAAAGGTAATTTCAAAAGGTGTTGGTGGTTTTTTCACTCTCAACACTGTAAACATTTCAGTCCAGTCTCTTCTTGCTTGCATGGCTTCTAGATAAGCCTAATGTAATTATTGTCCTTGCTTTTTTTTATAGATAAGGTGATATTTTTCTTCTGACTTTTTCCGAGATTATCATTGATTTTCTGAATTTTGAATATGATATTCCTAGTAGTTTTGTTTTATTTTGCATTTTTCCTGCTTAGTGTTCTCTGAGTTTTCTGTGTTTTGATGTCTTATAATAATTTTGGGGAAATATTCCATCACTGTTTCCTCAAATATTGCTATGTTCCTTTCTTCTACATTTGGTACTCCCGTTACACATACATTACATCCTTTGTAGTCATCCCATATTCTTAGATGTTCTGGGAGTTTTTTCAGTCACTTTTCTCTTTGTTTTTCAGTTTTTGAAGTTTCTCTTGTCATATTCTCAAGCTCTGAGAGATTCTTTCCTCTTTTGTGTCCAGTCTACTAATTAACCTATCAAAGACATTCTTCATTTCTGTTACAGTATTTTTTTGACCTCTAGAATTTCTTCTTGATCTTTCTTAAAACTCCCATCTCTCTGCTTACATTAACCATCTGTTCCTGCACATTGTCTACTTTTTCTAGTAAAGACCTTATCATGGTTTTTCTTTTTCTCAGGTTATGGTATGATAATTTCAAACTATGTTTCTTGCTGTTTAGTACACTTTGTCATTTTTTGTTGAAAGGTAGGTATGATGTACTCAGAAACTGTGGTAAATAGATCTTTAGTAACATGGGGGTAATTGAGGGACAGTGTTATACAGTGTTATAATTAGATCTCAGTTGTTGATGAATCGGCTCCCCTGAACTGTGAATTTCACCAATGTTTCTCAGTCTCCCAGCCCTCGCACCTTAGGTGGGACAAGATGGCTAGAGGGAGCTGGAGTTGGGTATCTCCATTCCCCTAAGCCAGTTGGGCTCTGACAAAACCCCTATAGGTTAGGCTCTGATAAATAGTTTTGCCTGAGGGCAGGCCTTGTTCACAATAACAGAATGCTCTGGCATATTTGAAAATGGTATTTTTTTACCCTGGCTCTGTTGGAATCACAAGACTTTTCCCCAGTATATACTGTTGGGACTTGATTGAGCTCCTGGAAGTAAATCTCACAAAAGTGTGGGGGCTCTTCTATGACTGAGTCCTTCCAGAGCTTTCCTCTCAGACTTGTCCACACTCAGTCACTACAGTTCATCAGTTGCATTTTAGGTTTTCCTACATTGGCACTGGTTCCCATGGAGGTGTCTCTCATGGGTTTCTGCTCCAGAAAGTTGTGACTCTCTGAATTCACTTGCCTATCCAATTTGGGGGGAGTGCATTGTGCTCTGAACGCTCTTCTCTGAGGAATCTAAAAAAAACTTGTGGATCTTTCAGTTTGCTCAGCTTTGATTTATTGTTAGGTTGGTGACTTCACTTCTGAGCTCCTTACATGCCAAATGAGAAACCAGAAGTCTAGAAGTCTCTCTTTTTCAGGATGAGTCTGATGCTTATAAGAGTTTTGACCTCATTAGCTTTTACACTTAAAAAAAAGTACCATCTTGTTTCAAAGAACATCTACAAATTTATTTAAAAATGTAAAATTGGAAAAGTGGGGGCTGTTCTGGTTTTAAGTGTGTGTATTGGAGAGGCAGGAATCTCTAGTTTTATCCTCTCAGACCCTCTGCTGATGGCAGCCCCAACTTCCTCTGCAGAATCTCTTAGGGGTGCTGCTCTCTCCAGGATGGAGTAAGGCAACTATTTCTGAAAACTCTTAGTGGTGGTGGTTGTTGGGTGTGTGTAGGTACCTGTATGTATCTGAGCAGCCAGTCAGCAAGAAGGCAGCACCCAAAACAGCACTGGCTTCAGTTATTTGCCCTGAAAAGTGAAAAGGGCAGGAAGGTGATGCAATTGGAATCAAAGTTAGCAATGGGTTTGCTGTGAAAAAAGACCACTTTGCAACTTGACTCCTTTAAGTGATCCTGTTGGTGCAGGGCGTTATTTAGTTAACACAGCCTAAGGGGATGTTTTAAAGGTGGAGGATTGCCCTGGTGATGAACAAATATGAGAAATAAACTTCCAGTGGGGCTGGGTTGCCTGCTGACTGTGATTTCCTGATGATCTACAACAATGGTTATTCACTAACAGCTGGCGCATGTCTCCCTCAGACAAAGCCACTGGGAAGCGCAGGCGCTCGGATTGGTGAACCAGAACCGTTTCCCTGGTAACAGTTAACTAGCACGTGTTTTATTGTTTCCAACTGCTTTTCCTGGGGTATTTGCAGGTGGTGGGAGATGCTTTCTTAAAGAGGGGTCATAACCTCATGAACTTTCAGATGTTGCAACAAATTAGGGAACAAAACATTTTTTTCTTTCAAATATATTAAGTAAATCTTATTACATAGCATTTTCAAGACAGATGCAGCCCAACAGTTTTCTATTTTGCCATTGTTTCCAGATGTTATCAGTTTTAAAGTCAGAGCTCCATTTTATGATCAGGAAAAGTGGTAAGATACAGGAAGGTAAAATTAGTGATGTGTATGGCAGTAAAAAAATTTTTTGGCCTCTTGGGAGTGTATTCTAATTTTATATTTTGCTATGAAATATGAGATCAGACCATAAAGTGTAAGTGTATTTGTAATTGGCCTTTTAATGGTTTGTATATTCTGTCTCTTCATTAATTTATTTAGCTCATTGTTTTTGCCTTTGCTGGTAGTATTTTTTATTGTTTTAAATTTATAGAAAATTTATAGTATTGCTATAAAATATTAGACCAAATAAGATAAGACTTGATCAAATTAGGATTTCTTTCTATATTTATTTGACATGTTTTTGAAAGGCTCAGTTAATTTCCAGATGGGTAGCTCCCTCTTCTGTCTGGTTTGCAGAACTCCCATCTTCCAAAACCACAGTTGGAAGGTAAAGTATGTAGTCACAGAATTCTCTAGCTTGGCTGAAGGTAGTTTACTATCAGAATAGCAAATCTCATGAATTGGGATATGGAGGATGCTTCCATTGTTATAATTTGGTTTAAAGTAAATAATCAACCCTGTTAAAATTGCTGGCTGATAGTAAAAAAAAATCAAAACATTCTTTTAAGTTAATATTGAATTTTATCTGCTGATAGCACTGAAAAAATGCAGGCCTGATCAATCATTTGTCTGAACTCTATTTGATGGACTTTGGTAAAATAAGCATTTGTCACTTAATTTGCATAGTATTCACACAATACTGCAACTCAAGGCTTCTCTTTAGTCTGACTTGCAAGGGTTTTTCTGGTAAGGGGTCTTCATGGGTCTTCAAATGTGCACTCACTTGAACCTTATTAGATTAGTAATATTCAGATATTCTTCCCCAGGACCATAGAATTTTTTAAAAACTTAAAAAAAAATGTCTGTTTCCTTGAGTACAATTCAATCGCTAAAGCAAGAGTTCAGGCTAGGGTCTGAAAATGAAAATGAATACAAAAAGATCTGTGACCTGAACTCATAACCACAGAAGCAAAGAGCTGATAAAACTGTTTATAATGAGAGTACTTATGTATAGTCTTTGTTCCTGGAGACACTGTGGAATGATAAATTTTGACTGCAAAGAGGAAAATGTGGATTCATTCAGACTGAGCCCTCTTTTTTCCTTCAGTAGCAGGAGGCTGGGGCACTATATGATCCTAATTATGTGAATATATATTAAATGAACACTGTTGACAATTCTCCACTTTACTTTTATGTTGGGTAGGCACACTTAGGGACCCTCTGAAATAGAAAGCTCATTTTACCTTACACATTCCTGTTGTACTGTGTCACTGTATTCTTACTTTATAGTTTTGTTAGTGGGTTACCAAGAACAATTTGAATATAATGAAATGGGAATCAGAAGACTATTTATTATTGAAATTTGGAGACTTAAGCATGCATTTAAAGATTTTTAATTTTGTCTTTATCTCCAAGTAGGTGAAATAATACTCCAAGTAATAAAATATTAGATAGTAAATCTCATTTGGAATGCTGCTGCTGCTGCGTCTCTTGTCAAAAATTACAGACCATAATATACCCAATTCCACCTCCCCTTTTGTGGCACTGAGCAGGGAGAGAGAGGGTAGTTGTTTGTTGCGGGTTCTGCAGCAAGACGGTTACAGAAATCCTTGTGTTCTTCTGGCTTCTATCTGACTAGGCTTCTATTCGACTAGGTCATACCCTGCTCAGTGGTCAAGGAGTTCTTTACTACTTGGCTGTGGCCCCATAAATATAAAGTCTGTGATTTCTTTCTTCCTCTAAGTACAGAGACTCTCACCCCTATTTCTCAGATTTGCATCCCAGTGACTTAATAGCTGAGTGACATCAGACTAGTTAACCAAACTCTCTGTGCTTTAGTTTCCACTTCTAGGAAGTGAAAACATTAATAATGCATCTCTCACAGAGTTAATACCAGTGATGGCACAGTGTCTGGTACATAGTAAGCACTTGATCAACACTATTTTTTTATTGTTGTCATTTTCTACCATTCTTCACACAATGTGTGCTGTGGTCTTTATTTACTCTATAGCACAAAGTAATCACATTCTAAAACAAATGAATCTAGTATCCCCATGTTCATAGCAGCATTATTCACAGTAGCCAAAAAGTGGAAGCAACCCAATTTGCTTTTAATTCCAATTTTGTCTATCCATGGATGAATGGATAAGTAAAATGTGATATATACATACATTGGAATACTATTCAGCTTTAAAAAGGGAGGAAATTCTGACACATGCTACACATGGATGAATTTTGAGGGCATTATATTAAGTGAAATAAGCCAGCCACTAAAATGCAGATACTGTATAATTCCACTTACATGAATAATCTCAAGTCGTCAAATTAAAAAAGACAGAGAGCAGAGAGGTGAGTGGTAGGGAGTAAGGAGAGGAAATAACGGGGAATTTTAAAAAATGAATACATAGTTTCAGTTTTGCAAGATGAAAAGAATTCTAGAAACTGGTTGCACAACCCTGTGAATGTATTAACTGCTAACTGAAGATCTAAAAGTGGTTAGGAGGGTACATTTTATGCTGTGTGTATTGTATTACAATTTAAAACTCTTAAAGATGAAATAAAATCGAAGGATCTAATGCAGTTGGAGGATATTAGTTATATTAGTTAATCTGGAAGTTTTGACTTCTTGGTCCCAGAGTTATGGGCCCATGCTGTGGGTTGGGTTAGGATTTTCTGGGTGGCTAAGTATGCAATAGCAGTTCTTGAACATTGTGTCTGTTTTAGTTCTGTTTTTTCCCTCTAAGATTGCTGATTTCCAGCCAAGGATGGACTTAATTTCCAGGGACTTATAGTTTATGGACTCGGATGAAATTACAGAAGCACTCTTTTCTCACAGACACATGACGAAACCCCTCAGAGACTCTTCAAAAAAATGCAAACACATGAAAAGCAAATTTGATTCAGCAAGTTTGCCATTAACAAAAACCTCCTTTGGGGAATGGTCTAGGCTGTTAGAAAGAAGCTTAGAAACTGCCTTATTGAACAAAGTAAGAGAAAAGGTAGAGAAAAAGAGAAGAAAATTCATCTTGGTTTGGAATTTTCTTTTCCAGATTTCTGTTTAATTACTATTATCATCTACAGAAATATTAAAAACATCATATATTTCCAGGATAAAACAGCAAGTGCAACTGGAAAAGGTTTATGCTAAATTGGCAATTGATGATTTCTTATAACAATCAGATGTAAAAGTTGTTTCCTTTTTATTTCAATTCAAAGATTCCTTTCATTCAGTATTTAATATCCTTTTAAATTCCATTCAGTAACATTTACTGAATATCTGCTATGCAGTGTCTCAGAGAAGCAACTGCTCGGTTGGAGGTTTTTTTAAGTATTAGAAGAAGATAAATACTTCAAAACATTTTTTTTTAATGTTTGAAGTAAATGTACTGGAAAAAATAATAGCTATTCTTTCAAGTAACATTTTCATTATGACCAAGGGACTTATGTAAACTAAATATTTGCTGAGGAAGATTCTTCAACTATATTGTAGCAAGAAAGTCTTCTTTCAGATAGGGAATAGTCACCACATGGGTGAATGTGTCTGCTTAAGCCCCAGTCATAAAAGAGACAGGCTATGTACTTCTTTTGTCAGCTTGTCAAAAATAGCAAAGAAAATGCTTAGTAGCAGGACAAGATTAAAATGTGTCCAACTCTGTTACTTTCAAAAGGCCACATTTTAATTTTATTTTGTCCTTTTAAAATAACAATGAGAAGTTTTACCTTAAATGTTATAAATTAAACATTGAAATACAATTATTAGCTTACTCAGAGGCACTACCACAATCGTCCTTTCAGTGTCATCTTAATAAAAAGTTTGGGTTTATGAATCCACCAATAGGCCTTTTATTTGAATCCCACAAGCTCAACAACAATCTTGAGATCACAAAATACACATAAAGAAAAACATGACTTACCAAGAAAAATAGCTGTAATAGCACAAGACAAAATAAAAATGTTGATGACATTATTCAGCTCTGTCATCTTTCAGCACTAGAGACTTTCTCTATCTGAAGACTCTAGACAAAGGTGGGGGGAAATAGGGGTGGTTTTAATATTAAAAGCTATAAAAGGTGAGAAATAGGCCCCAAAACGCACATCTAAACACAGCAATGTATTTCATAACAGAAACGTTTCCCTTTTCATTCTCAATATTTCTAGTTGAACAAGTACCCACCACCTCAAGGATTCTCAATAAAAATATTTTTACCCTTTTGAGAGAGAGAGAGAGAGGCATCATTAAGTTCATTTTGAAAGATTCACATTTAGCTTTTAGCCGAAAGGAAATCTTTGGTGGCTTTTGAATCCTTTTCAAGTCATGAAACCTGAGAGAGAAACTTAAGAGATCAGATCTTAGCCTACCTCTTCCAGCCCTTGAGAATTCCCTCTCCAAGTAGTTTCTTAAATAGTGAGGCTGCATCAGAATCCTCAGTTCTTCTCGGAAGTTATTAAATCAGCAGAAAGACCAACAATGATGGCACATGAAATCTAAGTTTTGTATAGGAAACGGACGGGCAGTCTACACTTTGTTATTCACTTGATAGACACAGCCATTTTGACAGCCCTAACCTTGGAAACCACAGGTCCTGCTGAGCTCAGCAGGAGTCAAACGCTGAGTACCATCTGTCAAAGCTTTATTCCCTCCTCCTTCTTATCCACGCCTTTACTATAAGATGCTAAAAAGCAATGAATGAAAGTCGCTAGCTACAGTTAAACTTGTGCGCATGATAACACTAATGTTGGGGTAAGAAATTCACTCTGCAAATTCACTCTACCAAATTTGAGTGAACTGAATTAGGTATACTATGTTCTTTCTTAATGGTTAGCAAAAGAAGAAAGTGTGTGTTGAGGAGCTCCAGAATTATACTCCAGCAACAAATGCTACAAAATAAGGAAATTGTACATCATTTGGTATGGTTTTGCCAACCCTGGTTTAAATGATAAATGGTTTAGAAAGTTCTTAACCCTCAGGATTCTTTGTTTTTCCTCAATGTCATTTGATTAAACATATATAAAAACACATTTGCTTCTTCTTTCAAAAATAAATATTTTGCTAAGTTAAACTCTTCATAAAAAGAAATCCCATTCAGAACACACTGTCTTCCCCTCTCTCTAGCATAATAAATTCTAAAAAATTAACAAGCCTTATTATAGTGTAATCAATTAAACCAAGCATGGTATTATAGTTCATGCTGCACTCATATAGAAGACAGAATATCTACTGATAACATAAAGGAGTTAGAAATGACATTGCTTTGATTAAGTACTACCAAAATGCTACTTATTTTTGAAGTACAGATTTATTTTGCATTGCACTTAAAATTTTTGTATATTTAATAAATAATTTTACATATCTATTTAAAATCTTTAAATTTAGAATGCCATTTCTAGCACACACAGTTCACTCAGCAATTTAGAAAAAGTTCCCATAAACACAGAATCATACTAGAAGTTTAGAAATTAAGAGTAGAAGAAAGTGAGGTCTTTAGTAGAATTATTCCAAGTTTTAATTTTTAGTTAAATTTTATGCTTTATTCTTTAAACTTATTCTTTGTTTATCTAATTTTTCTTCTAATCTTCCCAAATTCTAATAAGTAGTTATTTAAGATATTATGTCATGATAATCCTATATAAACTCTGTGTACTAGATGTAATATACTATAACAAGTACTTATTCATTGCTTAATGGATAATTACATCATCAAGAAGACATTGTGAACACATACTTTATTGATGGTTATATTTACACAAGTGTGTACTTTTACATTTTACATTTTGCTCAATGTGTCATATGTATTTTTTATAGAGATTTGGGAGCCCTTACATACAAATGCTTGAAATGCTCTATATGAAATATTTTAGATAAGTTGCACGCCCAGACAGTGATTTTGTTAAAGTGATCAATAACATCTTGCAATGTCAAAACTAGTTAATTAATAATAGTTTCTAACATTACAAGATTGAATTTTTTGTGCATCAGTTTTGCAAGACACTTCAGCCACATGTATGATGGTGAACATATACCCAAATGCACTTGAATAAAGTGTGAATAGGTGACATTTGACTGGGCTTTCTTTGCCCCTTCTTTGAGATTTCCTCACTTGTCCTACATTGGAGAGCTGATCTCATTCAGAGACTGGGGAAGGAAGCTGCCTTTGCTGGTAGACTGAGTCCCTACTTGGTAAACACCTCTATAACCAGTGTCTTAATGCCTGAAATCCTTTCTCCTTGGGCAAGAAACACCTTTCACCATACTGAGAGAGAAGATTCAAGGCAAAGGCCCTGAGGGAAAGAGAGCGCATGGCTTTAAATTACTCTTGCTGATGGTTATTCTAAGAGCAAAGAGAAGCAGAGGTGAGGAGGAAAGCAGGCACCTCGCAATAAAGAAGGGGTGTGGACAGGTGAGGCAAACCTGGGCTTCCTCAGGGTTTCACCTAGGCAGGGCTGGTCAGTGTCCACAGGGTCGTATAGCTTTGCATCATGTACATGTAGACTTTCTTGATTCTCATTGATATGTCCTCATTGTCTAATATCAGAATCTCAGAGTTTAAGGGATGTTAAGGAACATTTAATGCAATGATTTATCACAAAGATGAAGAGACTGAGACCCAGACAGTTCTACCCTGTGGTTTATCCAAACCTTGGTTTTAAAAAGAAGCCATGTTTCAATGGGATTTGACTGTGTTTAAATCCTTCCAGAGACTTTAACTTAATGATTTGCTCTATAGTCTGTCAGTAACAATTATATCCTGTATTTTATACTTTATTGTATATATTTATACTGTATATATATATATATATACACACACACACACACACACACACACACAATATGTATGTATTTATACTGTGAAGTGAAGTGAAGTTGATCAGTCGTGTCTGACTCTTTGCGACCCCATGGACTGTAGCCTACCAGGCTCCTCTGTCCATGGGATTTTCCAGGCAAGAATACTGGAGTGGGTTGCCATTTCCTTCTCCAGGAGATCTTCCTGACCCAGGGATTGAACCCAGGTCTCCCGCATTGCAGGCAGACGATCTACCTTCCGAGCCATGAGGGAAGAATCTAATGCCATCTCAATTTATACTGTAGCTGTTCCTAAAAAAGTATAGAGGCAAGAACTTATGTTTATACTGAAGTTTGTCTGCGTGTGCTCTAAGTCCCTATAGTCATGTCTGATTCTGCCACCCTATGGTGTGTAGCCCACCAGGCTCCTCTGTCCATGGGATTTTCCAGGCAAGAGTACTGCAGTGGGTTGCCATGCCCTCCTCCAGGGGATCTTCCCAACCCAGGGATCAAACCCACGTCCTAAGGTCCTGCATTAGCAGGTAGGTTCTTTATCGTAGCACCACCTGGGAAGTCTCACACTGAAGTTTAGAGTTTGCAAAATGCTTTTTGCATTGACTTTTGGCAACCTACTCCAGTATTCTTGCCTGGAAAATTCCATGGACTGAAGAGCCTGGTGGGCTACAGTCCATGGGGTTGCCAAAGAGTCGGACACGACTGAGTGGCTTCACTTCACTTACTTCTTACTAGTTGATCTGGCATAATAGCTTTTCTTTTCATTTCCTTTTGTTTCATTTTTTTGTGAAGGAGAGGAGTCTAGGTGTCATGTATATTATTATGTCTATAGTCATTTCACATCTACTGGATTTTTTTGGCATCTGCTAGGGTATACAGCTCTTTGATAATTTGTGGGGGAGGGAGACAGGGAAGAAAATATTCACTCAGTCATTCAACAAAGATTTCTCAAGGATTTGTTATATGCTAAGAGTAGGGGAGACAAAAAAGGCCCCGCATTCAGGGAAGCTGTGTTTTAGCAGGTGAGGTGACAATAGGACAAACAGGGACATTAATTATAAAATCAGGCAAATATTGTAAAATTACAAGTGCTCTAAGTGGCATGAGGGAAGGAGATGTGAAGCTAGGAGTGAGTACCACAGGGTGAGCTTTTCCTGTCAGAGAAGCTCCCCGAGAAAACTGTGACTGAGCTGAGGTGCTCTGGGGAAGGGCAGAGGAGACAGATGCTCAGGCAAAGGGAGCAGTGTGGGCAGAGGCAGAGGATACACAAGCCAGTGAAAGGGAGCTGCTGTGAGGGCAGCATCTGATATGACATGGAGAGTCCCAGGGTAGGCCAGACCTCACAGGGCCACGAGGGCTGTGCTTGAGATGGTTGCTGCTCAGTCGCTTCAGTTGTGTCCGACTCTGTGCGACCCCATAGACGGCAGCCCACAAGGCTCCCCTGTCCCTGGGATTCTCCAGGCAAGAACACTGGAGTGGGTTGCCATTTCCTTCTCCGATGCATGAATGGGAAAAGTGAAAGTGAGGTCGCTCAGTCGTGTCCGACTCTTAGCAACCCCATGGACTGCCGCCTACCAGGCTCCTCTGTCCATGGGATTTTCCAGGCAAGAGTACTGGAGTGGGGTGCCATTGCCTTCTCCGTGAGCTGGTTGGGATTTGTTCTAAAAGCAGCGGAAGCAAGTGGATTGTTTGAAGCAGCATAGTAGTGTGGTAATTCGATAAGATTTGGTTTTGAGATGACCACTTTGGTAGCCATGTGGGTAAAGAATTGACTGGGCAAGAGTGGAACCTTGACTGGAGGGGCTGACCAGTGAGCAAAACTTACTGAGTGAGCAAAACCAACACAGGTTCCCATTGTACAGATGGGGCAGCTGAGGCCTGAGAAATGACATGGCTAGGTTCAGAGTCCATTTCTCCTGATTCCTAGGTCAGGTATTGCTGGCGAAACTATCCCACCTTCAAATGCAAGCTGGATGTCTGCTGCTTGGCATGTGGGGATTGAAAATAATATTGCTTCAGGAGTGTTGAAGGATGCCACCTAAACCTGTGCCCTTCTGCAAAGCAGGCAGCCTTGCGTGGTGACAGTCTGTAACAGTGGTGACAGTCAGCACAAGCAGAGAGCTATTGCTGTCCCCACCTTAACAGAAAAGTGGAATGCTCCCCCCTCCCCTACAACCATTAAGTTTCTACTCTCTTGATGACCTCTATAGAGACCATACAGATTAGAAAGCCAATATGACTTTAATCCTCAAAAGAAAACTGCAAGGTGAATATTATTACTCTCTCTGTTTCACAGAAGAAGAAACTGAATTTCAAAGAGGCCGACTGCTGTGTGTTCTAGTTTTCTCATCTATAAAAGTGGAGATGATAATATTACTGACCTCGGAGGATTTCATGAGCAAACTGAGGCATTTAGCACAGGGCTGAGCACAGAGTAAGTGCTCAGTAATTGTTCCTTTTTGTTATTATTATTATCTATGGAGTTCAGAGCCAGATTTAATGATAAATTATTCCCTGATAGCTCAGTTGGTAAAGACCGCCAGCAATGCAGGAGACCTCGATCGGATTCCTGGGTTGGGAAGATCCGATGGAGAAAGGATAGGTTACCCATTCCGACATTCTTGGGCTTCCCTGTGGCTCAGCTGGTAAAGAATCCACCTGCAATGCAGGAGACCTGGGTTGGGAAGATCCCCTGGAGAAGGAAAAGACTACTCAGTCCAGTATTCTGGCCTGGAGAATTCCATGGACTGTATAGTCAATGGGGTCGTAAAGAATTGGACACGACAGAACAACTTTCAGTTTCACTTTCATAGTAACTGTTTGAGGGCTTGTGGTTACTATATTTGTTTTCATTTCCTTTTCATAATATTTATTTTCTTTTAAAGAAATAATAAAAACAATTTAATAACTACTAAAATTTTGGAAAATTATCATCTATATCCTGTTTATCCTGTTAGAGTATGATAGTTTTCATATATGTTTTCCTTATTTTTTTCCTAGAAGTGTACCTATCTATACTTACTTAGAATCATTGTGTATCCCAATTTTATAACCTACTTTTCCTCTTGACATTTTACCAGAATTTTTCATCTTACTACCAAGCCTTGGTGAATATAAATGAATAAATGTCCCATAATTTAATTAGCTATATCCTGATCATAGTGTATTTTGGTTGCTTTCGGTATTTTTCCATCATAAATAATAATCTAGCAACCATTTTGGTACCTATAACATTTGCTTCTTTGAGAATATTTTCTTAGGATACATTTCAAAAATTAGAACTTGAAAATTTTGTAATATTTGCTATTTATTGCTAAATCATTATGCCAATTTAAAATTTTTATTTTATTAATTTTATTTTGGAAATGCCCTTTGTTTTGTTGGGCTTCCAAACTTTTTTTTTTTCAAAGAAATGATTTATTGAAGATCATGAGGATGAGCATGACAGAACCAAGATTTGGAGTCTCTTCCTACTATACCAATGATGCCAATGGGAAAAAACTCTTAAGGCTCAGATGTGAAAGAGCCAGTCATTCCTTAGGGACCAGTTGGGGCAGCAAGAAGGCTGAAGTCTAGAATTTGGAAGTTCGGAGTTCAGGTCCTGCCCCCCAATCATATATTGGTTGACTTTGGTCTCCTCAACTGCAACATAGATCCACCGGTTTTTGCCCCTGTTCTCTGGGGAGTCTGAGGCTTAGATAATGCATGCAGGTGCTCCTGGAGCAATGTTAATCAAAGCTCTGGTGTAGGGTAGTGTCTTGCTCTGGATCCTGAACACTGAGCTGCTCTAAGAGGCTATAGTACAGTGTGTCTCAGACTTGAATCTGCGTGTGAATCATCTGGGAATCCTGTTAAATTCTGTTCTACTAGGTCTGAGGTAGCCTGGGATTTTTACATTTCCTACAAGCCCCCAGGCAATGCCTAATGCTGCTGGCTGCTGCTGCTGGGGCCATGGACCACATGGGCCACACCTTGAGAAGCTGGCAATAGCAGCCACTCCAAGTGGTCATTTATTCACACAGATGATTGTCCCCATGGTACAGAGCACCCTGCTCATGGAGCAGTTTCAATAAGTGAAAAGGATAAGGATTAATAGTAGCTAGCCAGATGCTCCTGAAGTGGGGTCTACTATGCTATTTGGTATGTGAATATTCCCCACCTATTTGTGGAAGCTGAAACTCCAACATTTTGGCCACATGATGCGAAGAACTGACTCATTGGAAAAGACCCTGGTGCTGGGCAAGATTGAAGGCTGGAGGAGAAGGGGACAACAGAGGATGAGATGGTTGGATGGCATCACCCACTTGATGGACATGAGATTGATCAAGCTCTTGGAGTTGGTGATGGATAGGGAGGCTTGGCATGCTGCAGTCCATGGGGTCACAAAGAGTTGAACACGACTAAGGGACTGAACTGAACTGATTTGTGGAAGACATGTTATCTGCTATGTTTCCTCTTGAATGCTGGAGATCCCCTATCCCTTGAACCTAGGAATGTCCCCTTTCCTGAGGAATGGTAGGAAGCATAAAGCAATAACCTGAAATAATGGAGTAATAGGGAAAGTCCTAGCCTTTCATTCTTATCATTTCCTTACCTGATCATAAAGCCATGAAATGACCTTTTCCATCCTTGTTTTATATTGTTGGAGATTTCACCAAACTCCCCTTAAAAGCTGATCATGAAAATCTGCCAGCACCAACTTACAAACATAAAGCATTGTTACAAATTTTTCCAAGCATCTGCTACTTGAAAAGAAGCAAGATCCTGCAATGACTGAGGGCAAGAGGGCACCTCCAAAGTGGGATGTCCCAGCGCTGCTTTGCGGAGGCCCTTTCTCTGCACACAGGCTGCCCTTGGAGGCTCCAGCACCTGTTCTTACACATCCCTGCTGGCTTCTGTTGTTTGCAATCACTGTCAAAAGCCTCCCAGGAGAGTGCTGGGACAAGCCTTGTCAGGAAACAAGAAAAGCCCGGAGTGTGGCAGTTGGCCTCACAAATGTGAGGATGTTCAGAGTCCCAGTAGGGACTCTCATTTCCCTTTTCACATCACCACGAGCCTCATGTCAAGAGGAAATCCTTTGCGTTTAGGTACTGTGGCAGAGAATGGTCCTTTGAAATTCATGTGACATGGATAGCTGAGTTTAATTTTTCTAAAACTGAAATGTAGTGAGCAGTACTTGGAGGTACATGGCCCTCAGGCCCTGTGGAGTTCTTACCCGGAGAGTTGCGTGCTACGTGATCAAGAAGAAAGAATCCTGGGTTGGGAATAGAGGAAAAATAGTCTGTGTCTTAGACCTGAGCTTTGAAAGATTAGTGTAAATTTCAAGGAAGATTCCACAATAGAATATGATAAATGTACTTTTATTTTTGCTCTGAAGTCCTCCTTGATAGAACTGTGCAGTTACCTCAAGTTGATAGTGCAAGTGGCTCTGTCTTGATAACTATTAACTATATAACTGTTATTATAAGCTTGCATTTTGGATGTGTAAATAGTTTTTAATATAATAAAGACACAACTTTCATCATTTTTTGTATTTATCTTATTGTAAGCAGTGGGGAAGTAGGATTCTTTTGTCTCAAAAGTTTTTCTTCTTTTTCATTGATCATTTAAAAATGTCTCAGTTTAAAATTTAAAATGTTGAAAATTGTTTTTGAAATACAGAGAAATACTTTTCAGGGGATGCTTAACCAGCAGATCTTATGTAATTAAACGTGAACTTACTAAAATATACAATTTTGGCATGCCAAGAGATAGTGTTTACACTTAAAGACTGCTTTCTTTTTCATGAACATCCTCCATCCTAGTAGTTTTAAATGAAATTTAGATGAAACAAAATGAAGTTACAGCCTGGATTTCAGAATATAACTTATTTATCAGAAGTGTAATCACTGTTTAGGCCCTGAGTTTTCTTCACTCAAATATTAATATGATTGACTTAACTGAACTTTGATTGTGATAAAAGATATCAGAGCTATTTAGGTTTTTGGAAACTTTTCAAATCTAAATAGCAGGAAAAATCAGCAATGCAAACTTATTTACTTTATTTAAAGGAACACAATTTATATCTAGGAACTGCATTCACAGTGAATCTGCCTAAAGCATGAAGCAAGAAGTCTAGACATCTTTGAAATGTTCTTCCCTTCTTGATCAACTAAATAATTGAGTTTTGGGTGAACTGATATTTATTAATTCCTTTGGTTCACTTAAGGCTCTCTATATATTTGAAAATAAAATATTATCTTCTATAAATAATTATTAGAAAACTATAAAATGATGTCTTTGACATTAAAATCAGGGTCATTTGGCTACCAAATAAATCACCATTATTTTCCTTTGAGATTTTAAATTCTACTGTATTATCAGAATTAAGGTCTTTTAATATAAATTAAAAATGTAATTGTATACTGGCTATCAATTAGTAATGAGTATCATATGAGTTTAAAAAGTGTTTTTAAAACTAGTATGACCCATGAGTAAGGAAATCTCATTTCCAAAATGGCTGGTTTTGGCTATTGTAGAATTATGGACAGATTAGTGTAAAAGATTCATATAATGCAAAATTCAGAAAAAGGAAATCTGGTCATCTTACTTGAAAGAAAGAAATGAAAATAATTAGGATTAAAACTGTCAGCTTAAAGGCAGGTATATTTGCACTGTTTTACAAATAGAGACTATCTTCTGTCAGAGGAAGTTCTAGTAATTTTGCAAGTCCTCTTATAGAGGACAATGTCCAGGTTTGCCGCCTCCCCCACTGCCACCCAAGCCCTCTTCAGTTGTAGCTTCTTCCTTACCCTGACAATCTTCCTTAGCAGAGAATGAAGGAGCTCTCCAAGATTAGGATAATTGGAGGCTTTGTTAAAGGGGAGGTGGCATACTTCCAAGTCTTGCCTCTGCTTCTAAAGGGGGCATAAATTGCAAGTCTTTCTTTCATTCTTTCAAAGTCCTTCTTGCCATTTTTTAAAGTCAACAGTGGGAATATTGACTCTAAAGAGGGACCTATCACTTCAGGGAAGGAACTGGGGCTGTGGGATTGAGAACTGTCTTTCTACCATCCAGTTTATCCAGACATAAGAGGACCAGAGAGCCTGCTAGATAAAAGCCTGATTCTGGAGTAAGTGGGTGAGAAAGTGCCAGTAAAGGGACATCTCTGCTACATGGATAGCCACACAACCTTCAAATTTTAAAATTCTGTTCTGGAATAAATCCTTCATTGCCCCAAAAAGGGGGGGGGGTGCGGGGGCGGGGATGAACTCTAGTGTGAACTGGTCAAACCAAATTTTAATTTTTAGGTAAAAGTAATGACATTGTACTTCCTCGTGTTGTACATTATTGGAAAATCCTGAAAGCATACATACTCATTTGTAAGCTCATATAGCAATTGACTTACAGAAAACTTTCAATACATTCTGTCAGAATAAAATGCTGTTTCTTGCTATTTATTCAGCTTACTGAATAAATTTCTCCCACACAATAGCCTTCCTGGCAATGTGTATATTGTCACTTACTTGTATATGCTTTATGGGGTTAGGCACTTATGGACTATTTTTCATGCTAGACAACCTAAGGAAGCTAAAAGAGGTATGGCTGACTTAGTTTATAGGTCATAAGCAAAATTTACATGGAGATCCAAGTTTCCAGCTTCAAGCAAATGACTTATCTGTAATATGATGCAAGTAAAATGACTGACCTTTCAAATGTTTGTTGGGCTTCAAGTGTCTGGAACAATCAATATGTACATTATTGTTTATATTTTATGCTCCTGATCCCATTAATGTATGCCTACAGAGTGCTGGGACACCATTAGTTTCTGATACTTTCGAAGCTATTGGGTGGCATTTATCAAACAGAAAGGCAGCCCTTATTGACTTGTGACAGTTTCTGCATTTCTCGAGCTCAGTGTTTCATGAGCTGCTTATCTAGTTTTGGTAAGCAAGCCCTTTATGGCTCTGAAGCCTTCTCAATTAAATAATAATGAACCAATTTGTTTAAAAAGAATCTTTAACTTGCAGACTCATTAATTACTCTATTGTGAATGTCAGAAGATGTGTTCTCTTGGGCAGGGGAGACTAGAGAAGCTTGCTGGAGTGGAGTGATTGCTGGGTGTGGGAGTCAGGAGGCTGACAGACTGTCTCTAATGGGCTGTGTGACTTTGGACAGGTCTCTCAACGTCCCGGAGCCTCTGGTATCCCAGTTATGAAGTGGGTGAGGTGCACCAGATAATCACTAAGATCCCTTCCAGTGTGGACATCTGATAAATAATAGAATATCTATATGCAAATATGTGGGCAGTGGTGCAACATTACCAGGAACTGCAAAACTGAGATGTGGAGAAATCCTTTAATCACCCTACCTCCTCTCTGAATAAGGAAAGAAGGGAAAGCTGCATTCCTTCCTGTTTGCCCAGAACATACTGGATTTATTGTAGGTACTGGGAGACAGGTATCTGTGACATACACACATGTATAACAAAATATAAAGAGATATATAAAAATGTTAAATATAGAAATACAAGTATAAATATTTCATAAATATACATGTACAATTATATAAACTTATATGTGCTGTGCTGTGCTTGGTTGCTCAGGCGTGTCGGACTCTGTGACCCCATGGACTGTAGCCCGCCAAGCTTCTCTGTTCAAGGGACTCTCCAGGCAAGAATACTGGAGTGGGTTGCCATGCCTTTATCTAGGGGATCTTCATGTAGGCCTATAATTATATAACTATACATATAATAATACGTATTATATATAGGCCCTCTTCTTCTTTTTTTTTTTTACTTTACTTTCTCCCATTCCACACACCTTAGCCCCACTGCCCCCCAAAAGGACTCAAAGTGAAAAGTACCACCACCTGTTATGAGGCAGAACAGAAATTCTGAGTTGTCCATTGAAGAGACAGGGGACAGTTACCCATTTCTGTATTAATTAGCTCTCTCTTTGTAGGGTTTTGTTATTGCAGAGTCTAATGACTTAAAATTAAACATCCATGGTCCAATTAAAAATTATGAATTGATGAATTGGTTTCTAAATTCTCTGTGTTATCGACAAGTTTCTGCATCACTGAAGCTATAAGACATGTCATCCATTATTAACTTTGATGGCCTTAAAAAAGATAAATTAGATCTTTTAAGCAGAAACAAGTTCTCACAAAGGCAACACTTTGAAAGTGAACGTGGTCTCAATTTTCTCTGAATTTCAACCTGCTTATTTGTTTCAGTTTATTCTGATTTCATTTAGATTCTATCGATTGTTTAGTCAACACTATGGTTTAGACAATAGTGGAGAAGGAAATGGCAACCCACTCCAGTATTCTTGCCTGGAAAATTCCATGGACAGAAGAGCCTGGCAGGCTACAGTCCATGGGGTCTCAAAGAGTCAGACAGGACGAAGTGACTGTCCACAACAAACAACAGAGTTTTCTTAATATGAGCAGATAATAGTGTATAATGCAGTTTAAATAATAAAATACTTTTGCCAGAAATGTAAATTCTGCCATAAGGACTGAAAATGCTTTCATTAAAAAATTAATATTTACAATGAAAATTTCAGAAAGAAAAACCTATTTCTTCAAAGGACAAAATGTTAAATTTACTCTTAACAGCAATAGATAAGAACATATGAATAAAACATGCTATTTCTAAGGTATATCTAAAATACAAGCATATACATTTTAGGAATAAATAAGTTTCCTTTGAACTCCTGTAGTTTGTGCTAGGATAAAGATTAAATGTTAATAATACAAACAACCTAAAATAACATTCAAAACTTGAGCTCAATAACCATAGTTGATTTATTGCAGAGGGAAAATGTTCTTACCTTGACTTTTGCAAAACTCCTTATTCCTACTATTATTTACTTCTTTAACCTAGAATAATCTTTTGCTTCATAGTCAGAATATTGCTTTTCTAACATTGTAGGTATGAATCTACTGTTAAGTTTCCAGTGTTGGCTGTGATGCAAAATGTGTTGGGGGAAAAAATGACTTAGGCAAGTTTTTAACACCTCAAAAGGACCGCCTTTTATCCCACAATACCTTTTGTGTGCTTCATTATTGATCAGATTTATGCAGTTTTTTGAAGCCCTGAAATTACTAAGGCAGTGCTTTATTTGACTATTTATCTCCTTAGCAAAATTGTTGCCATCTCTGACCTTTCAAAAATGTTTATGACAAGGTGTTTGCTATTAATCCCACAGGAGAAGGAGTAAGAAGCCTTTGGGTTGGGATCTCCTGTCAGAAGATAAGATTTTTTCGCAAAATCACAGTTTTAGAGGAGGCAGAGTTTGGTTGTTATTTTTACTTTCATATAATAATATAGCTTGAGAAGGTTGATATTTCCTAATTAATAGACCCATTAGTAGGATAAGTAAAGACAGAACAAGACTTTCTACAAAGTTTGCAATACCTCTACCAGTCTAGATCTGTTTTCATATCTAGTGGAAAGTCAAGAATGGAGATGGAAAATCACAGATTAGACAGAAATTTAGAGATCGCCTAATTTAATCTATTTTATGTTGCAGATTGTGAAACAAACGTATACAAGTTAAGTCACTTTTGTTACTTAACCAGTAAGGATCACATCAAGTCCTTTGACCACCTATTTAACATTTTTTGATTGTCAGTAAGACACAAACTCTACTTGAATGTTGCTGATTATGTTCTGTTGTGGGTTGCCTCTATGGGGACCACAGTCCATGTGCATGGGCAAATTTTTCAGCTAATGACAAAACAGAGACATTCTCTGACTTATAAGGCCCCACTAGACTTAGCCCTGCTTACCACTTTTGACTTCATTTCTCCTCACTTTTCCCATCACATTACCTTTTCTACTTTTCCTGGGATCTTCTCAAGCTATTCCCCAGTTTAGTTTTCCTTCAGCCTGGAATGATCTTCCCCCGAATCTTTCCTGCTAGTTTCTACCCATAATTTAGGTTTTAGCTCAGATGCCACCTCCTCAGATAGGCCTTTTATCGCCACCCAAGATAATAATTAGAATAGTAATATAAGTAATGAATCAGCAGTTAACACTTACTGAGTTCTCAGTTAATGGCAGGCACCATTCTATGCACTTTAGAAAGCACTTTACCAATTCATTAACCATCAAGAAAACCCTGTAAGACATGTAGTATTATTATTTTCATTTCATAGGCCAGGAAATTGAGGCAAAGAAGTGACACAGCTCCAAGATCACATAGCTAATTAGTGGCAGAGCCAGGATTTGAATTCAGGTGATCTGGCCCCAGTACCCAGAAGCTCCTTTATCTTTCATAGCCCCCTCCTTTGTCACTCTCTAGCCTAGTACCCTGTTTGATTGTCTTTGTAGATTTTTTGCTAGCTGATTAGTTCCTGTTCTTTATTTCCCTTCCACCCCATTAGACTCTAAGTTCCATGAGAGCTGGAACCTTGCCTGTCTTGTCCATTACTGTTTTCACCCAGGTATAGAATAATGCCCGCATCTGGTGGTATCTCAATAAATCCTGCATGAATGAATGAATTTGAAAAAAAAAAAAAGCATCAGGTACAGTGAGAATGAAAGGGGCCACTGGGCTGCAAGTTGACTCCTTAGTGAATGTAGTATGAGAATCCTCCCAGTAGCAGAAGCAAGACTAATGAGAGTGGGAATAAGAGCAGGGTGAAGGGGGGAGGCATTAAGAATGGGCTAGATTTTGAGGGAGCTTCCCTGGTGGCTCAGTGGTAAGTAAAGAATCTACCTGTGGGAGATGCAGGTTCAGTCCCTGGTCTGGGAAGATGCCCTGGAGGAGGAAATGGCAACCCACTCCAGTATTTTTGTGTGGGAAATTCCATGGACAGAGGAGCCTGGTGGGCTATAGTCCATGGAGTTGCAAAGTGTTGAAGACAACTGAATAACAACAACAAATTTTCAAAAGATTGATAGTAAAGGGAGCAGGGGATGATACATAGCAGTTGTGATTTTATGCTTTAGTCAGAAATCCTAGTGGAAAACTTGTACCCTTGCAACTTAAAAATTCCCCCTTGTAGCTCTTTAATGATTACAGGTATGTGAAGACTCATTTCTGTCTCATTTCCCTGCCTATTTAACCTGCTGAAAAAGCAAAACAATGGTCACAGAATTGTTGTCTGGCTTCATGCATTTCACAAAGACTATACTCTTTCGCAGTCACTGCCTAGGATCATCCGTCGGGGAGCAGACCTTCCCTCATCACTTTCTGTAGAGTTGGGAAGTCTGTATAAAGTATTCACAACTTGCTTTGGAATTTCAGGATACACATCATCAGTCCTTTTCTACACACTCTTGGAAGTTGCATACAGTATTACAATCATAATTTCTCTGGAATTTGGGCCTCCCTGGTGGCTCAGACAGTAGAGAATCTGCCTGCAATGCAAGAGACCTGGGTTTGATCCCTGAGTCAGGGAGATCCCCTGGATAAGGGAATGGCTACCCACTCCAGTGTTCTTGCCTGGAGTATTCCATGTACAGAGGAGCCTGGCAGGCTATGGTCCATGGGTCTCTAAGAGTTGGACACAACTGAGCAACTAACACATTTCTTGGAATTTGCACTGGAAGAGAGACCATAGAAATAGTGAGAGTCAACTTTAGTGGCTCTGAACTGTCCCCATTGTGGTCTGTGTCCTGTGTGGTTAACCAGAAGTGTTTCCATGACATCGTTCTGATGTATGTGTCCAATAGGTAACCCTTCAACCCCAGTACAACATTTGCTACCATCAAAAGGAGGGTGATGCCAGAAATCTCAAATGTGAAAGCTAACCTCTCTAAAATGGTTTTGGTTAGCTTTCCTTCTGGCTTCTCCAATGAGGGTGCTGGTATGAAGTTGCAGCAGGAAGGAACATCTTGGTTTTGCAAAGACTCTCTTTGTTATGAAGCCAGATACTGCTACTAGTTCAGAGAAGAAAATATTGCCTTCCTTTCAAATGTTGTCTCTTTCTCAGCATCAATTATAAACAAAGATTCTTTGTGGAATTCTTTTCTTTGTGTGTTTGTGTGTGTATGTGTGTGTGTGTTTTCTTGTTGTCAGTCACTTAGAAAAGTTAATAATTCAAGTAGAGCCTGGCAATAATTATTAGATTGCAAATGTTATAGCATGACACGATCTGGCCCAAGGTCTCTCAAAGATGGGCGTTTGGGATAGGCGTGTCTTCCTTGTGAGCAAAGTCCCAGGCATTGCAGGCTGTGGAACATTCCAGGTCACAACTTCTAGTAGCACCTCCCAATTATTTTGACAGTCAAAAACTCCTCACATGTTAGCAGTCGACCTGTAGGAGTAGGTAGTATGTCCCTGGTCTTGACCTAACTCAGGAATCATACACTCAAATGCCAGTGGTGCCAGAGGTAACATAAATGTGATCCTCTGGCCCAGTGTTAGGCAATAGGGAGTGGTATGTTCTGGGCTTGCTGGGGAATGTGCATCATTTACTTAGAGGTATTCAAAATCAAAGTTTAATAGAGTTTAAATTAACTCTTTGTAGCTACCTGAAGGTGTAAGGATCACCCCTTTCCATCTCCTGACCTTTGCTTTTTCATCTACCCACTCTTTAATTCCATCACCTTAACTTTCTTTAACCAAAATCTACCCAGTACACTGTAATGTAGTGAATTACTGCCATGGTTTTCTGCTCTGTTGAGCTGTGAGCTCCAAAGGCAAGGATCCTTGTCTTATTTTGTTCTTGTATCTCTAGTACCTAGGACAGTACTTGACACATAGTAGGCCCGTCTTAAACACCAGCTGAATGAATGAATGAATGAAAATTATTATAGATCTTTAACTGATTTCTGAGCGGTTTATAAGAGGGACATTGAAGTTTTAAATTTTCTGTTAGGCAACATCTGCTGTGAGTCCTTAGAAGGCACCTCTGGGTTTCCTTTAGGTTCTCTCGTGGCACATAGAGCAGGGCTTACTTTCATGTCTCTGCACCCATTCTGTTTATTCACTAGTGCATTGGTTTTGTTGCAGAGTTGGAATAATTTTAACCTGAAATTGTAAAAACCTGCTTCATAAACTCTCACCACTGTGCTTTGTTCAGGATCACATGCTGCTTCCTCAGAGATGTCAGGGTGTAGCTGCTTGTAATTCTCTGTACTAACAATAAGCTCCATTTCTTGTTCTGGTTCCTGGCAGGGAACCAGGGATTGCCTTTGCCCCAGTCTGGCCTCATTAGCATTGGGTAGTGATTTAGTGTAGCTAAAAACTCCTCCCACTTCAAAGTCAAGACTTCCCTGAGTGTCCCCTAGATTCCCCTTCCTCCCTCCCTCTTTCTTTCCTTCTTTTCTTTCTTCCTCTCTTACTCTGTCTCTCAATTTTAATCTATTAGCTTAAAAATGAAAAGTCAATTTTGCTGGTTGTCCACCCTCTTCCTGCCATCTTATTTGGTTGTAGAGATGAATAAGAAATGTAGCATTCAAAGTAACAGAGGAAACTTCTCCTCTGTTCCCAGGAGCTTAAGCAAGAGGGCCATCAGGATTTTATGTAGAAAATCTTTTCTGCTAACTAGTACATTAAGAAATCTGAATGCTTACAGAATACCTCATCTGTTTCCATTCATTTTATTATTTCCCAGCAATGTTTTTAAACATAAAGAAATATCATTAAGGCACACATTTCTTTTTTTTCCAATTTCCCTTCCTGTAGTCTGCCTTTGGTTTGGTTGGCTTTTAAAGACAGTACATGCTTGACCAGCTGTTTGGTTTCCCATAGCCAGTATACACATACCCATGGTGTTCCCCTGTGATTTTCAAGGCCTGGTTTTCTTCTGATAAGGTTGGAAGCACACACAGCTTATCCACATCTGCTGTGTTCCTTGAGGTCAATCAGAGTGTCCTTCCTTCTGGGACTGATGGGAATCTCCCAGAGAGAAACAATTATTGCACTTGAAAAATCTATTGATCTACATTGTGTGGTTCAGCTGGTATTTGGGGTTCAGGGATACTTTCTGAAAATGGAAGATCAATTCAGGGGATTCAGAATGAGTAGATGGTAGTGAATACACTCATGCTATACATTTTCAAGTGTTTGTTGCTCCTCCTATTAGCAGAATTCTGAATTCATTTGCTGTAAAATGTCAACAATGTAGGTCACCTAGCATTATTGACTTCATTGGTTGAGTTGCAAGTTCATGATGATAGTATTGGGCACAGTCACAGGTGAAAAATAATCACTGTATTTGTGATTGTTCCCGGTAAGTATGCTTTCCCATTTCCCTTTTATCTTTGCATAAATCAGAGGCCCTATTTTTAATGTCTCCTGAAAAGCCTCTTGATGAATGTGAAAAAGGAGAGTGAAAAAGTTGGCTTAAAGCTCAACATTCAGAAAACGAAGATCATGGCATCTGGTCCCATCACTTCATGGGAAATAGATGGGGAAACAGTGGAAACAGTGTCAGACTTTATTTTTGGGGGCTTCAAAATCACTGCAGATGGTGATTGCAGCCATGAAATTAAAAGACACTTACTCCTTGGAAGGAAAATTATGACCAACCTAGATAGCATATTCAAAAGCAGAGACATTACTTTGCCAACAAAGGTCTGTCTAGTCAAGGCTACGGTTTTTCCAGTAGTTATGTATGGATGTGAGAGTTGGACTATAAAGAAAGCTGAGCACCGAAGAATTGATGCTTTTGAACTGTGGTGTTGGAGAAGACTCTTGAGAGTCCCTTGGACTGCAAGGAGATCCAACCAGTCCATTCTGAAGGAGATCAGTCCTGGGATTTCTTTGGAAGGAATGATGCTAAAGCTGAAACTCCAGTACTTTGGCCACCTCATGAGAAGAGTTGGCTCATTGTAAAAGACTCTGATGCTGGGAGGGATTGGGGGCAGGAGGAGAAGGGGACGACGGAGGATGAGATGACTGGATGGAATCACTGGCTCAATGGACGTGAGTCTGAATGAACTCTGGGAGTTGGTGATGGACAGGGAGGCCTGGAGTGCTGCAGTTCATGGGGTGGCAAAGAGTCGGACATGACTGAGCGACTAAACTGAACTGAACTGAACTGATGATGAGGGCATGTTGTGGAAAGCAAGAACTTGGGGCTGTCAACTTAAAATTTACTTCCCATGTGATCCATGTTGAAATTGTCAAAAGAAGCTTGGGAGTAGGACAACACTCTGTGTATTGCTATCCAGATCCAGGAATTGGATAAATAATTAAAACCCTTCAATAAGCTTTCTTTAGTTTGGCTCTTTGTTTCAATTTATTTTTGTTGTGAAATAATTCTTCTGCCCCACAGTTGCAAGCCTGAGTCCAATCGCTTACCCTCCTTTAGGAATTAGAAGATCCAGATCTAAATCCCAGTCACAAGCTTACCAGCTATTTGATCTTTGCTCCAGGTTTACATCTGCAGAATATGAAAGATACTCTTTCACGGTTTCCCATAGCACACAGTAGACCCTTTAAACATTACCTGGATTTCTATCTTTATATTCTGGGATGTCTAAGAATGGTTAAATCACCTAAACACTGAAGAAGATACTGAATAAGTCTGAGGGTAATATAATTGAAGTTTTCTGGGTAAATATTTGAATGTAAACTTTTGTTCCTTATGATGATACTTTCTGAGGACATCAGAGGAGGAAGCTTGAAAGTTATTGTCCCATTAAGGAATAAAGTAATTTTCTGAAGATTTTGTGTAGGGGCATTTATTTATTGCTCTTAAAATCTCGTGTCTATCTAAGGAGTCCACTGAGTGTTCACTGATTAGAAGTCTCAGTCTTATCATCTGTGAAATGGAGTTAGTAACTGTGACAATCTAATAGAATTTATTGAGAATATAATGAGATAAAGTATATAAAGAGCTTTGCATACCACCTGGCACATAGTAAGTATTCAATAAATGTTTGATTACATAATTTTCTGTACTAATAAAGATCCTATCACAGAGGTTGCTGCATTTTCAAAGGGAGGTTGAAAAGGATGGAACAGATTTCCTCTAACCTCATTCCAGCTATAAAATGTACATGCATGCCTGCTCAGTCATGTTTGACTCCTTGTGACCTCATGGACCGTAGCCCACCTGGCTCCTCTGTCCATGGGATTTTTCAGGCAAGAATACTGGAGTGGGTTGCCATTTCCTCTTCCAGGGGATCTTTTCAACTCAAGGATCAAACCCACACCTGTGTCTCCTGCATTGGCAGGTGGATTCTTTACCATTGAGCCACTGGGAAGCCCATAAAATATACATTTTTGTAATCTTGATAAATCTAAGGCCATAGGTACCAGGAAATTTTTAAAGGCTCCATTTTTTTGGGGGGTGGGGGGCTTGGAAAATTCTAAATGACATCTCTCACATATGAAAACCCACATTTTAAAATCTCAAAATGTTAAAAAGCCCCAAGATAAGCACTGAGTAGTGTCTAGGTATTTCTTCCTCTCAAATGGGTATAATTTAATGATAACTTATCCTTTTCACTTGCAGAGATTCTCAGGTTATTCTCTGCTTTTTCAAGAAATATAACTTAAAAAATAGGGGAAATATACCAATCTGTATGAATATTTTTCTCCTGATTAGACAACATGATGACTTTAGTTGTTTGTAGTCCAAAAGTGCTGATGCAGGAAGCCTTAATTGATTAGAACAATATATGGACTGGCTTAATGCTTTGGGTCATATCCTTGGGAAATTTACATTCCTTATGCAAAATTAAATGTGTTGCAAGCATCTTTCCTGTCAAATGCCATTTGTTTTCTTTTGCTCACTTGGCTCCAAGGGTGACATCTGGAGATGAATTGTGAGTATCATTGGCACATAGATTCAGGTGCTGTTTGTAGACAGCAGTTAAGTTCTGACTATTATTCTTGCTATTTTAGTTTTTATCAGTGTCTCTTTTTGCCATTAGAACAACTCAGCATTTCTCCTTCTTCTGTTTGTAATCTGCAGGTTGTGGTTGGGTCCTATCTTGGGATAGGTTTTTTTTTTTTGGCTCTCTCTGAGAGATTCAAACTATCATCATGTGCTTTGGGTTCCCTGTAGATGGGGAGTTATACCCAGCCTGCCCTTAGAGTATCAGGACCCTCAGAGAGGTTAGCAGGACTCTCACTCGAACTGGCAGGTTTCTCATCGCTACTGCTTTTCCCTGTGGTTACCTGTCCTTACAGCTGAACACACGTCCCTGAGCTGTTTAGATGCAAGCAGCTGACCAGCAGGCCCTTTGTCCTCTCCTTCAGTTCTGCAACTCTCAGAGCGCAGGCCAGTTCATTGCTGATGGGCCTTTTCTGATCTAGAGTTGACTGGACATGACAAGTGGATGTAAGCAGGAAGGAGAAGGAAAAACTGAAATTAACTATTAGGTTTATGGTTTAGAGCTACTGATAGAAATAGTGCTTGTAGTACTATGATAAGGAATAAGAAAATATGTTTGGTTGAAAAAATATTAGTAATAAGGTCGATTGGTTTTAGACGTGAACTTGCTCTGCCTTCAGATCAGCCTTCAGGTGGAGAAACACAGAGGCCCCTGGAAAGAATATCTGTAGCTCAGATAAGTAGGAGGTTGGCTGCTCAAAGGGACGATCTCTACCTTAAAGTCACTTTTAGGAAAAAAATGAACATATTCTTCAATTACATGAAATCAGCCATGGGTTACCTGGAATGTGTGGGCATCCCTTTTATAAGAATTTCCTGACTCCCAGATGTTTGATACCTGCGCTGTTTCTTTTTTTTTTCCTTTTTACTATGGAAAATTTCAAACATATACAAAAGAGAGAGAATAATGTAAAGAACTACCACTTACTACTGCCTCACTTTACCAATTTTCAACTCATGTCCAAATTTGCTACACTTAAACCAGCCCCACCCATTTTGTCTCTTCTGGGGGACTATTCTGAAGCAAATCTCAGATATTATATTGCTAAATCAATAAACATTGTGGCATGTATCTCTAAAAGATAAAACATTATTTTAAAAACATAAGCACAATATGATTATCCCATTTAAAAATTAACAATAATTCCTTAATAATATTAAACATCCAGGCAATAATTAAATTTCCTTATCTCATAATTTTTCAAGATGATAATTTATTGAGATTAGTATGGAAATAAGGCTTCTACGTTGTAACCTGATATGTTTAAGAAAGTTTTTCTTCTTAAGATATAGGTTTCCCTGCCCCTTTCTCTTTTTTTCCTCTCAATATGTTTGTTGAAGAATGCAAGACAAAGTCAGATTTTAAATTTCAGCACTGAATACATTTGGTTATCAAAAACTACTGGTGCTGTTGAATAAGCCAGAATTTCAGAGAGTGGAAGTCAAAGAAATCCATTCCTAAACTCAGCAGCACAATCTCACTTTATAATCTTGTGGCTAGAGGGAGGTGCCAGCAGCTTGGGGGAGTTTCCAAATGCAAAACAGTATAGAGTGGGTCCTTCCATAGCAGCTTCTCTAATTTCCCTCAACAGCTTTCACTCAAATCAAGGTTAAATACAACCTGCTATGTTAATATTTTGGAGAAGCCAATGGCACCCCACTCCAGTACTCTTGCCTGGAAAATCCCATGGACAGAGGAGCCTGGTAGGCTGCAGTCCATGGGGTCGCAAAAAATCGGACACACCTGAGCGACTTCACTTTCATTTTTCACTTTCATGCATTGGAGAAGGAAATGGCACCCCACTCCAGTGTTCTTGCCTGGAGAATCCCAGGGACGGGGGATCCTGGTGGGCTGCCATCTATGGGGTCGCACAGAGTCGAACACGCCTGAAGCGACTTAGCAGCAGCAGCTTGTTAATATTGGGGCTTCCCAGGTGAGATGCCTCAGTGGTAAAGAATCTGCATGCAATGCAAGAGATGCAGGAGACATTGGTTCCATCTCGGAGTCTGAAGACCCCTGGAGGAGGAAATGGCAACCCATGTCACTAAGAGTCGGACACGACTGAGCGGCTTCACTTTCACTTTCATGCATTGGTGAAGGAAATGGCAACCCACTCCAGTGTTCTTGCCTGGAGCATCCCAGGGAGGAGGGAGCTTGGTGGGCTGCCGTCTGTGGGGTCGCACAGAGTCAGACATGACTGAAGCGATTTAGCAGCAGCCAGTATTCTTGCCTGGAGAATTGCATGGACAAAGGAGCCTGGCGGGCTATAGTGCATGGAGTCACAAAGAGTCAGACCCGACTTAGTGACTGAACATGCATGCACGTATATTAATATTAATTAAACTTTAGAGCTAGTTATCTTAAGCACCATCAGCATATACTTATTAAGATTCTACTACTTTTGGATACTCAGGTTTGTCACTATACTTGGTTACCACAGAGGTTTTTAGTTGTGAAGTTTTAAGAATGATTTCTCTGAAAATCTCGTTTCCTTACCTCAAGTAAGACTGAGTAAGTATATGTTTTCGTGTGGGTTGGTGTGTTAACAAAAAAATATGTTAATAATTTTTTAAAATCAATTTTATGCTCATGTCTTTATCATTCACCTTTATCTTTAGGTTGGGCTTCTCCAGTGGCTCTGCTGGTAAAGAATCCGCCTGCAATGCGTGAGACCTGGGTTTGATCTCTGGGTTGGGAAGATCCACTGGAGAAGGGAATGGCTACCCACACTAGTATTCTGGCCTGGAAAATTCCATGGACTGTATAGTCCATGGGGTTGCAAAGAGTCAGACATGACTGAGTAACTTTCACTTTCACTTTATCTTTAGGTTAGGGGTCATGGACCTTAGAATTTTATGTTCTCTGTAGAATTTTCTAACCATTCCTCTGGTTGAAAAAAAAAGAAAAAGTGTTAGTTGCTCAGTTGTGTCCAAAATTTTGCAACTTCATGGACTATAGCCTGCGAGGATCCTCTGTCCAAGGAATTGTCCAGGCAAGAATACTAGAGTGGGTAACCATTCCCTTCTCTAGGGGATCTTCCCAACCCAGGGATCAAACCCTGGTCTCCCACACTGCAGGCAGATTCTTAACCGTCTGAACCACCTTCACCTTTATCTTTAAAGTTAGGGGTCATAGCTTTGGGGGAATTTTATATTCTCTGAGAATTGTCTACCATTCCTCTGGTTAAATACAGGCAAATCTGAAACTTACAGATCAGAGGTGATTACTGATTGGGATATGGGCTCTTGAATGTGTTGTGATCTGTAGGAACCTGAGAAACAGCACATTGCAGTGAACTCTCTGGGGCATAAAAGAGTAAGAGAAGGATGATGCAAAAGTGGGCAATGCTGGCATTAGTCTTAGGATAGTCTTTGAGAACTTGGGACCTCTCTTCTTCAGCAGCTAGAACAGTATTGTTCTCATTATACAGATGAATGAAATCCTAGAGAGCTTCAGAGAGATCCAGTGACCCAGCCTGTGTCACACAGCTCAGAAATGGAAGTGGAGAGCAAACGGATGTGGATATATTGGTACACTGCTCTCATCACCATCTCACTCTGCCACCCATAAAATACCATGGTCCGGAACAGGGAACATGGGCTTCCTTAGCTCTCTCTGTAGACTTTTCAGCTCCTGGAAGGTTGAGTACGTGCAACATTTCAGCAGGACTTATTCTTCTATCTTCTGCCCTCATTTCAAGCCCAGCAAGAGAGACAACACTGGATAACGGTTGAGAACTCAGCCCCTGAAATTAGACAGTCCTGGCTTTTCAGTGTGAGCTCTGCCTTTTACCAGTTTTATGACCTTGGGCAAGTTACTTAATGTCTCTAACCCTCAGTTTCCTTATCTGGAAAGTGGGGGAAATAATAATAACTATTTGATTTTGTTTAGGATTAAGTATATGATAATCCCTGTAAAGCATATAAGCATGGAGCTGGACATAGTGATGCCCAGAAACATTGTCTGCTGTGGTTGTCATCGGCCTTTGTTTTTTTTTTTTTTTTTACCTTCTACTTCTGCCTTCTCTGCTCTTTTTTAGAGAGTTTCGAAGTTATGGGGGGATCACACTCCTGGGTCTCTTGCACCAATCTCTCTGCCCAATCCAGGCTCTTACTCCCTACACCCTTTTCTTCCTTTTCAACCAATCAAAATTTATCCTTACTTGCCTTTCACTTAGAAGAAGTAGGATTCTGATCTACAGGTTGGATCTAGCCTAAGAAGTACTTTCTTTAGCTGGTACAGTGTTTAATTTTTTGGAAAAAAAATCATTAGTTACTGCAGTTACTGAGTTTTAACAATTAGGAAATTTCACATATAAGCTAGAAATAGTATGTGTCTTTGGGCCTACCCTTCCTAATGGCAGCGACCAACTGTTCTCTTCAGATAGGTAGGTGCTACCCAAGTTTGCCACAGTCTCTACTCATCCCTGGAGTCTTATACTTAAGGAGCCTGCCTTATTATGTGCATTCCTGCCTGATTCCTATAGTCATTTACTGCCTTACTCAAAGGCAGTAATTGATAGAGTGAATTAATGAAATATACAACTTTCCCATGTTCCCTATGTATTAAAAGTCAGTATACATGAACTGCATTTTTCGTGGTGAATTGAGATGATAAATATTTCAAGCCAATATACTGCCAGTTTAAACTTTATCACTGTATTTTCTTATATCAGTATTTGAGTGATATATAAATCTTTGTCTAACTTCAACTTTTTCTATTTAGATTGTTATGGAGATAATGAAAATGCTAATGCTGATATTTAAGGTTTGAAGTTACTCATTGTAATACTTGTTAGGTTGATTCAGCCACTTATTGATGTTTAGGCTGTAAACTTCAAGATCATGTGTCAAATGTAGAAAAGATATCAATTACCAGGTCTAAAAGAAGAGGTGTATCTTTTAATATTTTAGCTTTCTGAGAGTGGAATTATCCTTAGAGCATATAAGTTTATTGTTTCACATTTCCTTTTTCAAACCTGGTAGAAGTTTTCTGGGACATAGTATGCATGCAATACGTACTACCTGTATTTGTTTGTTTGTTTTTGAGTACTGTTACAGATGCCAGGTCTTACTCAAAGGGAACAAAATTTATTGGTCGGTTTCTTTAGGGTCTGACATAGGCCTTTAGGAGAGATCTGAGGGGAAACACTTAAGCACCTAAGAAATGCCAGGCCCTCTTGAGTTGTCACAGAAGTCCTGGAAGTAGGAACGGTCCCTGTTTAGTAAGGAAGTACTAGGGGGTCTCAGTCTGCCAGGGTCTATTTCCCAGCTCCTCCACTGACTTGCTCTGGACTTTGGGCAAGCAAAATAACTTTTCTAAGTCTCAGTTTCATATCTATAAACTGCTTTGTTGTATTATATGAGGTAATGTGTGTTAGTGCAGTTGGTGCAATTCCTGGCACAAAATAAGCCCTCAGTAAATGTTAACTGTTGCTGTAATATTTAGGGTAAGGCCTTGAAACTGTTCCATTTTGAACAGTTTCCTACTCTATTCTTTCTCCAGGTGGGCTGTGCTTGGCCTCTTAAAGGCAGAGGAGGATACTTCCTGGGTCTGGTGACCTCCTCCCTGCTGCACAGACCATCTGAGGAAATTGCCTGGAACTAGAGATTTTGCCACTCTGGTTCCATCTCTGGTCCCTCCTTTCTCATCCTGACCTTCTGCATAGCTTGACTTCCAGTCTGTTGATGGCTTCCTTGCTTAAAGTGAAATTAATTTCTCCCTCTGGCACCATTCTCCTGGGCTACCTGCCTGCTATTTCGCCATAAAGTTCAAGTAATTTCAGTGTTTCAGGGAGCTTAAGGTGAGAAGCATGGAAAGATAGGGGAACTGATAGTTCTCAGCCCAGCCAGCAGTTTTAATTAGAGCGACTGTGTAGTGTGCAGTTAATTAAATGGGAGTTATTTTTAGATGTGTGTGTTCATTTAGTCCTTCTGAGCACCTCTTCCTTCAGATTTGTAAAGAACAGGTTAATTTATGGCCTGGTTAGAAATCATTAACTCTTTATCTTCACCTTGTTCAGCAAAATCACTCATGGGGCTTCTGTGTTGCCAGAAAATCTGAGTGAAGGCAGGATGGACACTGCACTTGGAAAGCAAAGCTGCCTTTTTCCTCTAGCGCATTCTCTCCAGTGATGCCTTCCAAAGACAGAGCTCTAGGCTACGGAGATTTGCTCCAAAAACTCCTGTATTACGTGCTTTGGCACTTCATCATAGAATCCAGCTTTCAGAGCGATTGAGCCATTGTAAGAAGAAGGCTCTATTCTTTGTCCTGGGATGATTCACCCTTCAGTCCACCCTGAAGGGCTGTCTCTAATGTTTTGTTATAGATTGTATCATGTTGAATTTAAAAAATACTCTTACAAAATTGAAGCAAGACTATACAAAGTAAACATAGGTATGTGATTGTGTATGTGTATGTGTGTATGTGTATGTGTGTGTGTGTGTGTGTGTGTGTGTGTGTATATATGAGCCATATATGTACTTTAAAAATAGACGAATCTTCAAACAAAGATTTATACAACACTCTCAAACTGACAACACTACAGAAATAGAAACAAGATCGGCGGTTGTCAGGTATTAGGGACAGGGTGACTATAAACAACACTTTGTGGTGATGGTCATTTCCAGATCTTGATTGTGGTGCTAGTTATCGAAATTTTTTGTTGTTGTTTAGTTGCTAAGTCATGTCTGACTCTTTGTGACACCATGGACTGTAACCCCACCAGGCTCCTCTGTCCATGGGATTCTCCAGGCAGGAATACTGGAGTGGGTTGCTGTTTCCTTCTCCAGGGGATCTTCCCGACTCAGGGATCGAACCCTTGTCTCCTGAGTCTCCTGCATTGCAGGTTGATTCTTTACCACTGAGCCACCTGGGGAAATAAATTTTTACATGTGACAAAGATTCATAGAACTAAACACACACACACCAAGAAAAAAATGAAAAATAATCCCAGAAAGATGATTATGTATTATAACATGTAGGAAGTCAAATATAAGTAAATACATAAAATAGAAAACAAAATTTGTATTGCTAAGATTTGGGGTAGACTTATTATTAATAGCTGTTGCTGGATTGGCAAATTATTATTGTCATTTAATCAAGTCGTATTTACATGCAATGTCAGTTGAAAACGGTTTATTGAAGTCTTCTGCTTTGATATGGTGTTTAGTGTTTATTAATGAATAATAATGCTTTTGAATTCCCTACAACTATGTTATGATTTTAGTACCTTGCATTTTGCTTCAGGCTTTGTCAATAATTTCATGTGGTTCTTTCTATGATCAAGGCATTAAAAATCTTAAGTTAACAGAGGGTTATTTTTTTGCATTAGAACAGGACAGAGCTTTAATGCATGAGTTTATAAGTGCTCATTATTGTTGTGGACATTAGCTTCTGTGTGGTCAGTCATCAATAACGCAGAATTTATGGGAAATCACTTTTTTCTCTTTTCCCTTTATCACCATCATCCCATTCAATATGACTATTGACTCTAATTTCAGAAGTGTGGGGGTAACATGACCACCTTTCTCTTAGTTTCTGAGTCTTGATTTTCTTGGAAACATTAACTCCTCATAGACTATTAGTCTTGATAGGTTGTAAGGAGCTTATTTTGTAGGATCCCTCCTTTTCTGTATATTGTCTCCCTTTTAATTATCATTTGCACAAAGTTCCCAGTGCCTTCATAGGGCTGAGGTCCTGTTTCTTATAGTGGAAAGTGATCTGATAAGTAACATGACAACATGTTAAGTCATCTAAGGGCATTTTCATCTTAAGTGAGATCTCCAGAAAAAATAAAGGTAATCTATTGTGGTAATTTATTTAAGCAGTTCTTATATCTAAAACACCAGTACTTAAAAATACCTAGGAAAAATCTAAATAATAGCTGACTGGTACTGGAAGGAAATTAACCTAAAAGAATGAATTTCTAAATTGTAGTAGAATTTTAGTCACTATGGCACCTGGGAAGGAAAGAAACTTTCAAGGGATACATGCAAGTTGGTTTTTTTATACTGTTCGCGTTATGACAATTAAGTTATCATTCAGCTCATGTATGAAGGTTTCCTTACCTCTGTATGTTCAACTTATTGAAATTTTTTGAAGTCAAATAGAATTTGGGGAATCTGTGGATCTTGGTATTTCTACCAGATTTTAAGTTCTTTGATAGCAAGGCCATGTCTTTTATAGCTTTGTGTCTTAGAACTATTTAGTAGATGCTGAATTACTTAATATATTTAATAGTAGATATTTAATAAAGATGAGTATGTTTAATGAGTATATTGATATCATCAAAAATTTAGATGCAAATACACTCATGCACAGGTGAGGACAATCACTTATTTTTTAAAAGATATCTATTTTTTTAATCTAGACCCTTTTTTAAGGGGCTTCCCAGCTGGCTCAGTGGTAAAGAATCCACCTGCCAAGCAAGAGACCTAGGTTCAATCTCTGGGTCGAGAAGATCTCCTGGAGAAGGAAATGGTAACCCACTCCAGTACTCTAGCCTGGGAAATCCCATGGACAGAGAGGCCTGGTGGGCTACAGTCCATGGACTCACAAACACCTGGACACAACTAAGCAACTAAACGGCAGCAGCAGTGGAGAAAGCTAATGTTACAGAGGAGATTCACCTGGAAACACTCCTGGGATCTCAAAACATTGGCAGTAACAAATGTTTAGGAGAAAATTAGTAATAAACTGTGGAATCTGCAGTTACTGACACACAGAGTTGGCACTGGCTTCAGATAGAATAGTCAGGTGCTCTGGTGCCCAGGTGAAAGGAGAGTAACCTTGTTTAGTGATATCAGTTGGTAAACATCCATTGGCGCTCTCCCAGGGTGATGTGTATTGACCAGATGGTTAAGTGCAAGCACAAAACCAAAGGCTGAGAAGTTTATTTTTGATAAATTGCTCATTGCCACCTCTTTGATACTAAAATGAGTATCAAATGAATATGAAAATGGGTACCATAGGCACTCAATTTCTGTATTAGATAAAGGAAAAAAATAGCAATCCATTGCTCTTCCATTTAGACCAATCTAAATTGATTATCTTCCTCATCTTCCATTTACTCTGCTACATGTCTCTCTTAAACCATAATTTCAGGAGTAAAAGTATTTATACATTTTTGCTGAGATCAGGGATTTTAATATGCTGAGCAACATATCATTCAAGGAGCTGACCTGCAGTTTTCTGATTGATAATGGAAATGTTAATGTATTGTTAGGCTTCTTATTTTTGGCCTAAAGTGAGCTAATAACTAGAATCATTATGTTGTGCCTGTAAAGTGTGTAAGCAAAAGGGGAGGTGCAGAAGTTGAAGTCTATTTTTCAAGTTAATTATAATATTGGAAAAATGAATTAGCCAGAAGGAAAAATCCAATTTCACACCCTTTTGCTGGTAAAAGGGTGGGGGAGAGGGTGGAATAACCAATTTCTAAACTCTGTAATGCTATTTGGATAAGTTTGTTGCAAAAAGTTTTCCCATTAATCTATGTCTTGTAGTTATTAGTACAACACTTGTTACTGTGGAACCTAAGATTGCACTGAGTGAAACACACCATTGCCCCAGATTTGTTGTCAGTCTCTCTGCTCTGATGCTTTCATGTTGCCATGACAGTTACCCAGTCGCCTTGAGTCACCTTCTAGCTCTGTGCATGCAAGGCTCATACTGAGTCTGAAGGAGAGTGAGAGAAAAGATGAAAAAGAAATGCCAGGAGTGGTGCCTGGCAAGTTTCCAATTGCGTCTCTACTCTCAGGGGCAGGTTTGTGACTTGCATTCTTAAGGGGATGGGTATCCCATCCAGTGGGAGGGATCAGTGTTTGAAGGAAACAGAAATCTGAGGCATTACAGTGGCTTGTTGCCTCCTAAGGGCCACGGTACACAGATCAGCAGTATATCAGTGGCATTAAAATGTCAAGGAGATGCAGTTAGGAAAAAAACGAAGACAATTGATTAGAGGGGATATAATGAAAAAAAAAAAAAGATTAAGACACATGGCTTTGTGGGGAAGAAAGTGGGTCCTTTTGCCTTTTTTCTCAAACTTTCCAAAGCACTTGATTTCATCAAGTGGACTCTGGATACCCATCTGCTCGTGGATGGTGTCTAAGTCCTACAGGTACCCCAAGTTTGCCTCGATGTGGACAGAGGGAGAGGCCTAATCCCCAAAGCATTGGTCCTTACATATTATTCTCTGGTTCTAGTTCTCCAGCTCCATGAGACGGGGCTGAAAAACCAGTCAAATACTAGTTGCACAGTTATGCGCTATGTAGAATGGCATATATAGAGTTAATTGTGATGAGCAACTCCGAAAGACTTGAAAATCTTGGGAGCATTTTTATGCTGGCTGGTTTTACTGTGTTTAGAGGAGAGGGCTAAGGTTTCTCTTTTTCACCAGAACAATTTAAACTTAACTCTTTGTAAATGTCAGCATTCTAAATAACCATCCCTCTTCTCTGTTACTATGGTTGGGGGTGGAGAGGTGGGAAATTGTGAAAGAAACACACTAGCTGCTCTTTCCTTGGTCCCACCCTCTCCCCCTGTAAGTACAAAGAGTCTCAGTGAAAACTAAGTGCCCTGGAAGACCGAGGACATTTTCCTAATCTGGCTCCTTTGGTTACGTCATCTCTGGTTCTCTGTTTCTGGGGTAAAACTGCAGCTGTGCAGTGTAGACCTTGAGCACCTGAAGGTCCAGTTAACAGAGTCTTGGGCTGACATGTTCACATCCGGAAACCTCTTGGATACAGCCTACATGGAAGTTTTTTGAAAGCTCTCACCTCTGAGGCTGAGCTCTGTTAGTCAGGAAATAACAAAAAAAAGCAGTCAGTAAAATTTGGAAATGACATTAGAATCTAATGATCGTTCTTCTTTGCCATATATTTTTGCAGAGTGAATATTCTACAGAATGAGAGAGTGGTCAAGCAGATATTTATCAAGTGCCAGATGCTGTTGCCCACATTGCCAGGAAGTAAAAAGCAGTCTGAGTGTGATGAAGATAAGAAAGTATACGCCCAGCTGCAATAAAAAAGCAGAATTTGAGTATGTCATAGAGCACAGAAGAAGGGATGATCAAAGAAGAATAGATTACACCTGACTGGAAGGGCTAGAGAAGCTTCCTGCAGAAGTGACATATGAGGAAGGCCTGCAAACAAGGAAAGTATTTGAAGACAAGATGGTGGGAAGCATGTTCCAGCGGGAGGGTGGAGGTGAGCAGAAGCTTGTCACTGGGAAAGCACCAGGTGTGTTAAGGGAACAAGCAGCTGCTTCTTGGACTGGGAAGTTAGATGTGATATTTGAGAGCGCAGTGTCCTCTGTGGAGGGCAGAGCTACCTTGTAAATGTGGAGGAAGGAGGAGCAGAGCTAGCAGAGGCGTCAAGCTCAGACAGCTCTTTAGAAGGCCTGGCGTGGAATTCAATGTCAGAACAGCTTCCTCTGCAGCAACACTACATGCGTCTCAACTTTGCAGGGTTGTGTGAGTTCACCCCCTTGATTGCAGGCCCAGACATCTTGGTATCTGTGTGAGAGACCCAACACTGAAGGGCCACGGAGGAGAGTTTCAGAGAGACAGGCTCTTTTCTCCGTACTACTCAGAATCCAGTGGGTCTCTCTGAATCCAAGATGAAGTCCTAGAGGAAATGTGTGATGCAGGTTGAATGGAGGCCCCTGGTCGTGCTAAGGCAGTATGACTCCTCCCCTGGTTTTCTTGGGTACCATAATCACGTCCTGACCTCTCTGGACTTCCTTTTCCTGGCCTCATGGATGGTGCTATTGCCTTCTCTATGTCAAGATCCAGTTCGGATCTAAGAGGATCATACATATTTTCATATGTATGATGCACTTTGAAAATTTTTATTTCTAGCGTAGTGTGAACTGGTAGTTTTGATTAATAAATTAACATTTTTTTTCATGAGCTATTTGCTCCATGGCTTAAAATACAGAATCTGAGCTTTTAGGAGTCATTTTAAACTCATAGATCAATTGAATGCAAATATTAGAAGGGACTTTAGTACCATCTAGTTCTCCTCATCTGCTGAAAGGCAGCCCATCACAGAGATTCAGAGTGCAGATCCTGGAAATACACTGAACATGTCCAAATCTCATCTCTGCTTCTCGGTTACCTGATTTTGAGCAAGATTGTTTTAACCACCCCATGCCTCAGTTTCCTCATCTGTAAAGTGGTGATAAAAAAACGTTCCCTATCTCACAGAGTTGTTGTGAGGAGTTGGTGCATGTGTGAAGTGCCCTGAGGATCTGCACACAGTCGATGCTGTGTGCACTGGTACAGTTAGTTCAATGGGCTCGCTTTTGCAGATAAGGATACTGAGGTCTGGAGAGGTGAAGTGACTTGCTCCAGGCATTCATTTGCTCCACAGCTGAGCCAGGACTAGAACATGTTTACTGTCCTATGTTTATTCAGTCAGCAGGGTTTGCTTCTGATGAACATTTTAAAATGAAGAAAAATCTTCAAAATCTCTCAGGTAGCAGGTGGGAGAAAGTCAGGTATCTTCAGGGCAAAGGAAGAGCCTCTCAGAAAGAACTGTGGAAAATGTGTCCTTACATGTAGATTAAACTGGGTAAATTCTCTGAGAGCTATTCACACCAAATCTACCCCCATGGCTGCCTTTTCTCATTCTCCTGAGGCATTTACATCACACTTGCTGGACTGGGTCTTTTGGCACATTGGATGAAAATCATGCAAGGTTCTCCCTTGGCTATAGAAAGAAATAAATTGTAACCTTTTGCCTTGAGAGTAGAGTTTACATTTCTCCATACTTGTATTCCAGCACAGCATCTAGGGTACTCAGTAGCCATCCACTAAATTGACATGGAACAAAATATTGTTTAGCTTTTGACAGTGGAGATAAGTTCTGCTTATGCAGCCTCATTGTTGTCTACTAGAGAGATTCGTTTTCTGTTGTTTCTACCCAGTTCAGGGACTCACACAGGAAGCAATGAGAGGCTCCTTCCTGGTACTTGGGAGGGAGCCTCCAGACCTCTCAGGACCTCAGTTTATGCACCCATGAATCCATGAAAGGGGAATCATAACCTGGAAAACGTCTTGCAGATGAATGAGCATCGATCTGCAACATGCTTAACCAGCTGAGAGGAGAGATGTTAGGAGGCTGGGGGATGCTAGGAAATAATAGAAGGGCAGGGAAGCAGCCCCTGGCAGCCTGCACATGGGAGCCTGGTTGGACAAGGAGGTCAGCCTCAGAGAGGGTGTGATAACAGTGCACACCTAGAAAGGGGTCCAATGGTGCCTTCCATCTTCTTCTGTTCCTTGGAGGCTCAGGAAAGACAGGTGGCCCAGGGCTCCAGGACCTGGGAGAGGTGGATCTCTGTCCTGCTTGTCTGTGCCAAGGAACACTATGGTGGCACTCTAGTTTGTAGGTGAGGCCAGCTCCTAGACAATCAGCATCCCACTCACATTTGTGGGCCACTTAGCATTCCGTTCCAGGCACTTGTGTTCCAGGTACTGTGTCTAAGTTCTTTATATGCATTATATTATTCAAATATTTTCAAAACTCTATATGTTTGTATTATTATATTATTCCCACTTTGCAGAAAAGTAAATTGAAGCTTGCTGTGCTTAGTCAGTCATGTCTGACTCTTTGAGACCCCATAGACTGTAGCCCGCCAGGCTCCTCTGTCCGTGGGGATTCCCTGGGCAAGAATACTGGAGTGGGTTGCCATGCCCTCTTCCAGGGATCTTATTGAAGGTGGATTATTTACTGTCTGAGCCACCGGGGAACCCAAATTGAGGCTTAGAAAGGTTAAATTATTTGTCTGAGGTCACAGCTTATAAAAGGCATAGTTGGGGCCTGAACCAACCTGTCTCTCTGGCACTTGGGCCCATGCACTTCACCACTAGACTAAGTAGTCACCCAATGGTGCAAGCTTCCTGGGAAAGGGATTATGTCTACTTGTATGTCTTGGCAATCTCTTAGCTTATCTAAGATCAGAGAGGTGAAAGACCACCTAAGTGCTGACAGAGAGCTGAGGATTTGGAATTTGTGGATAGAGCTTTTCTGGTTATAGAGGATGATAGTGAAGGGCAAGATATTTTCCTTCTTAATAGCAGGAAACTGGAGTTGACTTGTAATTGAATAAAATAGGAAAAGTGCTATTCTTAAGGGCCCATAGAATCCATACAAACTAGAAGGTTTTGTTAAAATGAAGTGAGAACCAGAGCAGAGAACAGAAAGATGAAAGTGTGTCTAGAAATCATAAGCATTTATGAACAAGTGAGAAACCCTTTGCCTAGTGGAAAGGTGGTGGTACATTTTAGAGGTACAAGGAGTGAAATCCTGAGAAGGGAAATCTACCTTAGTACTCCTCCAGGTGGGGCCATAGCTGAGAGCATCTTTATCACCTGGTGTCCTATTAGAAATGCAGATCTGGGGGCCTACTGAATTAGTTTCTCAAGAAGTGAGATCCAGAAATCTGTGCTTCTTATGCATATTACAATTTGAGTAGTACTGTGTTACAGTCTTTTCCCCAGATCCCATCTCATGTCAGCCCTGGCAGTGCTCCCAGCTTTAGGACAGCACATCACCCTGAGATGCCAGGCAGTCCCTGCTGGGCCTCAGAGCACTCATCACTCATTTGGCACTGAGGGTGATGCTCGGGACCATGGCACTTTCCTATCACTCTCTGTTACTACTCAACAACCGCTAGAGACATTTCTGCAGAAGGTTCTGTAGAAGACATCCTTACCTCCCACATCTGCAGATACCAATAAGAGGAGATGACAAGTCACATCTATTTCTGGCACACGAGGAAGAACTGATTGTGACTGTGGACAATCCTCTATGTTTAACCTTTTAGTAACACTTTCTCTACAAAGTGGGAAAGAGACGCCCACTGTAAGACAGAGAACCCAGTGGCTCTGTATTTCAAGAAAAAATAAAAGAGCTTTTAAAAATATTGCCTAAAGAGGGAGAATGTTCACATCTATTTTGGAATGGGTAAAAGTGAGTGACTTGTGTTACTGGAAGATTTGATCTAACGTGTCCCAGGTTCTTTCAATTTGTCACTGGCCCAGAGAACACTCAAAGGGTTACCTGGTAGCATCTCAGAAGGTGATACTGCTACATATCTCCCTCATCCAAATTCAAAATGCCTGAAATTTCATCATTAGAGATGCCTTGTTTATGGCTAAATATTCCACCCAGGTATCTTTCTTAACAGATCTGGGGAAAATGTGGCCTACTGATGTTAAAACCCCCATGTGAGTTGGGACTCCGGGGATCTGGGGCATCTGGAGATGATCTGGAAGGAATGAGAAAGGAGAGAAATGATGCAGAAAGGGAAAGAGTAACTTTCCTAAAGTTTACCTTGTGTGAAGTCATCACTCTACCTGACACTTCTTTGAGCTAACCAGCTAACCTGCCTAGAGCCAGCTTTAGGAGTTCCCAGTTTAGGCTGCATTAAATGTTCCTGGTTAGGGAGCCCTGACCAGAGAATATAGCTGGTCCTTTTGACTTTGGTCTGTAACTGAGGAAAGGGCAGTTTCTTTACCAGTGAGCGACATGGCTGTAAGCTCAGGCAGTGCTGTCAGTGTGGGCAGTGCTGGATATTCCCCTCCCTTCTTTCATCTGGTTACAGGCATGCAGGTCACATGTCAGGTCCTGATGCATGCTTCCTTAGGTTTTCTATCTCCTTTACTAAATATTATCTCTACTGCTGACCATTCCACACGCAGCACCATGTTCTATGGGTCTTGAGGACTTCAGGAGTCCCTTCTAAAATAAAATATCCTTGGGTGTGGTTACACTTTGTTTTACTTTCTGTTATCCCCTTGCTGCTGCTGCTGCTAAGTCGCTTCAGTCATGTCCGACTCTGTGCGACCCCAGAGACAGCAGCCCACCAGGCTCCCACGTCCCTCGGATTCTCCAGGCAAGAACACTGGAGTGGGTTGCCATTTCCTTCTCCAATGCATGATCATCAATTAATAATAGCAGATTTCAGTTGTGCTCTTTGACAATAAGGAGATTATTTGGGGGAGATTGTGATATAATACCAAAGTGTTTCACCCTCCAGAATGACAGGACTTTGTAGAGACGTAGAAAGGACAATAGAAAATAAAGTGAAAAAAATAGAACTTGCCAAGATAAATACGGCAACTATGATGATAAATTGTCTCATGTAAAACAGTAGTGTTGTAAGAGACTCAAGTATTTGTAAATGATGGTGATTTAAGGCTTTTGGTTTTTAAAAGTTGCTATTTAATAAGATTTGATATTTAGATGCATTTTCTATGGCTTTATTATATAATTATGTGTATGATATGTTATATATTATATATGTATATAATATTTTTAATGTATTTATTTAGTTGTAGCAGGGGATAAAATATGGAGGAATTTCTGAAGGAACTAAATTTTAAGCCAGTGTTTCAAAGAAGCAGGAACTGAAGAGAGAAAGGGGAAAAGCGTAAAAGGATGGCGTAAGCCCAGAGAGGGTAGAGTCACCCACCAGAGGCTACAGGCTCCTTGACTAAGGTGGAGTGGCCAAGGGGAGGAGGCCAAACGGAGGGCTCAGCTGATGAAGCAACCAAGGTGGCACCCGTGGGAGATGGGTCTGGAGGTTCCTAGGGAGCTCCTCAGTCATAGGATGACTCGATATGAAGGGTGTGAGGGAGGGGCTGGAGAGGCAGTTAGGCCAGTGCTGACAGAAGAGACAGAGGACTACAGGGTATGAAGTAGCTGGTTACTCTCAGATCACAGGAGGGTGAATCTGAGAAGCAGAAACAGTATTTCTACTTCCCTCTTAAGGTGGGAATGGGGGTGTCTACTCTCAGATCCCTTTGTGCTCTTTTATCAAGGCTAGTCTTTGGACAAAGGTGGTGAGACCTGGGGGATGGTTGCCTCTGGTTAAGGCTACAGATGGGCCAAGTGACTCTTTCAGGTGATCGTAGCCTGACCCTATGAATGGGCTCAGGCTCCCTTCTGTGGTCGGTTGAGATGAACCATTAGCAGAGCCATCTTGTCCAGGGAGCCAAAAGTCCCTTTGCCTGGTGGTGGAACCAGGGCAAATGCATCCAGCAGGCTGGTGGCTGGCTCTGTTTTTGGAGCCCCCAAAATGATAATAATCATTAAAAAAAAAATTCCAGATTGAAACAACAAGCCAAAGTCTCAAAGTGGCTCTTCAAATAAGTGGGCCAACTGTGTTAATTACTCATTTTCAAAAGATCTTCCCCCCTAGCCCTGCAAATTGATTTAGAGACTGTCTTTATTTGAGAATAGAGAAGTAAAGAGAGGAAATTCATTTCAGTCTGACTTACTCTTAGTCAGTTTCGAGAGACAAAGTCACAATTGGTGTTTGAGGGGGGAAAATTGAGCCCCAGATGCTTCATGGAACAAGGAAAGCTTCCATTTACTTCTCAGCCTTAAAGAACACACCTTCAGGAGAATGACTGAAGCCTGGGAAATTATGAATATCAAATTAAGTAAATAAGGAAACCAGTGAAGCTGCTATTTTCTGCCAGAGGTTTTTTGGTTTTGCTTTGTTTTCCTATTTAAGAGATAGGAAACATTTTATGCATTGGGTTTTCCAATTGATTCCAAGAGTGTATTATGCTAATAGATAGTAGCTTTACAAAGTAAAAAGACGTTTGGCTTTCTATTCTGAATTTCAGGCATGGGGTGCATCACCACTGTTCCATCACTCTTACTCACTCTGATGAAAGAAAAGAGGATTGAGCATTAAAAGCTGAAGGTCATCCATACAGTGGTCCCAATAGCAATCTATGTACCTTTAACCCTGCGGAGGAAAAGTAATTACCCTTTGACTTCTGGTGACCTCAACTAACCTTTGTTGAAGGGCCAGAGAAAATAAAGGCTGACCATCAGCCTGCCCTCACTGCCCTGGGCTTAACCTGCTGTGTGAATGAAGAACAGCCCAACAATAGGATGAGAGGATGTTGCCATGGAAATAGCCCTGGACAAAGGAGCAAAAATCAGAAATTTATCACAATTAATTGTTTTATTAAGAACCTCCCATCTTTTGGATTATTCCCTGGAGAGTGGGGAGGATGTGCTCTCATTTAGATCTTACAAGAGGAAAATTCTGCTCGAATGAATGAAGCAGCCCATACAGTAAAACCATAAGTTGTGGGTAGAACTAGACAGTTTTCTGAGAGGATCTGCATGTTCACATAATTTACACAGATGCAAATGCAAACAGTCAGGATGAGGGCCTCAAAACCTCACACTACCAGACAAATCGGTTGAGGTGCAGATTTGGGCATGTCTTTGAATATGTTCAGCAGATGTTGCCTGTACTTCTATGCCTGGACAAGGTCTGGAAGATATAGGAGATCATATTTAATACTCTATCGGTGAACAGAATTGCAATGTCTCATTTTGTCATACTTACTTAAGCTTTGTGTTAAATAGACTCTAAATTCTATGTATTTTTAAGGTGAATTCATTTAGATTAGAAAATAGAAACTTGCCACCCAATTATGTTCAGATTAAACTAGATGAGCCCAAGACACTCTGGCTGATTGAAGGAAAAAGAAGCCAAGTGAGTCAGAGACAGTTCTTTTAAGGAGAGCCTGCGAGTTATCGCTCAGGTATTATCAGTCTTATTTAGAAGCAATAATATTGATTTTTAACATTAAAATATTTTCATTTATTTTTAATTTTTATTTTATGTTAATACAATGATTAAATTAGACTTTTAGAAAGCAAAAATGTGGATTTTTATTAGTTCTTTCATTTATTTTTATTAAGTAGATTGGTGCATTGTTAAGTAGATAAGAATTGGATATTACCTTTTTTATTTTCCTTTTTCTTTGTGGATGCTAGAATAGCAATGTGAAACACTCATTTGTTGTATTTCCTAACTAGTGAGTTATTTATGTTAATCAGTTTTAAAAATAATTTGAGGTACTAAAACAAAGCAGGCGGTTAAGCTCAGATATTGATTTTCTTTTTAATGGGTATTTCATCAGTGAAATTGTAACCACCAATAAAGGAGAGAAAACTGTAGCAGGTGTTTACTGAAGACCCCTTTCACAATGAGAAGATCTGCTTTTTTTTGGTCATGGCATGAGATGGCAACATGAGTTTCATTTATGCATTTTAACTCCAGATGTTTATAGGAAATTAATCTCATATTGGAAAGAAGGCTTATTCGGTTTTCATTAGAACTTGGAAAGTTATGTTTAATACACCTAAACTTTTAAAACAAAAGAGTGCTGTTAACTGTTCATTAACTGACAATGAAATTCAGTTCTTGAGCTTCCTGTTTACTTATCTCCTGCCTGCAGTCAGTTCATCACTCATTCTGTGTGTTCCTCCTATTGTTAGGGCCAGGATTCTCTGTTTGCTGACACTCCAGGTACCTGGGGCCTAAGACCCATCTCAAATAATGTAGTAGACGTGGCTAGACTGGTTAAACAAACTGTGGCCTTTGGCGGACTTTTAATCTTTTTCTTTGCTATAGATAACAGTTTTTCTTAAGTGGCAGCAACACATCTCTAAAAATAAACCTGCAACACAGTCTTGCTTGTGCTTACCTTATACTTCAGCAGCACCTTTCTTGTGATCATGCTTCTTCATTCCCAGCTCCTTTAGTTTTGGGGGTAGCCCATACCTGCTGGTAGGGCGATAAGTACGTTTCTTCTGGCTGTGGTACCAGCAGCATTGAGCTTGGTCTTCAAGGTCCTTACTACATGTGGACCATCTCCAGATTTTCTGTTTATTAACCCGCAGCTGGACGGCTTGAATGAGGCAGTGGAACCAAATGTGAAGATGGTAAGGAGTTTCTGCTGTTTTACCTGTTCGGGCCAATAGAAGAGTGAGCTAGAGAATGATGATACAGATCTAAATGTAAAAATTAAGGCTCATTTGTCCTTATGGGAAAGCAGCAGATATTCGCTCAGTCTGAGTCTCCTCCATTCAGAATGATTATGTGTAGTTTCTGCTGATTTGGGTAATCACTTCTATATATTAAAATTACTGAAAGCTATTTTACTATATAACGTTTACTTGTAGAGTACATTTTTATTGCTCTAATTTTGTTTAAAGGAAAGACATCATATGTATTTAATTTACATGAAGATCTTCCCAGAATAATTTTGCAAAGATCAGGGTAAATCAAATTTCTCAATGACTAGGTAGTTAAATGAAGACATGAGAGTATTTACTGGTTTATAACTAATAGTGCTTCAACTTAACTGCTGTTCAATATCAGCCATAAAAATGATATTCAAGTATGAAGAGTCATTTAAAAGATGAGGACTACAGAGAATAGTCCTTTATATTTTTCTAGTTATTGACTCTTTGCTTCCAATTCTTAATCCTATGTCTGCACACAACTACTAAATAAATGTACAGGCTATGCAGTGTAAATGAGGGGACTAAATTCAATGTTCCAGAAACAATAAGTTAAATATGCAATAAATGAAAGAAAAAATTAGATATCAAATATATATGGAAAAACTCTAAAAATTGCCATTCAATGCACTTTGAATATACACATTTAAAAAACAACATGGAGTTTTGTTATGAGAGTTTAAGATAATTTTTAGAGAACATACAAATTTTAAAAGAACAACATGACATTTTGTCAGCAAAGTTTACAATAATTTGGGGTTGAATGGATACTTTCAACTGAAAGGGGGAAAAACCAATTTTAACAGTATACGGGTGTTAATAATACTAGCTCCAAATTAAGCATACATGAATGGCATGACATTATTCTGCTCCGTTCAGTATTTAAAATATCTTTCCAAGTATTATGTGCAGTGTAATGGATTGTATATGAATATAGGGGGTTGCCTAACTGTGACTTTAACACTGGATTTGGGTTAAAGGATGCAAAAAACATTGTTAAAAATTATATGGCATGAATCTTCCTTATAAAAGGACATAATTCAGCCTTTTTCAACAGACTGATAGAAATATAATGCTGTTAAGCTCTCCATAGTTTCAAGCACAATGTAGAAGGAAAGTAACTTACAAAAACAAATTTAGATCTATTTAAATGCATCTCAAAAAACAAAGATATTCCCAAGAAATGGTCATATATGCCTTTAACAAAGTCTTACACGGTTCATCCTGAGTTTGAAGCAGGGAGTAGGGTTTTAATAAAGCATGTCATTGAAAACTATATATTATATCATTCTAAAGCAAATTATTAACTCAGCGGAAAGTCCCAACCACCAGAATTTCATATACAATAGTACCATGTATCCATCTGGGAAGTTGCTGGATTCACTGCTATTTGCACCTTCACACCACAAGCATATAAGTACAGTTAATAGCTAAGCCTTGAGCAACAGTATTAGTTACCCTAAAAGTTATCTTCAAGATTAAATACCTTTAAATGCTGCGGCACCCTGGATTTCCAGTTAACCAAACTATATTTCCAGCAGAAACTCCTGGAGTGTAGAGTAGTTCTCCTCTGTAAGCCCTTCTTGCTGGTCTTCTTAGAAAGCGGTGCTGGAACGTTTTTTTTTTTTAACCCTGTTGATAATTTGACTCTCTGTCAACTAGTGCTTGTCGACCCATCACTAGCCTTTCTTAGGGTGGAGTTGACTGGAAGGTTGAAGGGCTGAAGGCCATACATCATCTTCCCCTTCTCAATGTACCTTCGTATGAACAAGGCATCAGGACTATGAGGAAAGGAGGGAGAGCTGAGCTATCATATAGTCCACAGATTGCAGGCTTTCCCTCTGTCCTGCAGTGCTGGAGAAGGGGATTATTGCTGCAGGAAAAAAAAAAAAAAATCTGGCCACACTGTAGAAATAATCACCGCAGTTCAGATCTCCCCCCACCTCCCTCTGTTCTTTCTCTCTCTCTCTCTCTCTCTTTCTGTCTCTCCCTCTCTCTCTGGCTCTCTGTGCGAGGCCCCAGCTGATTCAGGCTGCATCCATCCATACATAAATCATTCCCCTTATTCTATTGGTTACATGGTACATGGCAAGTATTGATTTTTTCCGTTGCCTCATTGCTGGAGAACACTTGGTTTTTGTGAGACAGAAAAAGAAAAAGAAAAAAAAAAAAAAAAAAAAAGACAGACTAAACCAAATAAAACAAAATCCTCACCGGAGTTCAGTCTAGATAAAAAATTATCAGGCAGGTTTGAACCATCCTCACAATAACTGTGTTCCAAAAAGACCATACTTTGGGGAAGGCTCTTTCCTATCTGTTTGCATGTTCTTCCAGTATACTCTGTCTCAAAAGAAAAAATTGTTCCCGGTTGTGAAGAGCTCTGGGTGCAGGAATTAGGAGCAGCATACAGAAAGGGAGATGCTCTCTCATTGTGCAGGGCAAGAAGACATCTAATGGATCACTGTTAAACCAGGAAAAAAAGAAAGTTTAGTTAAAACACAACTTATTCTAACAACAAGAATAAGGAGACAAGAATAATGCCTCATGGCCAAGTGACATGTATGGGACAGGAAGAAAGATGTTTTTCTAGGTTTATTTTGTGTGGTAATAAAATGTGTAAGGGTGCCTTGTTTGTGCGAAATATAAATATAGAATGTGCCTCAGCTGTTAAAATATTGTGTCTTTTCATACTCAGAGACAGGACAGAGCCAAAAATGTGAATTGGTCTTAGTTTAGGATTCTGACATTTGAGTAACAGAGATAGAGTGTTCTTCAGAACCTAAGTTAAAACACCCAAGAGTTTTAATATGTGACTTGTCACAAAAACCAATTTGTTTTAAAGTGATAGTGACTCTTGGACTCAGTCCAAAGGGCTTTTATTTCTGAAATATAAAAATGACTTCTTTATGAGGTTATTTGATCCAAAGGATCATTCCAACAAACAGGAGGTTGTTGCAATGAGGAAATCATTATCAGAAGGTTACAGAGAAAGTATAAGGTGTGAAAAGACTGTAAAAAGCCCAATTTTAATGTTTAAACTTATATGACCATTGATTATCAAGCTATCAAAGAGTGAAGCTTAGGAACACGCAATTCAGCATGCTCCACAGGTGACAGGAAATTTTCTTTTGGATTTCACTTAGAGCCATCAACTAGCAAACATACCATGCACAAATTCCAGATGTGAAGTAGTAAGGGCTTCTTTAACTTACTTTAGGGTTTAAAAGAATTCCTCCTAACCCAACATATTTACTTTGCACAATAAAAAGAGTCTATTAAGTTAAGCTGTCAGTAACCTCAGAAGTTAGCTCAGGATTTCTCCTCCTTGCCCTCACAAAAGCTGTGCTGGGGGCTTCTTTTTGTTCTTTGTGTTTGTCAGTTGACTTTGCGGCCCTTGGTGCTTGGTTCATATTTATGATAGGGTCTGCCCAGTAGAAGATTCTGTGGAGCAAAGCTGCAAGGGACATGTCCATGGGAGTTGGGGCCAGCCCATCTAGGTGCACAGAATAATATATCTCTTTCTTCTTATTGTTAAGTTCCTTTTATTGAAGGACTGTGAACATCTCTTTTTGCATAGAAGTACTGATGCTTTTGAACTGTGGTGTTGGAGAAGACTCTTGAGAGTCCCTTGGACTGCAAGGAGATCCAACCAGTCCATTCTAAAGGAGATCAGCCCTGGGTATTCATTGAAAGGACTAATGCTAAAGTTGAAACTCCAATACTTTGGCCACCTCATGCCAAGAGTTGACACATTGGAAAAGACTGATGCTGGGAGGGATTGGGGGCAGGAGGAGAAGGGGACGACAGAGGATGAGATGGCTGGATGGCATCACTGACTCGATGGACATGAGTTTGAGTGAACTCTGGGAGTTGGTGATGGACAGGGAGGCCTGGCGTGCTGCAATTCATGGGGTGGCAAAGAGTCGGACATGACTGAGCGACTGAACTGAACTGAACTAGTTTATCTAACTTGCCATTTCAAGAGAATCTCTTTGAATGAAAATGTGGAAGGAGGGAGGCCTGCGTGGAATTTTGTCCAAATTAATATTTTGTTGTATTGTTTTGTTTATGTGGCTGTTATTATTTTGAGCTCCAATTTAGATGTGTGTTCTCTCAGCAGTCTCTCTGAGGAGAGTAAGATGCCTCTCTAAATACCTACGTGGTGAAAGAGTCCATAAAGGACTTTTAGATTTAAAAGAGTATTGTAGATTTAAAAGGAAACTGACAAGAAGATAACAAAAATGATAGGAAATGCTTTGAACCTGACTTCCAATCCAACAACTTGAACACATGTTTATTTAACACTTCTTGGGGACCAGAATTTACTGGAGCAAGGGAGGCTTCCAAGATATATGCTGGTGCTGTAACCCAGCACAGGGACCTCGCCCAGTAAACACCCAGTGTCCAGGCTGCTGCCCAGCAGAGGTAGGTCCCTTCTGCCTCTCCCCTGATGAGGCTTTGGCTATGTCTCTCTTTTGTATTCTCTATAGGTTGCTTCTCTAGAAAAGTCATATAATTACATTAAGTCATTAATACCCTTTTATCCTCATTAGCTGTAACAAGATTTAAGTGACCAGCACAGAGCCTTGCCTATGCACTTTATGATAATTTGAGACCCTATGGACCCACATGGAGAGATAACTCATCAAAACTAATGATTATCAGGTAGTGAGGGATTTGAATGCATTGTCATATAATTTTCACAACCCCATTTCTAAATAACCTTATTTTATGCCCATTTTAAAGATGAGGAAATTGTGGTGGAGAGAGGTCAAGTGAATTGCCTGAGGCTGACCAGTTACTAAACTGGGGAATCAGGTTTCAGACTCCTGCTGCTCTTAACCACTGCTCCTGTAGGGGAGCAGAGACGGCCAGGCTGGCTGGCTGAGGCCCATAAATTTAAGCTGGAAGTCTTTTGAGAGAGGTTATGATCAGGAAATGGCTTCTGTGCTGGCCCTGAAGCATGTTACATTCCACAGTTTTTGTACCTTATGGATATACTTTGAGTCACCATGAAAAAAAAAAAAAAGGAAACATTTAAATCTGCTAGTGGAGATTATTACCATTAGAAGGAATTTGTGTGTGTGTGTGTGTGTGTGAGCGAGCCCTTTTGAACATGAATTTAACTTTTAATATGAAAGTGTTTACCTATTAAATTACTTGTTAGGATAGATCTGGACACTCCTGGATGGGGTTCACCCAGATGAGGCTCACCCAGAGAAGTGACAGAGGCAGGCCCCAGCAAATGGGAATCCCAGGCAGAATTCAAACACTGCCTCTGAGCAATAGTGACTCTCCATGACAAATGGCAGGTATGCTCAGTTGAATACATAGGTTTTCTTTTTTTAAAAAATTTATTATTATTAAAAAGTTTATTTTGTACTATCCTTTTTTAAAATTATAGTTTATTTACAATATTACATTGTAAACCATATATTGTACACCTTAGTCTCAGGTGTACAATGTAGTGATGCAATATTTTTATAGATTATCTTCCATTTAAAGTTATTATAAAATATTGGGTACATTTCCCATGCTGTGCAATGCATCTCTGAGCCTATCTTACACCAATAGTTTGTGCTTCCCACCTCCCAACCTCTATATAGCCTCTTCCCACCCCACTGGTTACCACTAGCTTGTTCTCTATATCTGTCTGCTTCTTTTGGTTATATTCACTAGTTGTATTTTTTAGATTCCACATATAAGAGATATCATAAAGTATTTATCTTTCTCCATCTGACTTATTTCACTTAGCGTGATGTCCTCCAAGCCCATTCATGTTGTTTCAAATGGCAGACTTTCTTTTTTATGGCTGAGCAGGCAATGGCACCCTACTCCAGTACTCTTGCCTGGAAAATCCCATGGACGGAGGAACCTGGTAGGCTGCAGTCCTTGGTGTCGCTAAGAGTCGGGGACAACTGAGAGACTTCATTTTCACTTTTCACTTTCATGCATTGGAGAAGGAAATGGCAACCCACTCCAGTGTTCTTGCCTGGAGAATCCCAGGGACAGAGGAGCCTAGTGGGCTGCCATCTATGGGGTTGCACAGAGTCGGACACGACTGAAGTGACTTAGCGGCAGCAGCAGTATTCCAGTGTGAGTGTATGGAGGGGCACATCTTCTTTACCCATTCATCTCTGATAGACACTTAGGTTATTTCTTTGTTTTGGCAATTATAAATAATGCTGCTATGAAGATTGAGGTGTATGTATCTTTTCAAAGTAGTACTTTTAGTTTTTTTGGAGATAGGCCTAGGAATGGAATTGCTGGGTCAGATGGTAGTTCTATTTTTAGTTTTTGAAGAATCCTCACACTGTTTTCCATAGTGGTTGCATCAATTTAGATTCCTACCAATAGTGTACAAGGAAACTCTTTTCTCTACATCCTTGCCAACATTTGTTATTTATAGACTTTTTGAAGAGAACCAAAACATGACTCTTTCTTAATTCTCTTCTAATCAAACATTGCCAGGTGAGACTAAAAAAATAGTGAGTGAATATTCATTTGTAACATCATTTCCTGATCTTGTCAAACATTATGAAGTAGGAAAAAGTATAGTTGTGAAGTGGGTTGACTAGCTTGTTTGCATTCAGCCCCTTAAAGGAGGAAGCTGATTTAAACTTGTCTTACAGGAACTGGGTGCTTCCCCGGTGATTCAGTGGTAAAAGACCCACCTGAAATGCAGGAGACACAGGAGTCACGGATTTGATCCCTAGTTCAGAAAATTCCCCTGGAGAAGGAAATGGCAACCCACTCTAGTATCTTTGCCTGGAGAATCCCATGGACAGAGGAGCCTGGTGGGCTACACTTCATAGGGTTGCAAAGAGTGGAACATGACTCAGTGACTTAGGACACATGCACAGGAACTGAATTCATATTTTCCTGCTTGAGTCCCTTCCTTTCCAGTGTTCTTGGTCTCTATAACACAGTGTTATTTACTTAAAAAGCATTTATGCAAGTAGTGAAGGCAAGGAGATATTTCAAGATGTAACAATAACATTGATAATAATTATAGAGTTGATATTAATGTAGACAAACCATCATCAGGCATACATTCTCCTTCCTTTCCATTAAATTCCTATCATTACTTTTGATCTTCTTTGTGTCCATCTGACTGATAGATTGACCAGTCCCAAAACAGAGATCCAGAAGGTACATTATGATAGTGGAAACATAAGATTATGCACCAATAAAGCCTGCTCCCCAGCCACTTATTTGGTCTCCAACCTGTGTCAGCAGCAGACAAGTCCCCAGAATCAAGAGCTGTCCAAGTTATCAGCATGTAATTCATGGCTTGGATGGATAAACAAAAGAGGTGTAAGGGAAACAACCCAACCTGTAACCTGTGTTATAAACTGGACCGATAAGAACCAGGAAACAGTTATTTTACCTGAATTTATTGCTTAGCAACAAAGCTCTACCTCAAGAGAATGCTATTCTATGGTTACCAAGTAACTGACTGTGACAATTACCAAACAGCTGGCCAAGTAATCTACATACCCTTTAACCCCTGCCAGCTGAACAAGGGACTGAGGACAGCTCCCAAACAATAGATGCACATCTGATATTTTATTGAAGAGTCGACAGAAGCCACAGCTGTATTGCCACATGGATTTAACTATTTTAATTTGGACATCCAACTCTAGGATCTGTTGTGCTCAAAGGGTTATTGAAGCAGGGGAGACACCAGAAACAGTTCCTACCAGAAGGCTACCTGTAGAGCTTTGGGAGAAAATTTTTCCTAAACACAAATTTTTGCTGAGAAGGAAGTCCTCTCGAAGTTGTTCGGAGAAAGGCAAAACAAAATCTGGCACGTCACAATTTCTTTCTTTCTTTTTTAAATTTTTATAGGAGCAGAGTGGCTTTACAATGTTGTGTTATTTTCTGCTGTATAGTAATGTGAATCTGTCATACGTATACAAATATCCCCTCTTTTTTTGGATTTCCTTCCCATTTAGGTCACCACAGAGCACTGAGTTTTCTGAACTCTACAGTAGGTTCTCATTATCTGTTTTATATGTAGTATCAATAGTATATATACATATGTCAATCTCAGTCTCCCACTTTATCCCACATACCCTTTGCCCCCTTGGTGTCCATATGCTTGTTCTCCACGTCTCTGTCTCTATTTCTGCTTTGCAAATAGGTTCATCCATACCATTTTTCTAGATTCCACATAATTAATGTATGTTTTTCTCTTTCTGACTTACAATATTTTATTGATAAATGCTGAATTGGCTAGGCTATAGAATATAATGCATACACAATAGATTAGAACTTTCCAGTACTCTTAGATGTAGACAAGTGTTTTGTTGTTGTTCAGTCACTCAGTCGTGTCTGACTCTTTGCGACCACATGAACTACAGCATGCCAGGTTTCCCTGTCCTTCACTATCTCCCTGAGTTTGCTCAAACTCATGGCCATTGAGTTGGTGATACCATCCAACCATCTCATCCTCTGTCACTACCCTTCTTCTCCTGCCCTCATCAGGGTCTTTTTCAGTGAGTCAACTCTTTGCATCAGATGGCCAAAGTATTGGAGCTTCAGTTTCAGCATCAGTACTTCCAATGAATATTCAGGATTGATTTCCTTTAGAATTGACTGGTGTGATCTCCTTGCAGTCCAAGGGACTCTCAAGAGTGTTCTCCAGCACCACAGTTTGAAATCATCAGTTCTTTGACGCTTTTATGATCCAATTCTCACATCTATACATGACTACTGGAAAAACCATAGCTTTGACTATGCAGACCTTTGTCAGCAAAGTGATGTCTCTGCTTTTTAATACGCTGTCTAGATTTGATAGCTTTTCTTCCAAGGAGCAAGTGTCTAAATTTCATGGCTGCAGTTACCATCCACAGTGATTCTGGAACCCAAGAAAATGAAATCTGCCACTGTTTCCTTTCCTTCCCAATCTATTTACCTTGAAGTGAATATCACCATTTTAACACCAGAAAAGTTGGATTTAGATATCCTGGTTCTAAAGGACTCTATTATAAACTTAGATTACATATCAAGTAATTTTTATTCTGGACTCTGAGGAGGGAAAAAAATCTCAAGATATATTTGTTTGCAGTATTTGAATGCATGTCTTTAGGAGTTTTACTTACATCTAAAAATAATTTTCCCTATACCAGTGAACACTCCCCACAAACACCTATGCTTCAGGTTGCCAGCTTACGCATTTTCTACCCACAAATAGTTGTGGAAGGTGAGTCTGTTATATACTGGAGTGTCCTGAATAATTTAGAGAAAACCTCGCTACAACCCCTCCTACTTCCACAAGACCCACCGTGGGCATCCAAGAGAACCTATTTTTAGGAAGTGAAATCATGAATGAAACTTGTCCTTTAAAAACAAATGTGGAAGAACCTCCACATCCAAGTCACGAGTGGTCATTTTTAAAAGCTTTGCTTCTGTTTCAGTTGTCATGCTATTGTGAGAGATACCTTTGGAATCTTCAGAATTTAGTTTACCATTACATACTAAAGTCCATCATCTTACTCAGTAGTCACACTTCATTTGGGACCAACTGGATAATTTAGTACCTAGAACATTGTCTGGCACACAATTGCCCTTGATCCTTATTTGTGAATGAGTGAATGACTTCAGCTTCATCCACTCGTCTTATTAACCAGAAAGTGCTAAGTGAATTTGGCCAATTCAAAAATTCGAATTCATATCCACTAGATGATAATTCAGTCACTTTTAAAAATATTCGAAGGAATCTAGTGTCCATTCTTTCTTTTTTTTTTTTTTTTGCTCACTGAACAAAAGTTATAATGTTATAAATGTTTATAAGGTGCAGGTAATATTCTATGTATTAGGATATAATGATGAACTGAGGAAGAAGTACTCTTGACTTTCAGCAATGGGAGACAGAAAATAAGCAAATATATAATAAAATGTGAAGTGATAATATATACCACAGAAAAATAAATAAAGCAGAGAGGAGGGGATTGATGGGATGGGAGTATAAGTGTCTCTAATCAGTCCTAAAGGAGATCAGTCCTGAATATTCATTGGAAGGACTGATGCTGAAGCTGAAACTCCAGTACTTTGGCCACTTGATGCCAAGAACTGACTCATTTGAAAAGACCCTGATGCTGGGAAAGATTGAAGGCAGGAAGAGAAGGGGACGATAGAGGATGAGATGCTTGGATGGTATCACCAATTCAATGGACATGAGTTTGAGTAAACTCCGGGAGTTGGTGATAGATAGGGAAGCCTGGCGTGCTGCAGTCCATGGGGTCACAAATGGTCACACATGGGGTCGGACATGACTGAGCGGCTGAACTGACTGACTGAACTGAAGAAGATGGCATTTGAGCAGAGACCTGAACGGATGAGGGAGCAGGACATGGGAAATCTAGGGGAGATCTTTAAGGGGAAGAAATGGCAAGAGTAAGGGGCTCCCCTGGTGGCTCAGATGGTAAAGAATCTGCCTGCAATGCAGGAGACCTGGATTTGATCCCTGGGTTGGGAAGATCCCTTGGAGAAGGACATGGCAACCCACTCCAGTATTCTTGCCTGGAGAATCCCCATGGACAGAGGAGCCTGGTAAGCTACAGTCCATGTTTTCACAAAGAGTCTGACACAACTGAGTGACTAAGCACAGCACATTGCAAGAGTAAAGACCCCAGTGAGGGGAGTTATGTAGCTATTATAATGAAAAATCACTAATATAGGCAAAGTAATGAATAGCATTTTTAGGGTAATTGCTGCTGCTGCTGCTGCTAAGTCATGTCAGTCGTGTCTGACTCTGTGTGACCCCATAGACGGCAGCCCACCCGGCTCTCATCCCTGGGATTCTCCAGGCAAGAATAATGGAGTGGGTTGCCATTTTCTTCTCCAGTGCATGAAAGTGAAAAGTGAAAGTGAAGTCACTCAGTCGTGTCCAACTCTTAGCTACCCCATGGACTGCAGCCCACCAGGCTCCTCCATCCATGGGATTTCCCAGGCAAGAGTACTGCAGAGCCCCTTAAATGCCCTACTTTGTAGGAGGAAAATATTTACTGCATGTATAGGTTTCAGGAAGCATTTGCTGTAAAAATCTTATTAATCTAACCCTAAGACTGCTGTGCTTGTTACTGAATAGTTTTTTAGTAAGTATTCTGAAGGGCTTCCCTGATAGCCCAGTTGGTAAAGAATCTGCCTGCAATGCAGGAGACCCCAGTTTGATTCCTGGGTTGGGAAGATCTGTTGGAGAAGAGATAGGCCACCCACTCCAGTATTCTGGCCTGGAGAATTCAATGAACTGTAGAGTCCATGGGGTCACAAAGAGTCGGACATGACTGAAGGACTCACTTTCAAGTGTTCTGAACCCTTTTTTTAATACGATAATCTTTAAGATGCCAAGAGTCCTTTGGAACCATATAATATTCGCGGGACAATTAAGATACACATATTGTGGCACGTATCCTGCATGACCTGGTGTTGGAGTTGTTTGTGGGCTTGTCCATGCTTCCCTGCTAGAGTGGATACTCCCTAGGGGCATGTATCCACTAGGGGCATGATACACCTTTGTCTTTACTTGCCCACCCCCATCCCCACATGTGGAGTCTTCCATACGGTGGGTGCTCAATAAATATGTATTTTAAATATACATAAGTATAATAAAACATAAAGTTTAGCCCACAACCAAGCTGACTCCATGGCCCACTCTTATTCCCGCTCACGTGTACCCACAGCAAGTGCTGGCCCCTCACAACCATGCTTTTGGGAGGATTCCATTTGAGCCAGAACCAGAGTTTCTTATTTTGTGACTCGCCTCAGCACATCATACACTGGGCCGGGAGAGGATTTCTCTGCCTTCTATGGCCTGGCTTGTTCTTTCACCGTAGAATGTTTTTATGGATAAGTAGCCCATTGTGTTTTACATTTGTCATAGCTAATAATGAAGAAAAAATCTGACCCCACTTACCAGAACACTGCAATAGCAGTTTGACAACCTGAGGTTTGTTTAAAATAATGTGCTTTAATGGATTAATGGCCTTTCAGCTGAAAAAGATTACCATCAGCTAAAATGGAGGGTTGAATGCTAAAATCAGACAGCCCTGGTAAATCTTAATATTTTTATAATGTCACATAAAATTTTCCAGCCTGTACATTCCATAAGTACTGGTTTTTCTCGACATTTATAAATACACTGATTATTTTTGGAAATGAAATCTTTCCTAATGTTTTGAAATATAATTAAAATATCATGCATTTTCCATGAGTACACAACTTTCTGAGTATTTTCTACCTATTTCATCAACCAAGTTAATAAATCCTGTGTAAATAATGGCTACCATTATTAAACCCCTACTATGGCTCAGATGGTAAGGTGTCTGCCCGCAATGTGGGAGACCTGGGTTCGATCCCTGGGTCAGGGAAGATCCTGTGGAGAAGGAAATGGCAACCCACTCCAGTACTCTTGCCTGGAAAATTCCATGAACTGAGGAGCCTGATAGGCTACAGTCCATGGGGTCGCAAAGAGTCGGACATGACTGAGTGACTTCACTTTCACTTTCTATATACCAGCCATTTTATGCATTTCACCTTTAACACTTGAATAAATTCTGCATGAAAGCTGTTGCCAATCTAACTTTAAAGATGAGGAAACTGAAGCTCAGAAAAGTTTAATAGTTTACTCAACAAGTGAGTAACAGGCATAGGATTCAAAACTTGTCTTCTAGGCTCTAAAATAAATGTGTTTTTTTTTTTTTTTTTTTCTAGTATGTCACAAACATCTTGTACTTTTTCTTAGTAAAAAATGTTTTGGAATAAGAACAATCTGCGGTCTCTGACCCAAATACAGAAATAATTCCTTAAACTTTCAACATTTATTCAGCAAATATTCATTAAGAAATTACTCTTGCTTATGTCCTGTGTTCAGAGAAGGCAATGGCACCCCACTCCAGTACTCTTGCCTGGAAAATCCCATGGACGGAGGAGCCTGTTAGGCTGCAGTCCATGGGGTCGCTAAGAGTTGGACACAACTGAGCGACTTCACTTTCACTTTTCACTTTCATGCATTGGAGAAGGAAATGGCAACCCACTCCAGTGTTCTTGCCTGGAGAATCCCAGGGACGGGGGAGCCTGGTGGGCTGCCGTCTATGGGGTCGCACAGAGTCGGACACGACTGAAGTGACTTAGCGTAGCATGTCCTGTGTTAGTGCTGCTGAAGTAGCATTCATAACACTTCTCTAAGAGAAATTGCAAGTGTATCTAGGAGAGTAGAGACATGTACGGCTGCTGAAAACCCAGTTGGGATGAGGATTCTAGTGGAGCTACAAATTCAGGGCTAAAAGACACAGGTTAGAAGGAATTTTGGTGGGACAATGGCAGTTGCAGGAGGCTCACTGTTTCATCCATACCTTGAGGGAGGAGGAGCTTTCGCTGGGCAGAGAAAACTTGGAAGAATTTTCTAATTGACATGACGGCAAGAATGGCACGGTTGGTGAATGTGGGTCGGTCTTCAGGCAAGTGTCTGTCACTTACTGTGGATGGAGTGTAGTAGTGAATGTGGAGGGCAGTGGTGGGATTGAAAGTTGGGAATGTCAGTCAGCAAAAGTGGCCTGAGAATTCAACCCAAATTGAATACATGGCACTTAGTTTCCAAAACTTTCGGCTTTTCATCTTTTAGTCTTTTATCTGTCTCCTGATTATTGGAATTATGCATATTTGTAACGGAAACTTTGGAAAGTACAAACTAGTATAACAAATCAGAAAAACTAAAAGTGATCCTTGTCGTGTACTGCTCACATAGCCATGTTTTTGTTATTCACATACTGAAGAGAATTTTGACTATAGAACTTTTCACTAGGCTTTTCTTGCTTAACTTCTTATTGCCTCCATCACAATACCATCACCTGTGTAGTAGATGGGAGAAGGCAATGGCCCCCACTCCAGTACTCTTGCCTGGAAAATCCCATGGATGGAGGAGCCTGGTAGGCTGCAGGCCATGGGGTCGCTAAGAGTTGGACACGACTGAGCGACTTCACTTTCACTTTTCTCTTTCATGCATTGGAGAGGGAAATGGCAACCCACTTCAGTGTTCTTGCCTGGAGAATCCCGGGGACGGTAGCCTGGTGGGCTTCTGTCTGTGGGCTTCCGTCTATAAGGATCACACAGAGTCGGACATGACTGAAGCGACTTAGCAGCAGCAGCAGCAGTGTAGTAGATGTGTTTGGTGCCTGCCCATTCCATGTCCCTGTCTTTAAACAATTACCTTGCACCCAGAGCTGCTGAGAACATGTAGGTCTCACAAGTTCCATGTCAATGGGACATGCTTTTGTCCATTAGCCATAGCTGGCAGAACTATGTATAGATACCTGGCCAAGTTGGGTTTATTGTATCTTCTTCCCAGAAGTTTGGGACAAATGCACTGAAAGACTGAGTCAGTACAATGGTACTGGGTTCTGAAGCCAAATTTGGCATCAAGGTCAGTTAAAACCACATGCAAACTAAAGTTAAAAAGGAGGAATAGGCATAGTTCCCTTCAGAAGAGAGTAGAGGGGACATGTGGAGGGCCAGAGGAAGACTATGTGGACGGAGAGATGGAGACAGAGAGAGGCGAGAGGAACTCCCCAACCATTTTCCTGTTCCTCTGAGTCCAGCTCTACTCCTTGTACTTCATTCCAGTTAGATTCCCCACAGGAACCTATGCATTTTTCACAGGAAGTCATGTGAATGGATACTCAATCCCTCAACCAAAACATTCCTACCTAAGCAATTTATTTAACTTATTTTTAAACCTAAAGTTTTTTTCCCCAAATTTTTGCTTTTGATTCTTTTTTTTAAATATAAGCATGCTTTTAAAATTTTGATAATTATATCTTTGATCTTTTCCTCTGTCATTACTTTCATTGCATTTAAACTTAAATAATCTTTCCCTAATCGGAGATCAGGTAAAAATTTACCTTTATTTTTTTCTGTAGGTTTGAAACAAACAATGTAATTCTTCACATTTAAATAAAAATTTGTATGAAATTTGGTGTATGTATTTTTGGTGAGATGAGGATATAACTGAAACATTTTAAAAAATGCAAATAGTTATTTGCCCCAGATTAATCCTCCCTTTTCCGCCTATCTCCTAAATCATATGTTCAGATCAGATCAGTCGCTCAGTCATGTCCGACACTTTGAAGCCCCATGAATTGTAGCACGCCAGGCCTCCCTGTCCATCACCAACTCCCGGAGTTCACTCAGACTCACGTCCATCGAGTCAGTGATGCCATCCAGCCATCTGATCCTCTGTCGTCCCCTTCTCCTCCTGCCCCCAATCCCTCCCAGCATCAGAGTCTTTTCCAATGAGTCAGCTCTTCGCATGAGGTGGCCAAAGTACTGGAGTTTCAGCTTTAGCATCATTCCTTCCAAAGAAATCCCAGGGCTGATCTCCTTCAGAATGGACTGGTTGGATCTCCTTGCAGTCCAAGGGACTCTCAAGAGTCTTCTCCAACACCACAGTTCAAAAGCATCAATTCTTCGGCGCTCAGCCTTCTTCACAGTCCAACTCTCACATCCATACATGACCACAGGAAAAACCATAGCCTTGACTAGATGAACCTTTGTTGGCAAAGTAATGTCTCTGCTTTTGAATATGCTATCTAGGTTGGTCATAACTTTCCTTCCAAGGAGCAAGCGTCTTTTAATTTCATGGCTGCAGTCACCATCTGTAGTGATTTTGGAGCCCAGAAAAATTAAGTCTGACACTGTTTCCACTGTTTCCCCATCTATTTCCCATGAAGTGGTGGGACTGAGTGCCATGATCTTCGTTTTCTGAATGTTGAGCTTTAAGCCAACTTTTTCACTCTCCACTTTCACTTTCATCAAGAGGTTTTCCAGTTCCTCTTCACTTTCTGCCATAAGGGTGGTGTCATCTGCATATCTGAGGTGATTGATATTTCTCCCAGCAATCTTGATTCCAGCTTGTGTTTCTTCCAGTCCAGCATTTCTCATGATGTACTCTGCATATAAGTTAAATAAACAGGGTGACAATATACAGCCTTGACGAACTCCTTTTCCTATTTGGAACCAGTGTGTTGTTCCATGTCCAGTTCTAATTGTTGCTTCCTGACCTGCATACAAATTTCTCAAGAGGCAGATCAGGTGGTCTGGTATTCCCATCTCTTGAAGAATTTTCCAGTTTATTGTGATCCACACAGTCAAAGGCTTTGGCATAGTCAATAAAGCAGAAATAGATGTTTTTCTGGAACTCTCTTGCTTTTTCGGTGATCTAATGATGTTGGCAATTTGATCTCTGGTTCCTCTGCCTTTTCTAAAACCAGCTTAAACATCAGGAAGTTCATGGTTCACATATTGCTGAAGCCTGGCTTGGAGAATTTTGAGCATTACTTTACTAGCGTGTGAAATGAGTGCAATTGTGTGGTAGTTTGAGCATTCTTTGGCATTGCCTTTCTTTGGGATTGGAATGAAAACTGACCTTTTCCTAATCATATGTTAGGTTTATACAAATTACACATAGGTCTCTTACTAGGCTATCCTTTTTAAAGAAAGTATTTCTAGTCTACGGACAGTAATGATCCCTGGAGAAACTGGATTTAAAGAAGGATAGTGTTAAGTTAGAGGACTTAGGTTACCGAGTCATTTGATTCCCATGATTTTACTCTCCAGAACTCTGAATGACAAGTTGATATTTATATTGAAGCATTTTCATCTTCTTTCTGGGGTAGCTTGAGTAACTGACAATTTTGGTAATTTCTGAAGACTCAGTATAGGTTTTGTATGATAGAATTTCAACTTAAGAAATTGTGTTTTATTAAAAAAAAACACAAAACTATTCAGCGTTTTACAATGTGCAATGTACAATGTACAATGTCAGGTTTGAGCACCTGACAGAGGTGACTAGCACATATAGTCATGTTCTTCTTTTTTTTCCATTGTAAACTTGTTAATTGATTAGAGTCTTTCTTACTACTGAACTTGGATACATCAGAATCCTTCTTAACACAGTGCTTCAAGCGCTAGCTTCCCCAGTGGCTCAGATAGTAAAGAATGTGCTCCAGTGCAGACCATGATTTGATCCCTGGGTCAAGAAGATCCCCTGGAGAAGGGAATGGCTACCCACTCCAGTATTCTTGCCTGGAGAATTCCATGGGCTAAGGAACCTGGTGGGCTATGGTCCATGGGGTCACAAAGAGCTGGACACGACAAAGGGACTAACACTTCCACTTTTCTTTTTTTCAGACTAATTCTAGAAAGAAATATAAATGCCTAGATTAAAGGTAAACTAGAGGAGTTGTACTATGGAAATGGTATAGATTTAGGCAGTATTCTTAAAAATTTTGACTTAAATCAATAATAATTAAGACATTTTATATTTCACATTTAACCATATAAAGAGGATTACATTGGACAAAAAGGTGCATTTTATAAAAAAAGATATTTTATGCTAATTCTTCAATATTGGAATGAATATAGGTTAGCCTTTAAAAAATCTGTATTATTTAAAAATAAAACACTTTACTGTTTAATATTCTCAGAGACTTGATATAATCAGATGGAATGATTTTTGTCCTGGACTCTGTGATTTATCTGAACTAAAAAATTCAAATTTTTATTTCCCTGAATTTAAGTATCCCCTCAAGTCTTAGACTAAACCATAGTAGAAATTTGCCAATATGTGGTAAAAAAGTTTGTACTATCATCAATTTTCAGATCAGGTGATATTCATTGTTTGTTGTAGACTTATAGATTTGAGGATTATCTTCTCCCCTTATGCCTAATCATTATTTGGTTTAAAAAAAAAAAATTCTGGGCTAGAGTCTACTATATGCAGGCTGTGTGACCTTATCCAACTTACTTAAACCTTTTAACTTGAAACCTACAATAGGTTTGTATTAGAATCTTAAAATCTTTGTGCTTTTTAACAATCAATGCCAAACCCAAATATCTCATCTTTTAAGTTTTGATCATTTCAGCTTCCATTTTGTTCTTCTGTCAGTATTATATCCTGTGTTAAACCAAATAAGATAAGTGATGCCAAGACATGTTCACCTGAGCAAAGTGAGGTAATATGAGAGGTATGTTAAACTGAGCAAGGTCAAGAGAAGTTTGGGGTATGCTTAGAGGCTGGATGAAGCTGGAGTGTGGAGGAAAAGTATGGTGACTGCGTTTCCCCAAAGCAGATTGCTCGGCATTAAATTACATCCTCTGCTTTAGGATTTGGCTTTGGCATTGAAAGTAGGCAGAGGAAATATTTCTAGGATTTAATGGCCACTGTTTCCATCCTGTCATTAGGATCCAGAAGTTTCTAAAGATTTCAAGTGCTCTAGAAGTGTAATCAATACCCTCTGCTGGAGCTCAAGGGCTTCACTGGTGGCTCAGACAGTAAAGAATCTGCCTGCAATGTGGGAGACCGGGGTTTGATCCCCAGGTTGGGAAGATCCCCTGGAGGAGGGCATGGCGACCCACTCCAGTACTCTTGCCTAGAGAATCCCTGTGGACAGAGGAACTTGGTGGGCTACGGTCCATGGGGTTGCAAAGAGTCAGACACAACTGAGCGAGTAAGCACAGCACAGGACAGAGCTCAAAGTTGAAATGTCTTACTGTTAGGATTTCAGGTCTGGCAACCTTCTTTTTTCCGGTAGTTCAGAAGTAAGGAATCCCTGGACTTAACCAACACACCTTACTAAAGAGATGCATTGAGAAATTTATGATGTTTGGTTGTAAGATAAGATGACATTCATGGAAAACTGGTGTTCCTGGCAGGTAAAACAAGCAGATGATTGGAGATAGTTCATAAGTATCTGCTTCTACAGTCCAGAAGGTAATATATTTCAGACAGAGAGTTTCAGTGAGTTGGTTACTGACTTTAGACTTGAAGACCATGGAAATTTAACCTATTGTCAATTTTTGACCATTGTATGGAGCCTTGTTGATGGTTAGAACATTGAAAGGTGGAAAACTTGGGATGTTATATTTCAGTGTACTAAAGAGAACTTTAAAAGTACATCCTCATGGAAATAAAATTTTGATAAAATGGAGAGTGCCAGATGAAAAGTGTATCTCCTTTCATTATCTAAAGCCCTATTCCCAAAAGGCTACCGCCCATGATATTTTCTGCTTTTAAAACTCTTCAGTGGTTATCACTATAGCTCTAAATATCTATTTTCTAAAGAACTTTAAATATCTACTTCTTGGCTTATAAGTTTAAGCTTCTCTTTTAACTTCTTGTTGTCTTGTTGTGAAAAATGACTAATTTCATTTCACATCTACCACCCCTCTTCCTTTTGCCTTATCAGTTCAGTTCAGTTCAGTCGCTCAGTCGTGTCCAACTCTTTGAAGCCCCATGAATCGCAGCCTGCCAGGCCTCCCTGTCCATCACCAACTCCCGGAGTTCACTTAGACTCATGTCCATCGAGTCAGTGATGCCATCCAGCCATCTGATCCTCTGTCGTCCCCTTCTCCTCCTGCCCCCAATCCCTCCCAGCATCAGAGTCTTTTCCAATGAGTCAACTCTTCGCATGAGGTGGCCAAAGTACTGGAGTTTCAGCTTTAGCATCATTCCTTTCAAAGAAACCCCAGGGCTGATCTCCTTCAGAATGGACTGGTTGGATCTCCTTGCAGTCCAAGGGACTCTCAAGAGTCTTCTCCAACACCACAGTTCAAAAGCATCAATTCTTTGGCGCTCAGCTTTCTTCCCCATTTTTTTTTTTTTTTTTTGCTTTTGGTCCTCCTATTATACTTCAAATAGTATGTTTGGCTTTTATTTCTTGTTCTGTCAGCATCAGACGTATTGGGTAACTTCTCATGGTATAAGGTGTGGTGGAGCTGGTCACTTCTAGTTCTCCAACCTCTCCTCCTCACCTCCAACACCTACTGTTGGTCAGTTCTACCCTTATTTTTACATTTCAAAGATTTAAAGCATTTTCATCCTGAATGATAACTTATTAATTGTCTTTTATGCTTTATCTTTATATTGATCCTGAAAACCAAGTAGAAATAAAAATTAGTTACAATATTATGATATTGCTCAGTTTTATTCATTGTAGACCCAGAGTATAAATGTAGAGGAGATGTAATTTATGTTCTTACATCAAGTCTGCTTGGAGTAGAATACTTCAAGTTCCAATTTCAAGATTCATTTTTTTAGACTCAATAAATTTCTTATTATCATACTTTCTATTTTTGCCATGGTTTTTGTACAGCATTTTATTTTCCTGGAATTACTACATTCATTTAATTTTTTGTTATTGTTGACATCAGAAACATAAGCCTTCTTCATTATGCACCGTTCAAAAGCCAGAACACAGACTCTTCAGTCAGCTGCATTATTGTCTGCTCCCTTCCAGGTCCCTAAATCTAGGGGTTTTTTCATAGTATAACAGCTCCTATCTTTATTAGGGCTTCTCTTGTGCCTCCTTTTCTACTCTGTGTAGTGCCTTTGTCTCTTTTCTGTTTTATCCATTAGTGTAATCTCATATACCATTCATCTTTAAGATGGTGATTAGCAGAATTATGCTTGCTCTCAGGTTGAAGGTTTACAGTTTGAAAATTTAAGCATATATTGTCTACGGCCATACCACCCTGAACGCGCCCGATCTCGTCTGAAAATTTAAGCATATATTATTTTAATCTAAGTATCCAAGACATTTTTATTGACTACCCACCATTTTTCAGAGATAGACATTATGGACAATGTAAAGATGAATCAAGCATACACCATTCCTCTTTAACTAGAATAATAAGAGATCTACCTCTGTAAATAATTACACAATATAAAGCAAAAAGTAATAAGTATCACAAGAGAGAAGCAGACAGGTAATCCATATAATGTGAATGCTTTTCTTCTTTTTAGAGGAAAGATAGTATTGATGAATTTGAATGGAGTGAGAAAAAAAAATGGCTTTGGCTCAGAAGACTTGGGTTATGTCCTGGTTCTTACTAAATATATGACCTTGGACAAGCTACTTTGTAGCTTTTTCTACCCAGGTTTACTGTTTCTCAAGTGGAGACAATAGTACTTTTGCTGATTATAATACATAACTATTGGGAAGTTTATAAGAGATGATACATACAGTATTTTTATAAAGAATTTATACAAAATAGACATGATTTCTTTCAGAGACAGGCAGATCAGTTCAGTTCAGTTGCTCAGTCATGTCCGATTCTTTGCCACCCCATGAACTGCAGCATGCCAGGCCTCCCTGTCCATCACCAACTCTTGGAGTTTACTCAAACTCATGTCCATTGAGTTGGTGATGCCGTCCAGCCACCTCATCCTCTGTAATCTGCTTTTCCTCCCGCCTTCAATCTTTTCCAGCATCAGAGTCTTTTCCAATGAGTCAGTTCTTTACATCAGGTGTCCAAAGTATTAGAGTTTCAGCTTCAGCATCAGTCCTTCCTTCAGGACTGATGTGCTTTAGGATGGACTGGTTGGATCTCCTTGAAGTCCAAGGGACTCTCAAGAGTCTTCTCCAACACCACAGTTCAAAAGCATCAATTCTTTGCCGCTCAGCTTTCTTTATAGTCCAACTCTCACATCCATACATGACTACTAGAAAAACCATAGCTTTGACTAGATGGACATTTGTTGGCAAAGTAATGTCTCTGCTTTTTAATATGCTGCCCAGGTTGGTCATAACTTCTCTTCCTAGGAGTGTCTTTTAATTTCATGTCACCATCTGCAGTGATTTTGAAGCCTCCCAAAATAAAGTCTGTCACTATTTCCAATGTTTCCCCATCTATTTGCCATGAAGTGATGGGACTGGATGCCATGATCTTAGTTTCCTGAATGTTGAGTTTTAAGCCAACTTTTTCACTCTTTTCTTTTACATTCATCAAGAAGCTCTTTAGTTCTTTTTCACTTTCTGCCATAAGGGTAAGGGTGGTGTCATCTGCATATCTGAGGTTATTGATATTTATCCTGGCAATCTTGATTCCAGCTTGTGCTTCATCCAGCCCAGCATTTCTTATGATGTACTCTGCATATAAGTTAAATAAGCAGGGTGACAATATACAGCCTTGACATATTCCTTTCCCAATTTGGGACCAGTCTGTTGTTCCATGTCCATTTCTAACTGTTGCTTCTTGACCTGCATACAGATTTCTCAGGAGGCAGGCGAGGTGGTCTGGTATTCCCATCTTTTGAAGAATTTTCCATGGTTTGTGGTGATCCACACAGTCAAAGGCTTTGGCATAGTCAATAAAGCAGAAATAGATGTTTTTCTGGAACTCTCTTGCTTTTTCAATGATCCAGAAGACGTTGGCAATTTGATCTCTGGTTCCTCTACTTTTTTTAAATCCAGCTTGAACATCTGGAAGTTCATGGTTCATGTACTGTTTTAGCCTGGCTTGGAGAATTTTGAGCATTAATTTGCTAGTGTGTGAGATGAGTGCAATTGTGCGGTAGTTTGAACATTCTTTGGCATTGCCTTTCTCTGGGATTGGAATGAAAACTGACCTTTTCCAGTCCTGTGGCCACTGCTGAGTTTTCCAGATTTGCTGGCATATTGAGTGCAGCACTTTCACAGCATCACCTTTTAGGATTTGAAATAGCTCAACTGGAATTCTATCACCTCCTCTAGCTTTGTTTGTAGTGATGCTTCCTGAGGCCCACTTGACTTCACATTCCAGGATGTCTGGCTCTAGGTGAGTGATCACACCATCATGATTATCTGGGTCATGTAGATCTTTTTTTTGTATAGTTCTTCAGTGTATTCTTGCCACCTCTTCTTAATATCTTCCGCTTCTGATAGGTCCATACATTTCTGTCCTTTATTGAGCCCATCTTTGCATGAGAAGTTCCCTTGGTATTTCTAATTTTCTTGAAGAGATGTCTATTTCTACTGAAACAGAGGAAAACAATAGAATGGGAAAGACAGTCAAGTATTAGTTCTTTAAAACAAGGGATTAACTTATCCTCCTCTAATTTCAAGGAGGGATGCCATGAGTCAGTCCTAGGAATAGTGACATAAATTCCATTTAATTAATAATAGGCAACATGTAAAGTAGCAAAGAGCTTCCCTTTGATGACTCTGTCCAATGTTGCTCTTTTACTGGCTTGGTTAGAGCCAATCATTCTGACTGTGATGCAGTCTGTCTTGGAAACCATACTGTTAAGCAGTTTGCCCAGATTTTAGGTTTCCCACAGACCCTGACATTTGTCTTTTTTTTTTTTTTTTGCTTGGGTTTCTTCAGTTCTTTCCTGGTGCCCTGATATAGCAGATTGTGAGTGAGCTAAAAAGACATCTGGCTAATGCAGTGGTTCTCAGCCCTCACTGCTCAGGTTCTCCTTCCGACTGAGGAGCTTTAAAGACATGCTGATGGCCACGCCCATCCTAGAGATTCTGATTTTTCAGTCTGGGCTGAGTCAGGTATTTTTCAGTTAACAAAATCTCCCCAGGCAATTCTAAGCCATAGACAACCACTGAGAACCACCAGTATGCTGATGCTCTAATTTTGAAGTGCGTGCTCACCTGGAGAGTCTGAAGAGATGCAGGCTCTGGGGCCTCACTCCTAGAGATGCTGAATCAAGAGGTGTGGGGTAGGGCCTATGAATTTGCTTTCAAATATTAATACATCTAACTCTGAAGCAGGTGACCTTGTGACCACTCTTTAAGAAACTCTGTGTCTTAGACGCATCTAGTATCAATATGGTATCAGCCACTTGGGGACCACTTCATTACCTGGATTACAGAGGCCACCCAAGAGACACACTTTTCAATACATGGATATTTATCTTTCGTTCATTCATTCAAAGCAGTTGTTCATTCATTCAAACTCTCAGTTTAAGGCATTGTTTTGGGGCTGCAGGGGATTCAAAGGATGAATCAAGCATAGATATTATTCACTAAGAACCTATAGGCATGTGTGTGTGTGCTAAGTTGCATCAGTCATGTCTGACTCTGTGTGACCCCGTGGACTGTAGCCCACCAGGCTCCTCTGTCCATGGAATTCTCCAGGCAAGAATACTGGAGTGGGTTGCCATGCCCTTCTCCAGGGGATCTTCCCAACCCAGGGATCCAATCCAAGTCTCTTATATCTCCTGCATTGGCAGGTGGGTTCTTTACCATTAGCGTCACCTGGGCTAAACGTAAAACTGTAATTCATAGCTTACCTAAAGCTTCACTTCTAAAGTTGGTTTATAAGGTGGGAAAGGTAACCAGTCAAATTGCTAAGAAGGTGAACACTTTGAAGACAAACACACTGTCTTCAAAAGTTTTTTCCTCCAACTTTGGGACAGAATGCTCTACCTGCAGTTGAGTCTCACATGTAATTGGCTTGCATTTAGGGATAATGTTTGAAAAAGATATGTCTTTAAATACTGAAATCATATTCAGTGCACAGGACATGGCAGACTCCAAGCTTCCAGCCCTGGCTCACTTAAGCATGCTGTCTTTGAGTGGGGTTAAGTTGGTGATACTATTGGGGAAGGAGTGCCTGCACTATTTAAATAGGATTCTCTTCTTGCTCATGCTGTCCCTCTCTTCAAATTTTATTTAAATTTTCTTAAGATCAATGGGTACCTGATAATACAAAACCCTATTCTAGAATGTGAAAGGTGTTTAAAGTGTGAAGACATGGGAAACTCCATTATCAAATGAGAGAAATTTTAGCCAGCTTCAAAATAACTGTGTAAAAATTGCCAGAGAGAAAATCTACCAGACTTTTATGAGGAATAAGGTAAAAATTCAACAGTAAGCTTGTTTGGGAGATTGACTGAAGTCAAAACCATAAAAATTTCACAAAAGGTAAAGAAAGGGTAAGACATTAATGTATAAATGACAGATCAGTGCATGCCTCTCCAAGGATGCTCATTGTGTAAGTGTTAGTTGCTCAGTTGTGTCCAACTCTTTGCCACCTCATGGACTGTCCCAGCACGCCAGGCTCCTCTGTCTATGGGATTCTCCAGGCAAGAATACTGGAGTGGGTTGCCATTTCCTTCTCCAGGGGATCTTCCTGACCCAGGGACTGAACCCAAGTCTACTACATTGCAGGCAGAGTCTTTACTATCTGAGCCACCAATGAAAACTAAAGCTAGAATAATCCTATTTTACTGTAGCCTTTCTTAGGCCATTGTGAACACACTGCAATGATCCAGACCCATAGAGATCATCCAGTTGTGGCCAAGCAGGGAATTTGCGGGGGCTGATCACTTTCCAGTCCCATTCTAATCAGGACATGACAGTTACTGGCAGGCCCCCAATCCAGAAAAGTCCCTTTGTTACTTTTGTATTCTTTGTACATTATGGAGCCCTTAGACACAGGTGCATACTGCTGCTGCTAAGTCACTTCAGTCATGTCCGACTCTGAGTGACCTCATAGACAGCAGCCCACCAGGCTCTGCCATCCCTGGGATTCTCCAGGCAAGAACACTGGAGTGGCTTGCCATTTCCTTCTCCAATGCATGAAAGTGAAAAGGGAAAGTGAAGTCGCTCAGTCGTGTCCAACTCTTAGCGACCCCATGGACTGCAGCCTACCAGGCCCCTCTGTCCATGGGATTTTCCAGGCAATAGTACTGGAGTGGGGTGCCATTGCCTTCTCCACAGGTGCATACTGCTGCTGCTGCTGCTAAGTCACTTCAGTCGTGTCTGACTCTGTGCGACCCCATAGACGGCAGCCAACCGGGCTCCCCCGTCCCTGGGATTCTCCAGGCAAGAACACTGGAATGGGTTGCCATTTCCTTCTCCAATGCATGAAAGTGAAAAGTGAAAGTGAAGTTGCTCAGTCGTGTCTGACTCTTAGCGACCCCATGGACTGCAGCCTATCAGGCTCCTCCACCCATGGAATTTTCCAGGCAAGAGTACTGGAGTGGGGTGCCATTGCCTTCTCTGACAGAGCAGTCATCCCAGGAACATTTGGCAAAACCAAATCGGTCTTTCTCTGGTACTGGTTCCATGGTCAGAAGCACTGGGAGTGTCCATGGCCTTATGTACCTGTGGGGTTCCATCTGAGACTGAGACTGTTCAAGGGGAAAAAAAAGTCTCACTTTAAGAAAAGGGAAGAGGTTTATTTTTCTACTGTTGTCTTACCTTCGGACTTCATTCATTTTATGTTAATTTTTAGTAACTCATACACTGGCCACCCCTAACATTTCAGCACCTGAGATGAGAAGACAAATGGAGGCCCACAAACCATATGTCTACAGATATAAAAGTTCCAAATCAAGCTAACAGACTGCTAAATGAAATATATTCTTTTTTTTTTTTTACTTTGACACCTATACCTCCATAATGACAAAATAAAACTAATGTCAGTGATGCCATGTATTTATAAAACAGAAAACTGGCAATAAAAATAAAGAGCATTTGTACATATACAATGAAAAGTATACAATTTAATTATATTTTGGAAAAAATATAGAGTAAATGGGAACATTTTTTAAATTAAAATTGCTTATCATATAAGCTTTAAGTTACATTTATCCAAAAATATTCAAGATTTATCAAAATTAACGGGTAAAATACAAATTATAATTAATGAGTCTAATAATTTTTAAGGGCTTCCCTGGTGGCTTAGTGGTAAAGAATCCTCCTGCCAATGCAGGAGACATGGGTTCAATCCCTGATCCTGAAAGATCCCCTGGAGAAGGAAACAGCAACCCACTCCAGTATTCTTGCCTGGAAAAATGCCTGGATGGAGGAACCTGGTGTGCTACAGTCCATGAGGTTGCAAACAGTTGGACATGAGTTAGCAACTGAAAAATGACAACAACAAATAATTTTAAAATAAAGCCAGCATTTATTTTTTTTTTTATTCTTCCAATTTTATTTTATTTTTAAACTTTACATAATTGTATTAGTTTTGCCAAATATCAAAATGAATCCGCCACAGGTATACACGTGTTCCCCATCCCGAACCCTCCTCCCTCCTCCCTCCCCATACCATCCCTCTGGGCCGTCCCAGTGTACCAGCCCCAAGCATCCAGCGTCATGCATCGAACCTGGACTGGCAACTCGTTTCCCACATGATATTTTACATGTTTCATTGCCATTTTCCCAAATCTTCCCACCCTCTCCCTCTCCCACAGAGTCCATAAGACTGTTCTATACATCAGTGTCTCTTTTGCTGTCTCGTACACAGGGTTATTGTTACCATCTTTCTAAATTCCATATATGTGCGTTAGTATACTGTATTTATGTTTTTCCTTCTGTAAAGCCAGCATTTAAAATTTATTTTTAAAATTTGACTATTTTCATGAATATAAACGGCTTCCCAGGTGGTGCTAGTGGTAAAGAACTTGCCTGCCAATGCAGGAGATGTAAGAGATGCATATTCAATCCCTGGTTTGGGACGATCCCCTGGAGGAGGGCATGGCAACCTACCCTGTATTCTTGCCTGGAGAATCCCATAGACAGAGGAGCTGGGCAGGCTACAGTCCATAGTGTTGCAAAGAGTCAGACATGACTGAAAGAGACTAAGCACAGCACAGCATGAATATAAAACTGTTGCACAGTTCTAATGTTGAAAGTTCATCTGGTTGCCAACATAAAGAATTTGTATTATTCTTCATATATATATATTTTTTAATTTTTCAGTCACTAAGTCTAAGTTGGATTCAGAAAGATACCCTGGAAAAAGAAATGGCAACCTACTCCAGTATTCTTGACTGGAAATCCCATGGACAGAGGAGTCTGGAGGGCTACAGTCCACGGGATCTCTAAGAGTTCTTAGTTTCTCCCTCTTTCTGAATCCAACTCAACTGCCAGAGCCTTCCACAGACTTTTCCATGAATTGTTCAAGAAATGGAACTTTAATAAGCAGAATCCAGATCATGAACTGGTAAACCAAGTACCAGGCAGGAAGCAGGGATACAGGATTCTAGTCTCTCTCTGCCATTCATTTTTAGCTGAATGACATCGATGTCACAATTGTTCAAAACTTATGTAGTTTTACATTAGTAAATTAATCAAAGTATTTTCTCGGTTTTGCATATAGTGATGAACTATGGCAAGAAACTTTTAGGTCTGTTAGGTGCACACACAGCAGATTAAATAGAGATTTCTAATGTTTATATGGCTTGCAGGATCTGGCTGAATGATATTTGTTTACTGACTCATTAAGAGCAAAGAAAATCTACTTGAAAACCATTTATTCACCACTACCCATGGTAGGTATTAAGGTTTTAAAGGTGAAGCAGCCAGAGTACCTGTTCTTAAAAAGCATGCACGCAAACAATTTTAGTAGAAAATTTGTATCACTTTGTATCACTGAGAGTTCTTCAAGTTGCAGAGGTAGTCTCAAAGAACAAAGGGATTCCTTGAGGAAGAAAAGGAGTGGGAGTGTTAGGAAGGCCCCCACATGAGGAGAACCCTGAGGGGAGCAGTAAGATTACTTTACTCTCTAAGCTCCCCAGTAGTGTGAGAGCTGTCTGGGTGGTAGCTTTTGATGAGTATCTTCTTTTCGGCAAAGTAATGAGATATCACTGATTGGAGTTACTACAAATAGTGAGCCAGTGAGCATCAGATTTTAATGTGGGCATTTGATTCATGTGCTTTTCTATGGCAGTGAATGGTTCAGGTTTCAAATGGTGCGTGTTTCCCTGCAATGGGCCTAAGGGAGGACATACTGTTGAGCAGAGCCTTAGAGATGGATTTACGGGCGTGTTACTTAAGCTTTTAGATTACTTGTCTCATTAGCAGTGGTGGGAATGACAAAGGGGAGAAGAAGGAAGAGGCCAGATTCGCTTGGTATGCAAATGATTTCATATTCATAGACTCAGAGCTCTGATAGCAAAATATTCCCATGTCTGCCTGTGAATCATCTCAGCCAGGGAACTTAGTACTGAGTCTGCTTATAGCAAGTTCTCAAGAAATATTCTCTGCATCAATAAAGAGCTATTAAGTACCCACTATGTAACAGGGACTGTAGTAAGCACTTAAATATTTGTGGAATAAATTATTATAATATAATTAATAAAATGCCAAAGAAAAGCCAAATGGCCTATGTGAGCATTTGGTTGTCATAAAAGGAATGAAATATTGATTAACCTCTAACCACATGTCATACAAATGCATACTACCCTAAATATGTAGCTTACCAATGTCATCCAAGGGAACAATAATTTTTGTCTTTGTAAAATGTTTACTTGGCAAGTAAAAGAGGAAATTAAGAGATTTGTCTGGCTTTGTGTTTATACTGGGTACTCTTCTAGCAGTTTTCTCTACCACTTTTCTCTTGTGTCAGACACACGTATTTGGGATCACCTATGAAATACTGCAGCACCGAAGACCAAAAGTTGACATCCTAAAGTTAACGGAACCTCTTCTCAACATTTATGCTTTTGGAGGGATAGAGGAGAGTATGGACCAGGTATACTTGAATCATTTCAGGGCTATACTGGGGCAAAAACAAATATGAAAGTTTTTAAAAACATATATATTTGGAAGATTGGGAAAGGACAAAGAAAGAAGTAAACAACTTTGATGCGTTGTTCGTTTCATAATCTTTTGTTATTAGGATGTAGTATTCCCAGGACATGACATTTGAAAACTTGCAGTTTTTATTATGAATACTCTACTTTTTTGTCACAAGAGAATAAACAGTTCATCAGCCAAGTTTTTAGCTACCTAATGTACAATGACATCACTGACACAATGGACATGAGTTTGAGTAGGCTCCGGGAGTTGGTGATGGACAGGGAAGCCTGGCGTGCTGCAGTCCATGGGGTCGCAAAGAGTTGGACACAGCTGAGCGTCTGAACTGAACTCAACTGAATGTACAATTGGCACTTGAAAATCACAACCAGTAAAGATAGAAAAGCTCCATTTGTTGTGTCAGAGAAAATGATTTCTTCAGTCATCACCCAGACCAAAACATTACAGTTATGTGTCCAAGTTCTCCAAATCAGTCCAAACTCCTCCTTTTGGACAAGCCCTTTTTCTTTCAAAGCACTCATAGAAAATTTGGTTAGGACCCTGTAGAACAATATCTCTATCTGAAAATGGTCAAAAGAATTCTCAAAAATATATTGGAAAAATATAAGAGTTACCTGGAAGGTGAGAAATAGAGGGAAGGAAACCTGTTAGCTTCTGGAGTCTCAATCTGCTCATGATTATCTGGAGAAGGAAAATAAGTTGCATTGGAACAGAGTTTTTGGCAGGTAGGCTCATCTTCAGCTCAATTAAGCAATGATGCTAATTCAGTTCATTGAGCTTAAGGGCTACATCTGGACCCAGATTTGCTTGTAGAAGGCTCATGATTTTCTTTGAACACTGTATTATTCTTCCTCACCTTCCAGAATTTGAATTTTCCTCATCCTCATTAGTTTTGTTTTCCTCATTAGTTTTGTTTTCCTCATTTCCTCTTTAGTTCTGTTTTCATCATCTTTTCTACTTGGCTTTTCTTCGCTATTGGACAACATTGTGGACTTTCAGTGTTTGCTGGTGTTTGTGGACGTCAGACAGTTTGCTGGCTGAGAGATTTGGTCACAAGTCAGAAACAAGGTATGGAAAGGTAGAGGGAAGGAAATGACAGTAAAACAGACTTTGGGCTTTCCAGGTGGCACTAGTGGTAAAGAATCTGCCTGCCAATGTAGGAGACAAAAGAAACACGGGTCCAATCCCTGGGTCTAGAGGAGGAGGGCATGGCAACCCACTCCAGAATTCTTGCATGGAGAATCCCACTGACAAAGGAGCCTGGTGGGCTACAGTCCATAGAGTCTCAAAGAGTCGGACACAACTGAAGCGACTTAGCACACACGCATGCCTGAAACAGACTTTACTGATCAGATTCTTAACTACTCAAATGATATTTGGAAGAATAAATGAATTTCTAAAATTGTGCAATTTTAATTAGTTGTGTCATGGTGTGGTAGATATGCTAAAGTCAAAGTCAAGGGTCACTTGTTCACCTGGGATCCAAACAGAAGTTAAATAATGATTATTTAATTTATTAAAATAATATATTTGTGATCAGTCTAAGCTAATCTATATTTTGTCTTCAAAAGCTACAGTATGAGACTTGTTATTATAGTCTTATGGCCTATTCTTTTGTGTGAGTGTGTATATATATATATATATATATAAATCCATAAACAGGGAACAAAAATCTGTTCCCAGTGCCTTGAAGGAAATCAACCCTGAATGTTTACTGGAAGGACTGATGCTGAAGCTGAAGCTCCAATACTTTGGCCACCTGATGCAAAGAGCTGACTCATTGGAAAAGGCCCCGATGCTGGGATAGATTGAAGCAGGAGGAGAAGGGGATGACAAAGGATAAGATGGTTGGATGGCATCACCAATTCAATGGACATGAGTTTGAGCAAGCTCCGGGAGATACTGAAGGACAGGGAAGCCTGGTATGCTGCAGTCCATGGGATTGCAGAGTCAGACATGACTGAGCAACTATAAACCTTTATATTATTTCTCACCTGTAGGTCCCAGAGTTCCCCAAAAAGTAGAGAGTACCTAGTTTTGGTTAGGGAAGAGGACTGTCAACAGGTGGAGTTAGCTGTAACATGAAGAAAAGAGGGGGAAAGCTTGAAAAGTGCCTTAAAGCAGTGCTTTTCAAACTTTAGTGTGCCTCAGAACCCCCTGGAGGGCTCCTTAAGACATATATTTCTGGGGCCGTGTCTCAGAGCTTCTTATCCAGTGGGTCTGCGATGAGACCAGGAATTTGTGTTTCAACAAGTTCCCAGGAGAGACTGAGCTGCTGGCCTGGAGAATTGCTATAAAGTCCAGGGGCGTTTGAAAGGAGAAAGAGAGAAGTGGTGCAGTCTGTTAACATCTCAATGAGTGAGGTTGATTAGTTTAGCATACCAGCAATTTAAAGCATACCAGCAATTTAATACCAAAAAAAAGTCCCAATTTTTATATATTTTTAGTGCTTTGTCTCAAGATTCAGATGGTTTCCTTTGAGTATCAGGTACATTGTACTTCCTTGATGTTCCTTTTCTGGGAAAAGTTGGGTTTATTTGCTTTTAGGCTGCTTGTGCCCTTAGGTCCACAAGATCCCATCAGGGGGTCTTCACTAGTAACTTGGACCCTGCAGGACTGAGGATATCTGTGCCCAACAAGGGCTTAGGAAGATGAACAGTCCATATTTTAGTGTTCCCATGCCATTAACAAAGACATGTGCTTTGTTTAAGATTTTGTCTAATTGTAGTCCTCAACTTCGGAGCTCAGAATCAATTGGTGGGATAATTTATGTGGGGGATAATTTGTAAAAAAAAAAAAAAAAATCTGGTATATTTCCTATATTGGAAAGAAAAAAGAGAGTTTAGTTTGAGAAAACTTAGGGGAGATGAGGACTGCATGTTCTACTTGAGAGAGGATAAGAATGCCTGTGGCTGGAGGAGTTGGATTTAGGGTGTTTGTAACATCATAGAAATTGGGTCTACACAGCCAAAAAAGGCTATTTGATGAAAAAAGAGCAAGTCTGAAATTTTGCTGTGTGTGTGTGTGTGCATATGTGTGTAGAGCCTGAACGTTCTTACTGTAATATCACAGTTGGAATGTCAGTACTAATGTTGAGTTCACCAACTCAGGGATATGATCTTCTGTGAATTCTTGAGGATACCTAGAGATCCAAATCAACTGGATATTGGATACTAGATCATTACGCTCTTTCCAAGATGGGTGGTTTATTTGATAGGTCCCCAGTCACCTGAAATGTGTGAAAACCTTGGGTTGTGTTTGGAGGCTTCAAGCTCTCCTGAGTCAGACCATGTGAAATTCCCACTGCCTCCCAGGCTTCAGCTTGCACTCCCTGTACCCAAAGGGGCACTGTTGTCCCTTCTTCTTTAGCCAACCCTGGCACTGACCTGAGCAACTGGAACATTATAAAGAACGAGTCATTGTTCCTAGAGGATCTGTGACTAGAAGAATCTACTGCGGTCTAGATTGCGAGGGAACTTTGCTTTAAGCCCGGCAACCCACGTTCCATACATCAAAATCATTTGAGTGAACAAGTGTATCTTTCTAACATAAATGCATGTTGAAGTATTTGGGGCTGTGAGCCAGTTATTTTAATACTGTTCGCTTTAATCAAATCCACACCCTGGTGGCTCAGACGGTAAAGCATCTGCTTACAATGCGGGAGTTCCGAGTTCAATCCCTGGGTCGGGAAGATCCCCTGGAGAAGGAAATGGCAACCCACTCCAGTATTCTTGCCTGGAAAATCCCATGGAGGGAGGAGCCTGGTAGGCTATAGTCAGTCTGTGGGGTGGCAAAGAGTCGGATATGACTGAGCAACTTCACTTTCGCACTTAGCTAAGGTAATTAAGACATTGGAGTTTCAAATTGGATTGGCAGAAGAAAGGAAAAAGAAAAGAGAAATGCATAAGCTTTTGAAATTAGTCACATTCTCAGGCCTTCCATCGCAAAATCTAAACAAAAACAAAACAATATACTTGCTTCCACTGATAAATTTCATTTCGTATAGTTCTTTGGGAAGGATATTTGAACTTCTGGTTCAAGTTTAGAGACTAATCTTCAAACACTGCTGCTGCTAAGTCACTTCAGTCGTGTCTGACTCTGTGCGACCCCATAGATGGCAGCCCACCAGGCTCGCCCATTTCTGGGATTCTCCAGGCAAGAACACTGGAGTGGGTTGCCATTTCCTTCTCCAATGCATGAAAGTGAAAAGTGAAAGTGAAGTCGTGTCCGACTCTCAGCGACCCCATGGACTGCAGCCTACCAGGCTCCTCCATCCATGGGATTTTCCAGGCAAGAGTACTGGAGTGGGGTGCCATTGTCTTCTCCGCTTCAAATACTATCAGTATTCAAATACATCATGATTTATTTTCCAATCAATTTTTGCATGCGTGTGTGCTAAGCCGCTTCTGTTGTGTCTGACTCTGTGTAACCCTATGGACTGCAGCTGGCAAGGCTCCTCTGTCCATGGGATTCTCCAGGCAAAAATACTGAAGTGGATTGCCATATCCTCCTCCAGGGGATCTTCCCGACCCAGGGATCAAACCTGTGTTTCTTATGTCTCGTGCGTTGGCTGGCGGGTTCTTTACAACTAGCGCCACCTGGGAAGCCTGAATCAATCTTTATAAAGTACAAAAATTATATTTTATCCCTGTAAATTCAAAATGTTCAAGTCTGCAAAATCCGAGGCATAAAAAGCGGCCCTTGAAATACTGCTTATTTTGGTTTTCCCAGAAAGTGATATTATGATGCTCTTTCAAAACAGCAGAAATAGATCCAATGCCCTCAAAACACAGAGGGTATTTTAAAAGTTACTAATAGATACAAAGAAAATTGTTACTGACCAGGGTTCTTGGCTTCCTTAATCAATAGAAATTGATAAAAGGCCAGACAAGAAATTCAGGCAAGGCTTTATTGGGGTCCCTGCTATAGCATGAAGGAGCAAGAATACATAACAGGTTCCCTTGCTTGCTTACTCAAGGCAGGGATGAGCTGATTGCTTACATGGGGTGAGGGTAGGGGTGGGTTCCGGGCTCAGGCTGGAGAAGTGGCTTAGGTGGTTTGTCCTCCCCTTTGGTGGTCTGTTCAGGGGCCATGAGCAGTACCCTCTTTTGCTCTCAGCTCTTCAGAAGTGACAGGTGGGTTTTTGGTCTTTTGTATCTTGTCCATAATTTGCCTCAACTGCACATGCACAGTCATTTTTAGTCCCTTGTGATTTCTTTGTATTTTGTTGTTTAAGGAGACATTTGTCCAATTACAAGCACTGCAGCAAAGGGTCCCAGGTCCCAGCCTGTCTCAAAATCTCAATAATAAATTCCTAGGGAAAATGCAGAAGGTAAAGTGTTTTTATAGTTGTTATTTACTATACTCTAAAATTTCGAGACATATATATGTGTGAGTATATATATATATATATATACACACACACACATACATGAGCTGATACTGTATTTTGACTACTTGAGTTTTGTATCTTAGTTCTTTTGATGGGTTCCAAATTCAGACAGATTTAAGATGGTGAACAATCATCACCCTATAACTTCTCCAAGAGATAGTGCTGCAGAGATTACCTAAAGAAGGTTATTTTAGGAATTTCCCTTTCTGATAAAGCTTTAATGTTTTCCCTATTCTTTATCTCGGTCCATGAGTAAAGAGCTGAAGGCGTGGGAGAACTTGCGTTATTTACTTTTGTCCTACTCCACCATGACCGCACATACCCCCTTACAGTTACTTACATGCCAACTGCCTTCCCCCTCTGTCTTCCCTCCCCAACTCTGCACCACCAGGTACTGTGCTTTCTTTTTCGCTGTCTTTGCCCTTTTCTTGAATTCTTTCTTTCCGTCTTACCCTTACAACTTCTCTGGCTTGTAAGGCTTTACTTTGTGCTAAGAGTGTCACTACTTCACCCCTCAAGTGAAACTGAAAGTTGCTCAATCATGTCCAACTCCTTGCCACCCCATGGAATAGTCCATGGAATTCTCCAGGCCAGAATACTGGAGTGGGTAGCCATTCCCTTCTCCAGGGATCTTTCCAACCCAGGGATTGAACCCAGGGCTCCCGTATTGCAGGCGGATTCTTTACCTACTGAGTCACCAGAGAAGCCCCAGAATACTGAAGTAGGTAGCCTATCCCTTCTCCAGCGGATCTTCCTGACCCATGAATTGAACCGGGGTCTCCTGCATTGCAGGTGGATTCTTTACTAGCTGAGGGATGCATTGTAAAGTCACCTATATTGGATTATCTCTTGTGTTGTTTTTGTGATTAGGTATCATTCTACTTTGGGCTTCCCTGCTAGGTCAGTGGTAAAGAATCCACCTGCAATGTAGTAGTTGCAGGATATGCAGGAACGATCCCTGGGTTGGAAGATCCCCTGGAAGAGGGCATGGCAACTCACTCCAGTATTCTTGCCTGGAGAATCCCATGGACAGAGGAACCTGATGGGCTTTAGTCCATAGCATCCAAAGAGTCTGACATGACCAAAGTGACTTAGCATGTACATATCACTCTGTTTATATAACAAGGTCTGAAAACTCTTTGAGGGCAGCCTCTTAAATTTATACTCGCTGGTGTATCTTGAAATGCTTTGCAAATATTAGATGCTTCATAAATAATAGTTGGTCAATTTACCTTGGGCAGTCTTTGCATTGTTGTTTTCAGGTAAATATTAAAATGTTTAAAAAAAGATGGGATCTTTTGAATATTAAAATGTTAAAAAAGATGGGATCTCCAGGTGGTTGATTTGTTTAGCCAATAGTTTTAAAATTTGTAAACTCTTATTAGTTGTACTCCAATTAAGTTGCTAATGGAAGCTGACAGGAAGGACTAGTTGCTTCTATTTCAGCTTAATATGAATAGTAGTAACATTCTTGAGTTTCTGCAACATGACAGTCAAGCTAAGCTTACTTTAGGTATTGCATTTAATCATTAAAACGCTGTGATACTACTGCTGTCATTGTCTTGTTTCACTAGAGAAGCTGAGTCTCCAATATGTTGCCAGGTTCTAGATGTCAGAGCAGGGATTTGCACTTGAGGCTTCTTGACACCAGAGCCCAAACTTTTAGCCATAATGCCATGCTACCATAAAGCTTTCCCATGTTCATTCTAAAGGAGTTATTCAGGCACTCAGCAGATATTCTTTGTGCTTGTCAGCTGTGGTGCTAACCGGATGGAGTACGTCAGTTGCTAGACTAGTGGTGGAGAATATCACTCTGGAATCAGCTGGACCGGAGCTTGAATCGAATGCTTGTTACATAGAAGCTATGAGGTCAGAAAGAGTTAACCTTTCTGATTCTCAGTTCCATCATCTAAAATATCAAAATTGTTATTCTGTTAACTGAGACAATGCCAACAACATTCTTACCCCAGGGCCTGTAAGTGCTCAAGAAATGTGAACTCTTAATTACAATCTCCATTCAAACTACCAAAAATTACATTAATGAAGGTAAGTGAGGAAATAAGCCACTGGAGTCTGTGCAAAAGGGATGCTTGAAAGGACAGAACTGCAGTCTCCCAGGGGCTTAGAAATATATAGCATATCAATATTTTCTAAAATCCGTTCTTTTCTTTAAATATAAGAGTAATTGTGCAGCACCCACAAGGCTGTAAGCAGATCAATGGAGTCATGGAAGCATTTGGGGACTAAGGTCCTCGTGAGCAAGTCTCTGTGTGGCTTGCTGTGTGCGAAGCAGCCTCGCACACACAATATTCTGCTTCCTCTCTGCAGGGCTCTAGCTGAGCCTTGTGCATGGCACGGGCAGAACTCAGGCATTTGGGTGGAATGCTGTCGTCAGAGAAGGTCCAGGGCAAATTGGGAGTAAGAGATTTCCTTTCATAGAACTGGGAAAGTTGGAGAGCTTTTTTTTTTCTTTTGACCCTTTTCTGTTTTTCTTCAGGTTCTCTGCTTTATTTGTTTCATAAAAGAACTTAGGACTGTGATAGTTTTATATGTGAAAGACTGTGGTACTAGAAAGAGCATCCTCTTTTGGGGAAAATGATATTCCCATTCACTAGTCTAATGACTTTGGGGAAATCCTTGATGTGGTGTATAAAATAGGGACCATGGTCATGCTACTTTTCCTTAACTTTGCATGAAAGTATTGCATTCATGAGGGTCAAGGAAGGTACAGGTGTGAGGTCTCAAGCTACACAAATATTTTATAGAAAGGGCTGTCACATAGCTGCTTTGTACCTTTGTCCCTCCTTCAATTCTCTTTTCCTTGCATACTAATGAACTTATGGGGTATTTTCTCTTGCTTCCTGTACGATTTCCTCCCAACCTTACCCCTCCTAAAGTCTGTGAAAAAGAACAGGAAATTTTAAAGATTAAAACAACTAACCAGTATGTTTATGTCATTGGCATTCATCTGAAAAGGGTGAACAACTTGGTCCAGCCATGAACCAGTTACCCTTCCCTGCCCACAGTCCTCCTGAAGGCTGGTTGGAAAGGTAGCCCCATTGGGAACACTGCTCTAGTTGTTTAGGGCTCAGGCCTTTTCCATGTTCCTCAGCTCCAACCCAAGTATCTGCTCAGTTATTTATTGAAGTCCTATCATCAGGCAGGAGATAATGTGTTATAGATGAAGCAGTGAGGCCTGGAAAGAGAAGCCCCTCTCTTGCGGCTAAGTGAGGAGGCAGGAAACACACCTTTTCATGACACCATGCTGTGCTACCTTCAGTCTACTGAACAAGCAAAGAAAGAGAGCCAGGGCTTGATGAGGGGAGGGTTAGAGTGGTATACATAGAATGAAAAAAATGGAAGGGCTACTTATTCCATTTATACATACATGCATATATACTATAATATATGGATAAATATGTGTGTACTTGGGGCTTGCCTTGTAGTTCAGTTGGTAAGGAATCTGCCTGCAATGCAGGAGACCCAGGTTTGATTCCCAGGTTGGAAAGATCCCCTGGAGAAGGAAATGGCACCCCACTCCAGTACTCTTGCCTGGAGAATCCCATGGACAGAGGAGCCTGGCGGGCTGCAGTCCATGTGGTCTCAAGAGTCGGACACGATTGAGTGACTAAAGCACCACCACCAGTAGCTTAAGATAAAAATTCTTTTTTTTTTTTCCCCACATTGTGGGGCATGTGGGATCTTACTTCTCTGACCAGGGATCAAACCTGTGCCCCTTGCAGTAGAATCATGGGTTCTTAACCACTGGACCACCAGGGAAAGTCTAAGATAAAAATTCCTCAAAAATCTATCTAGAATGGGGAGAATCTGAGAAAAACTCTTATCGTATATTGCTGGTCCAGCTCTAATTTGTGCTTCAATTTTTTTTAATTTAAAAAATTACAGAAAAGAGCAAAGATGAAATTATAATAATCTTTCTATCACTCAAAATGAGCCATTGTTAACATCTGACATATCTACTTTCAGTCTTTTTAAAAATAAGTAGTTTATCATCATGTTTATAAAATTATAAATGTTATTTTGAAATAAAAAGCATTACATTTAATATTAGTTGAACTTAGAAGTAAGACTAGAGGAACTACTGAATTTCACGTCTATTTCTTAATCTCATCTCATGTTTCCTCTTTTATTTCATAAAAAGTTTGTCTAAAGTTAAGAAAACATGAAAAATATTGATATTGGAATCAAGATTTTTAAAGTTACATGTTTAAATTTTCAACATTTTAAATTTATTCTCTGCTGTGATAGAATAAGGCCATAATACTATCATCTATCTTCACATCTTCTCTCTGCTCTTGCCTTCAACTTTTGTATATTTTATTATTACTGTCACCTAGTTTGGGTTTATTCTGTAACTTCTATTTACATATGTTTAATATTTAAATGAACTGACTGGTCATCATTCAGTTCAGTGCAGTGCAGTTGCTCAGTCGTGTCCGACCCTTTTCGACCCCATGAATCGCAGCACGTCAGGCCTCCCTGTCCATCACCATCTCCCGGAGTTCACTCAAACTCACGTCCATCGAGTCAGTGATGCCATCCAGCCATCTCATCCTTTGTCATCCCCTTTTCCTCCTGCCCCCAATCCCTCCCAGCATCAGAGTGTTTTCCAATGAGTCAACTCTTTGCATGAGGTGGCCAAAGTACTGGAGTTTCAGCTTTAGCATCATTCCTTCCAAAGAACACCCAGGGCTGATATCCTTTAGAATGGACTGGTTGGATCTCCTTGCAGTCCAATGGACTCTCAAGAGTCTTCTCCAACACCACAGTTCAAAAGCATCAATTTTTCGGTGCTCAGCCTTCTTCACAGTCCAACTCTCATATCCATACATGACCAATGGAAAAACCATAGCCTTGACTAGATGGACCTTTGCTGGCAAAATAATATCTCTGCTTTTGAATATGCTATCTAGGTTGGTCATAAATTTTCTTCCAAGGAGTAAGCATCTTTTAATTTCATGGCTGCAGTCACCATCTGCAGTGATTTTGGAGCCCCCCAAAATAAAGTCTGACACTGTTTCCACTGTTTCCCCATCTATTTCCCATGAAGTGATTAGTCTGTTTTTTAAAAAAAACTGTTTCTCTAAGTTCTAAATTTTGACTAAAAATAAGTTGGCAGGTTTTTCATTATTGAGTTTTTCTCAGATGGGCTCATGGGTAGACTGCTTTTCTTAGTCCTTTTATGGCTCATAATGCTTTTATACTTGATTGCCATTTGGATATAACATCTTAGAATCATGCTATTTTCACCTCAGAATGGTGGTTTCATTGTCTTACAGCACTGATTGCTCTAAAGCAGTCTGGTTTTAATTCCTTGCATGTTATTTGCTCTTTCTGTCCAGATGCCTGAAATTGTTTTATTCCCGAAATTTAGGAAATTAACTAGAATCTGCCTTGGTGTAGACTCCTGTATTAATTTTCTCAGATCACATGTTCTTTCCAACTATAGACAATTTTTAAAAAATATTTATTTATTTATTTGGCTGAGCTGGGTCTTGGTTGTGGCATGCATAATCTTAAATTGCAGCATGCAGACTCTTAGTTGCAGCATGTTGGGATCTAGTTCCCTGATCAGGATTAAACTCGGGCCACCTACATTGGGTGCACAGAGTCTTAGCCACTGAACCACTAGGGAAATGCCCAACTATAGATAATTTTTTAAAATTTCCATTGGTTCAGATAAATTTTCCTATAGTATAATATGTTATATATATATATATTTTTAATATGTTTTAATAAGTAACTACTCCATATATGAAGCTTTCTCAAGAATATCAGTTATCCCATGTCTTTTATATCAATTGTCTTTTCCCCCATGGCTTTAATTAATCTTTGTATGCATGCATGTATCCCAATTATCTTAAGTCTTTATTCTATGCTAGGAATTTAATTATCGGTGGCACTTATTCTGCTACTTGCTTTTCTAATTTATTTATCTCTTTAATGATACTACTTCGGTTTTTCAATTTGTTTCCAGAGGTCTTCAATTTTCTTTCTCATAACATCCTTGCTTTATCATTTTATCTTTGGCCAGATATTGGATTGGCATTCTTGTTAAGATGTTCTGTGTCAATAAGCATTTGTGAGAAAAGTTTTTTGAGACATATTTCTTTAAGGTTTGTGTTTGTGTGTGTGTTTGTTTTGTGAACAGTATGCATCTTACTTTTCTGATGGTGAAAAAAAATCTCCCAATTAAATTGAAACAAAAAGCCCAAAATTATGTGGAGACACCTGCACATTTAGAGTATGAGCTCCTAACCAAAACCTCCTGATAGCTCAGTTGGTATAGAATCTGCCTGCAATGCAGGAGACCCCGGGTTCGATTCCTGGGTTGTGCAGATCCGCTGGAGAAGGGATAGGCTACCCACTCCAATATTCTTGGGCTTCCCTGGTGGCTCAGCTGGTAAAGAATCCACCTGCAATGTCGGAGACCTGAGTTTGATCCTTGGGTTGGGAAGATCCCCTGGAGAAGGGAAATGCTACCCACTCCAGAGTTCTGGCCTGGAGAATTCCATGGACTGTAGTCCATGGGATCACAAAGAGACAGACAGGACTGAGCGACTTTCACTTTCAACCAAAACCTCAGACAGAAACCAGGAGAACAGAAGGGATTTGTGCCTCAGAAAGGTGAACATGAGCATCTGCACAGAAAGGTGACACGAGGCCAAGTGTTTCCATATCATGACTCGCTTTGTGTTCCCACGCTGTTCAATTCCCAGGCCTCTTGTAGAGCTTGTGTGCTTTTTGTTGTCAGAGAACATTTCTAATTTTAGCTTGCTGACTTGCTTAAGCAAAAGTACTCCCATAGAGATAGATTAAGAAACTTTCCTTTAAAACACATTTTTTGTTAGTATGTTGACTAGAAAATGGACGCATTAGAAACTTCTGTATTAAAACTTAAATTGTCACATGCTGGAAATCTTCCTTATAGAGTAAGCAACATACCACATACAACAATACTTCTTTTGGCATCAAAAGCTAAAGGATATCTAATTGGCTTAGAAGATTAGATATGAACAAATAAATGCAGAGTTAAATCCTTCTAATGGAAACACTGAAATATTCATAGGGAAAATTCAAACACTTAACACTTGTATTTAAACTGTATTCAAGTAATGGCAAGATAATTGGTAAGAAAATTAACCAGTCTTATTTTTGAGAACTCAATTTATCACAATACCCAGTGTTTTTATGGTTTCTTCTCAATGCTCTCACAGTTAGAAGGAGGCAATCCATTTCGATTACATGTGCTAAATTTTGTGGTCTTCTGAAATGATACACAGTAATGGGCTGTTTCAGCAAATATAATCAAATTGTTTCATTTACTTTAGCATGCAAATTCAAGCTCCCTAGTGCAGTTTAAAACAGAAAAAAATTTGCTAGCGTGGCATATGCTGATGGCTTTGATTCTCCTTAGGCTGAGAGCAGGTAAATAGCTAGCAAATTTTTGTAATTTTATATGGAAAACATTACAATAGTATGCAAAATGTTTAATAGTGTAGTGATTTTTGCTTGAAGTACTTGTTCACCAGCATCTCCTTTATAAATGACTACCCTCTGGAAATATTTTACAAACTCAAAATTTAAATTTTGTTAAACTTGTCTAGAAGTAAATTCTATACACACAAGAAGGGGAAAACAGTGCAGCATCCTTTCAGTTAAAATGGGAGAAATATAAAAGCCAGAAAAAAACTGGATATCATAAGTACTGGTTCTCTTCTCTGATAGCTCATGATTCCTGAATCGACTCATTGAGAAAAATCATTGTGGAAATCTGGGCTCCCTAGGGATGTAACCACAGGATATGCCCCAGTCTCTTCTCTTGCCCTCTCTCGTGTTTATCAAAGTTTATATTTCCTTTCATTTGATGTCATAACCATGGTTATATGTAATGCCTAAAGTATATTTGCTTTAAAAAGCCTGAAATAATAGTAAATTTAGCCACCCAAAGGATGTGGTACCAATCAAAGAGGCTTTTACAGATAGGAATGGTCATTTGTGTCCACTTTCAAAACCAGAACAAGTTTTTGCTTGAGTACCTACTGAGATGGCCATTTTTCCAAAAGGTGCTTATATAAACTTGCAGTGAGCCTTGGGAGAAAACTATATGGGCACTGAGCAGTGCTCCTAAGAATTGAATGAGAGGGTGTGGCTCCACAGAAACAGCAGTGACTACTGGGTCTCTAAACACCTGGAATAACAGGCAAATTTGGCCTTGGGGTACAGAATGAAGAAGGGCAAAGGCTAACAGAGTTTTGCCAAGAGAACGCACTAGTCTTGGCAAACAACCTCTTCCAACAACACAAGAGAAGACTCTACACATGGACATCACCAGATGGTCCATACCGAAATCAGATTGATTATATTCTTTGCAGCAAAAGGTGGAGAAGCTCTATACAATCAGCAAAAACAAGACCAGGAGCTGACTGTGGCTCAGATCATGAATTCCTTATTGCCAAATTCAGACTTAAATTGAAGAAAGTAGGGAAAACCACTAGACCATTCAGGTATGACCTGAATCAAATCCCTTACAATTATACAGTGGAAGTGAGAAATAGATTTAAGGGACTAGATCTGATAGAGAGAGTGCCTGATGGACTATGGTTGGAGGTTTGTGACATTGTATAGGAGACAGGGATCAAGACCATCCCCAAGAAAAAGAAGAGCAAAAAAGCAAAATGGCTGTCTGAGGAGGCCTTACAAATAGCTATGAAGAGAACCAAAAAGCAAAGGAGAAAAGGAAAGATATACCCATTTGAATGCAGAGCTCCAAAAAATAGCAAGGAGAGTTAAGAAAGCCTTCCTCAGTGATCAGTACAAAGAAATAGAGGAAAACAATAGCATGGGAAAGACTAGAAATCTCTTCAAGAAAATTAGAGATACCAAGGGAACATTTCATGCAGAGATGGGCTCAATAAAGGACAGAAATGGTATGGACCTAACAGAAGCCAAAGATATTAAGAAGAGGTGGCAAGAATACACAGAACTATACAAAAAGGATCTTCATGACCCAGATAATCACGATGGTGTGATCACTAACCTAGAGCCAGACATCCTGGAATGTGAAGTCAAGTGGGCCTTAGGATGCATCATTATGAACAAAGCTAGTGGAGGTAATGGAATTCCAGCTGAGCTATTTCAAATCCTAAAAGATGATGCTGTGAAAGTGCTGCACTCAATATGCCAGCAAATCTGGAAAACTCAGCAGTGGCAACTGGACTAGAAAAGGTCAGTATTCATTCCAATCCCAAAGAAAAGCAATGCCAAAGAATGTTGAAACTACCGCACAATTGCACTCATCTCACATGCTAGCAAAGTAATGCTCAAAATTTTCCAAGCCAGGCTTCAACAGTACATGAACTGTGAACTTCCAGATGTTCAAGTTTGATTTAGAAAAGGCAGAGGAACCAGAGATCAAATTGCCAACATCCGTTGGATCATCAAAAAAGCAAGAGAGTTCCAGAAAAACATCTATTTCTGCTTTATTAACTATGCCAAAGCCTTTGACTGTGGATCACCACAAACTGTGGAAAATTCTGAAAGAGATGGGAATACCAGACCACCTGACCTACCTCTTGAGAAATCTGTATGCAGGTTAGGAAGCAACAGTTATAACTGGACATGGAACAACAGACTGGTTCCAAATAGGAAAAGGAGTATATGTCAAGGCTGTATATTGTTACCCTGCTTATTTAACTTATATGCAGAGTACATCATGAGAAATGCTGGGCTGGAGGGAGCACAAGCTGGAATCAAGATTTCCGGGAAAAATATCAGTAACCTCCGATATACAGATGACACCACCCTTATGGTAGAAAGTGAAGAAGAACTAAGGAGCCTCTTGATGTAAGTGAAACAGGAGAGTGAGTAAAAAAGTTGGCTTAAAGTTCAACATTCAGAAAACAAAGATCATGGCATCCATTCCCATTACTTCATGGCAAATAGATGGGGAAACAGTGGAAACAGTGGCAGACTTTATTTTTGGGGCTCCAAAATCACTGCAGATGGTGACTGCAGCCATGAAATTAAAAGATGCTTACTCCTTGGAAGAAAATTTATGACCAACCTAGACAGCATATTAAAAAGCAGAGATATTATTTTGCCAGCAAAGGTCCATCTAGTCAAAGCTATGGTTTTTCCAGTAGTCATGTACGGATATGAGAGCTGGAATGTAAAGAAAGCTGAGCACTGAAGAATTGATGCTTTTGAACTGTGGTGTTGGAGAAGACTCTTGAGAGTCCCTTGGACTGCAAGGCGCTCCAACCAGTCCATCCTAAAACACATCAGTCCTGAATATTCATTGGAAGGACTCATGCTGAAGCTGAAACTCCAATACTTTGGCCACCTGATGTGAAGAACTGACTCATTTGAAAAGACCCTGATTCTGGGAAAGATTGATGGCAGGAGGAGAAGCGGGTGACAGAGGATGAGGTAGTTGGATGGCATCATCGACTCAGTGGACATGAGTTTGAGTAAACTCTGGGAGTTGGTGATGGAGAGGAGGCCTGGTGTGCTGCAGTCCATGTGATTGCAAAGAGTTGGACACGAGTGAGTGACTGAACTGAACTGAACTGAACCTCATCTCTGGGTTTTTGTCTCCTGGAACTCTGGTCAGTCCTGGAAATCTGTGGGCCCAGGCTTACTGGCTGCTCAACAAATAAAATAGCACTGGACTGTGACCCTGGGAGAGAACCTGAAAGGCTCGGCGGGAGGGAGATGACTGGATTGACTGCTGAGGATTACAGGTCATCTTTATGCTATGACATCTAAATTCACATCTGGTCATGTTGATGAGCTCTGGGCTCACAAATCCATCCACACTTTTAACACATCACACCATGTAGACATTGAAAAATTAATGTGTGTCTGAAACAGGGCACTTAATTCTCTATGCATTGCTTTATATCTTCCGTATCTCATTAATGATACCTTTGTACCTTGATCCAGTTACTCCACAGAGAATCATTCTTTATACTTTTCCTCACCCTACTCTGCACTTCCAGTCCATCACCAAGCCCTTCTAATTCTCTTCTCTAGTTTGTAAATGTGCTCCGAATCAATCTACCTTTTTCCATTGGTCCTGACCACCATCTCTCCTTGAGATTAAGGCAGCACTCTCCACATTTACAATCTGTTTTCTTCTCAAACTTAATCCATGTTCCACTTGATGGCAAAGCGAATCTTGCAAAACACAGATCAGATTATGTTACTTCCATAGTTAAAACCTTTCAACAACTTCTCACCAAATTTAAAGTAAAGTTTAGGCTCCTTATGATGGACTACAAAGCTCTTGATGATCTGGCTCCAGCCAATCCCTTCACCCTCACTGACTGTCCAAGTCCCCCAAGCTCATGAGGTTGTACTCAGCCTAATTCTAGTTCATCCTAGTCAATGTCTCAGGGTCTCACTCTAGCCTCTTCCCCGCCTGAGGACCTCTTCCCTCACATGGACAACCTTTTATCTAGTAGTCTTCATCTCCACCTCTTGTTTCTTTTCTCTATCACACTTATTTATATTTTAGTACACTGAAATTATTTTATTCATTTGCTTATTTATTTCTTGTCTGTCTTCACCTATTAGTAGGTAATGACTATGAGGAAAGGGACCATCTTGTGGCCCTGCCCTTCTTAGCAGCACTTAGAGGGAATCCAATAAATGTCTGTTAAAAGAATGAATGGAGAATGGGGAGCAGGCAAGACTATGGCATCAAGACACACTGCAGGCTCTGAAGAGGGAAAAGCCTGAGACAAGACACAGGCAGAATCTATACAATTATGAACCAAAGGGAAAAATAAAATTCCATTTGGTCACCTTGTCCCAAAATACTGGGTTGGGGAGGCTCACTTTGATATTTCAGATTTTAGAGCAATAAACTTAGAAGACCCAGCAATTAAGAAGTAAGCTAAAGAGGATATATAAATGAAAGGGGATGAATATCAAAAAGTTTGGACAATTTTGCAAGTGACAGTGTCATAAAAGAGCACCAAATGAAGCCTGGATGGCAAGAAGGGGAAGGCCAAGGAAGATCCACTAGCCAGCCCCCTTTTCCAAGGTTGTAGCTCTTGTCAATCTGGGTTTAATTCAATATGAATATAAGTAACTGCCATGTTTTTGTTTTGTTTTAAGCTGAGAGCTTCACTAAGTGCTTTGTCTTCCCATCTCTACTTGGTGGACATTCCCCTTGTACTGGTCAGGGAGCAGAGGCCTGAGAGTCTAATTGACCAGCTGAAGGTCACATTCGGGGAGGGGATGAGCGAGGGAATGAAAGCGGTTCTGTCACCAGAGCCTTGCTCCTACCTTCTGTCCTGACCCTAATTAATATTCACGTCCCAAACCTTAGGGAAAATGGCAAAACTTGCCTTTAGTATTTACTTCTCCATCATTTTACCCTTTTCGGTGGTCCCTGCCCAGGATCACTCCCTGGGCTAGAGGCCCTTTAGAAAGAATGAAAGCTGATAAGTCATTAACATTTTAGCATGAACTAGCTAATGACACTATGGGGATGCCACTGAACTTTGTGAGGTGCAAATATTTTGACCAGAGGCCTTCTCCTCCCCCTCCAATCCCAGACTCAGAGCTGCAACTCTTGGGTCCATGCTAGCTAATGAGCGTGTACAGGCAGAGGAGCTCGATAAAGATGGACTGATTTATTGATCGATGGGAGCGCAGCTGAGCTTAATCTTCCCTTGCAGCTGCTCCTTTCCTTCCACATCTCTGGAGAAGTGTGTTGGCCCCGCCCAACATCCTCATGCATAGCCCACCCCATTCTTTTGAACTGGGCCTTAGTGGGAATCTGGTGTGAAACTAATCGGTTGCAGAGAAACATATTATAGCCACTACACACAAGCCTTTGGCATGTGGCTAGTCTGCACTGAGATGTATAAAATACACATAAGATTTCAAAGATTTAGTGTGATAAGAAGGATTTAAAGATACCTCATTTATATATTTTATACTGATGCTGTTTATAATAGATAAGATTAAGTTCAACTGTCTTCCCTTTTTAAAAATGAAGCTACTACAAAATTTAAAATTGATTTTGCCATACATCAACATGAATCCGCCACAGGTATACACGTGTTCCCCATCCTGAACCCTCCTCCCTCCTCCCTCCTCCCTCCCCCTACCATCCCTCTGGGTCCTCCCAGTGCACCAGCCCCAAGCATCCAGTATCGTTCATCGAACCTGGACTGGCGACTCATTCCATATATGATATTATACGTATTTCAATGCCATTCTCCCAAATCATCCCACCCTCTCCCTCTCCCACAGAGTCCACGAGACTGTTCTATACATCAGTGTCTCTTTTGCTGTCTCGTATACAGGGTTATTGTTACCATCTTTCTAAATTCCATATATACAATATTGTAAAGTTAAAAAATAAAATAAAAAAATAATATAAAAAAAGAATATGGGTAAATTGTAATTTTGGTATAATATAGAAAATGGTTCCTCTTTATGTCAGATTATGGGATTCTTTTGGTATTTAGACAATTGAAAACTATAAAATTAAGGAATTTATAATATATTAAACAGCTGCATATTGTTTTCACAAAAAAAATGTATTCTGAGTAGGTTGATACTAAAAGATTTTCTAAGAAAAAAAAATAAAATACTTGTATTTAAAAAAAAGTAAAGTAAAATATTGAAAGTGAAAGAAAAAAAAAAAACAAAATTTAAAATTGAACACATGGCTCACAATATACACTTACTGGGCAGAGCTGCTCTTGACCCAGGATATTTTTGTTCATTATTTTATTTAATCCTCACAACTATTCCAGGAGGTAGGTGCCATTATCACCCCTGTTTTATTCATGAAGACACTGGAATCAAAGTTTGGTAACTTGCCCAAGGCCACGAAGCTACGAAGTTGCTGACTTGAGATCTGAACTCAGGTCCACCCAACTCTATGACCACACTCTATTTCCACTTTATGCTACTATATTGACATCCTCTGTGGGAAATTGCTGCTATGTTGAAAAATGCTGGAGGAAGGAGCACAAGAAATGATTGTGGAAATGCTGACAGTGGCTAAATGACATAATTAAAAATGCAACAAGGCCTCTGAAGTATGTGCTGTTGGGGCAAGAATGGACAGTGAATCTGGCTCCAAGTTTGACTGCAAAATCCATGCTCTCAGAAAAAGGAAACTGCAAACCTGGAACCTTGGAAATGCATATCACTCAGGGAATTTTAAGGTTTCAAAGATGATGAGGCATGTCAGGCATAGAACTTCCCGGGGTCTGGGCTCTGTGGGTTGGTTTAGGCCAAAGCAGAACTCCTACCTCATGAAAAGCTTTAACACAGACACCTTCTGTGGGGTTGTTTGGTGGGATTGTTGATGAGCAGAGAGGGGAAGGGCAGTTAGGAGCTGTTCTAGGGACACTTGCCCAAGCCCCCTGGATTCTGGCTCCACACAACTGACTCATAAATATGTGCATGCTTAGTCGTGTCCGACTCTTAATGATGCCATGGACTCATGGAGAGGTGTAGCCCACCAGGCTCTTCTGTCCTTAGTACTTTCAGGCAAGAAACTGGAGTGGGTTGTCATTTCCTCCTCCAGGAGATCTTCCTGATCCAGGGATTGAAACTGAGTCTCCTGAATCTCCTGAATTGGAGGCCGATTCTTTACTATCTAACTACCTGGGCACTGCTTTACTTGACTCAAGAAGGCATTTCTTTTCTTTCTTTCTCTCTGTCTCTCCTTCTTTCTTTCCTTCCTTCCTTTCTTTACTCTCTCTCCCTCCCTTTCTCCCACTTTCTTTCTCTTTCTTCCTCCTAGTTAATGTAGTGAGGGAGGTCTGGACCTGCTTGGAAGGGGTTCTCCCTCACATTTCCCAGTGCATATAAAGCCTCCTCTTGCCCTGTCCTGTCCTCCATGGCTTCATGTGGAGAGCATGCTGCTACCTCTGGCCTCAGTACATGCTGGGGGCATCTCCAAGTCAGGCTGTAGGGGACTGAGGGCTGCAGGTTGTGTTAGGGTGGTTTCTTTATCCACGGATTGTCTGCCTGGCACTCACACTTAGGGAAAGAAAAGACTGCCCTAGGCTGTAGAGGGAGGTGAGGTGGATGACAGGCCTTCCACTCTCTGAGTTCAATAAATAAGGGCAAACCCCCAAATAACATTCAGTTGAGAAGATTCATGTGATGTGAGGTAAATGGCCTGTACAAATGTCCTACTGAGGGGAGAAGGGATCCATGGAAGTGATTTTACCTGCCCAACGGGAAGAGAAACCAGAATTGGAAGGGAAGTGATTGACTTACAGTTACACTGACTGGGACCCTGGGGTTGTGACCACAGAAAATTACTTGAGTTTTCCATAGCCCTAGAGCAAGGTGGCTTAGTGGTAAAGAATCTGCCTGCAATGCAAGAAACTGGTAGGAGATGTGGGTTCGATCCCTGGGTCAGGAAGATCCTGTGGAGAAGGAAATGGCAACCCACTCCAGTATTCTTGCCTAGGAAATCCCATGAATAGAGGAGCCTGGCAGGCTACAGTCCATGAGATCCAAGAGTGAGACACAACTGAGCGACTAAACAACAATAACCACAATGAAACCCCCAAAGCCCAAGGCTCCAAAGCAAGTTGGCTGCAGTCACCTCTGGTCTCTCAGGAGGAGATGGGGTACGTGCAGTGGGCAGTAGAATGCTGCCCAGCTTAAGAAGGTCAGGGTGAAGTTGCTGATGGGCCTATTTCAGGGACCTACCACCCAGGACCACGGGAGGCCACGTGGGGCCAGGGGATGAGTCAGAAAGGGAACGTTTTTCACACACAAGCTATAAAGAAAATGTGAGGCTCCCATCCTCCCAGCTTCCAAGGTGGAGTGGGATGGTGGGACCCAGTGATTAAGACAGACAAATGAATGACTCTTAGCTCAAGCCGCAGTCCCTTCAGTTCTGAATTTGGAGCCTGGGAGAGACATCCAGCAGTGGCTTGAGGGGGTGCAGCCATTCTTGTTGACCTCAGAAGGCTGGGCCTGCACCTCCAGACACACCCTAACATACCTCTGTGTGTGTGTGTGTGTGTGTGTCGCTCAATCATGTCCAACTCTCTGCGACTCCATGGACTGTAGCCCACCAGGCTCCTCTGTCCATGGAATTTTTCAGGCAAGAATACTGGAGTGGGTTGCCATTCCCTTATCCAGAGGATCTTCCCAACCCAGGGATCAAACCCAGGTCTCCTGCATTGTAGACAGATTCTTTACCATCTGAACCAGCAGGGAAGCCCAACAGACCTACCTACTGGGAATTCACCCAACCCTTTGCAGACCCACTCTATTTCGAATGAATTTCCCTTCGTAGTACTGTTAACATCAAGGGCTGTGACCAGTCAGGGGGTAGAGCTAGGTTGGGTAGGTCAAGAAAGGCATCTTTCAACCACAGGTTGCTACACTATGTGTCTGCTGTAACCTGTGACTCTCTTCCAGGTGCCTCAAGAGAACAAGGCGGGTATAGCTCTGAAGAGAATTCCTAACTCCCATCAGCCCCAGTAATTCCATCAAAATTCTTACCAGATTTAAACAAGAAGATAAATTAATAAACTTGAGTCTTCTCTCGGTGTCTTATCCCAGCCCACCCAGCAAGTAGTTATTACAAGTGAAATAACTATCTGAAAGCTGTCAATGATGGTTTTGCCATTATGTTTTTTGAAGGGCCATTCACTATATTTACTCTGAAGTAAGCAGGCAGTTGTGGGAGACACTTACAGAACCAAAGGCCTTGCAGGTGCCCCTAACTCATTTAGATCCTTCCCTCCATGGCAGTGCCAGTGAATCATCCATTGCATTACATCAGTTAAGCCAGCAAGATACATCAGATCAGATCAGATCAGTCGCTAAGTTGTGTCCGACTCTTCATGACCCCATGAATTGCAGCACGCCAGGCCTCCCTGTCCATCACCAACTCCCAGAGTTCACTCAGACTCACGTCCATCGAGTCAGTGATGCCATCCAGCCATCTCATCCTCTGTCGTCCCCTTCTCCTCCTGCCCCCAATCCCTCCCAGCATCAGAGTCTTTTCCAATGAGTCAACTCTTCGCATGAGGTGGCCAAAGTACTGGAGTTTCAGCTTTAGCATCATTCCTTCCAAAGAAATCCCAGGGCTGATCTCCTTCAGAATGGACTGGTTGGACCTCCTTGCAGTCCAAGGGACTCTCAAGAGTCTTCTCCAACACCACAATTCAAAAGCATCAATTCTTCGGTGCTCAGCTTTCTTCACAGTCCAACTCTCACATCCATACATGACCACAGAAAAAACCATAGCCTTGACTAGACGAACCTTTGTTGGCAAAGTAATGTCTCTGCTTTTGAATATGCTATCTAGGTTGGTCATAACTTTCCTTCCAAGGAGTAAGCGTCTTTTAATTTCATGGCTGCAGTCACCATCTGTAGTGATTTTGGAGCCCCCAAAAATAAAGTCTGACACTGTTTCCACTGTTTCCTCATCTATTTCCCATGAAGTGATGGGACCGGATGCCATGATCTTCATTTTCTGAATGTTGAGCTTTAAGCCAACTTTTTCACTCTCCACTTTCACTTTCATCAAGAGGCTTTTGAGTTCCTCTTCACTTTCTGCCATAAGGGTGGTGTCATCTGCATATCTGAGGCTATTGATATTTCTCCCGGCAATCTTGATTCCAGCTTGTGTTTCTTCCAGTCCAGCGTTTCTCATGATGTACTCTGCATATAGGTTAAATAAACAGGGTGACAATATACAGCCTTGATGTACTCCTTTTCCTATTTGGAACCAGTCTGTTGTTCCATGTCCAGTTCTAACTGTTACTTCCTGACCTGCATATAGGTTTCTCAAGAGGCAGGTCAGGTGGTCTGGTATTCCCATCTCTTTCAGAATTTTCCACAGTTTATTGTGATCCACACAGTCAAAGGCTTTGGCATAGTCAATAAAGCAGAAATAGATGTTTTTCTGGAACTCTCTTGCTTTTTTGATGATCTAGCGGATGTTGGCAATTTGATCTCTGGTTCCTCTGCCTTTTCTAAAACCAGCTTGAACATCAGGAAGTCCACGGTTCACGTATTGCTGAAGCCTGGCTTGGAGAATTTTGAGCATTACTTTACTAGCGTGTGAGATGAGTGCAATTGTGCAGTAGTTTGAGCAAGATACATACATTTCCCCTTTTCTAATAAAGCCAGCATATAATTTTAGGCTGCGTAGGTGAGCCTTCTAGAACCCAGACAGAGGCTGAGTGAAGTTTGTCATTCGATGCCATTTCCAGTAAAAGCATTGAGATAACAGCAATGATTTCAAAGCCCCATAGTGAGACGCCCAAATTGTATCTGGAATTTAAAAAGGGCTTAAAAGTTAAAACTCACTCAGAATCTCCCTCCATCTCTCTGTTCCATCTCTTCCTCAGAACTGAATGGAAAGTAAACCCCCCACAGATCCAGCTCCATCACAGTGTTAGCAAGCAAAGTGCAGAGCAGGTCACAGTATTTCTAATTCAGATTAATGACCCCATTCAGCCCTGTCTCCTTAGCAGGAAATTAGAAAGTGTAGGAAGGAGCAAATAGTGATTCACAATGCGTGACTCTGTGTATTGGCAGTTGTGCTTGTTAAAAGCTAAGATATTGTTTTGATATAAAATAATTGAGTCTGACTTATTTATGGGATGAAGTGTGTTCTGTAATGTGAGCTCCCTTTTGCAAAGCCAGATGCCTGAAGGACAGAAGAACTAGCCTTTTCCCGATTTGTGTTTGCTGCAGTTCTGTCAGAAACAGTAATTCAGGGTAATAGGCGGGTGGGCTGTTGTGAACTTTTGGTACCCTGCTGTTGATTCTGTATCTCTTCTTCCTCCCATGGTCATCTCTCTGCACCAGGGCTGAGTCCCCACCTTCTGTTCTCCACCCTCCATGCTCACTTCTTCAGGTAACATATTTAATTAGGGGGTTTCATTTGTCATCTGTTTGTGTTCAGCCATGACTTTTCTCCAAGTCTTATTATCTCCCCTACTTCTCAGTGTGCGTATGTATACACACGCACACACACATACACACACAAACACACACTTCCACTAGATTCACAGAGACTTAGGTATAAAGCCAGACTCGCTGTCCTCCTCGTGTAAATTCCTTTCCTTCTCTAAATCCTCATTCATAGCCATGCATATCCATTCTTTCCCTCCTTTGCCCTCCATATCTTCTCTGTCATCAAGAGCTTCCCTTTCCTCTTTGGATTCAATTCTTTCCTCCATTTGCATATTCAATATGTAAGCTTGACTCAGGGTCTTGTTTAGGAGGGAGACATGATTTTTTTCAATAAAAATCATGCAAAGCTCTGTTTCCAAGCATGCCTAATAAACCTTTCCTGCCGTTCTTGCTGCTGCTGCTAAGTTGCTTCTGTTGTGTCCAATTCTGTGTGACCCCATAGATGGCCGCCCACCAGGCTCCCCCTTCCCTGGGATTCTCCAGGCAAGAACACTGGAGTGGGTTGCCATTTCCTTCCCCAACACATGAAAGTGAAAAGTGAAAGGGAATTCACTCAGTCGTGTCCGACTCTTAGCGACCCCATGGACTGCAGCCTACCAGGCTCCTCCGTCCATGGGATTTTCCAGGCAAGAGTACTGGAGTGGGGTGCCATTGCCTTCTTCGAAACCTTTCCTATGAGGATGTATTCTTTGTTTTCTGCTTCAAGGAACATGTCTATTCTCAAATCTCACACCAAAATAGTGTTGATGAGAAACTGAAAAAGTTGGATGAGCTTTAGAAGTAATTGCACCTGAGAAGTCATTTCTGAGCCTTGGTGTTTATTAGAAAGTTGACTCCTGTTAAATCTGAATTTCATCTACCATTCTCCTTTTGCACAAACCCCTCTGCCACTAGTCTTCTTGCTTTTCTTTGAATTCACTTTTTCTTTGAGCACATTTCTGTCTCAGGGCCTTTGTACTTCCTCTTTGGAACTCTCGTCACCAAGATGCTTACACTGGCTTGTTCTGATGGATATTATCTTCTCAAGAGAGGTGAATGCACTAAGAGAGTCCTCTATCTGCCCATTTTTCAAATCACCTGTTACATTATGAATTTCTTATTTCCTGTCAGTGTCCTTCCTAGATAGCCCAGTGAGGGCAGAGATTTTGTCTGTTTGGCTTACAGCTTTATTCTCAGAGCTAGAAAGAAGCTTTACACATGGGAGTCACTCCAGCAGTGGTCTGCTGAATCCATGCCTAAAAGTTGGATCAGAATCCAGGAAGCCTCATTTAAAACGGTATTTTTTACAGTGTGGTCCCTGGACCTACAGCTTCGGCATCACTTGAGAAATTGTTAGCAAGGCAAATTCTTGGGCCTCTCACAAGTCCTATTAAATCTGAAAGTGGAAGGCAGTTGTATGAGTTTCAACAAGCCCTCCGGGAGACTGGGTAAACCTTGAGAACCACTGCTCTAAGACATTGCTAGGGTGCCATATTATCTTTTGCACTTACTACTGTTTGTCAAGGCAGGAAAAAAAATCTCGTGACACTTACGTTCGACATTTGCACTAATCTTAGACTATTCCCTTCTTGTTTCAGGTGCATTGGATCAGGAAGCTGGCTTGTCCTGTGGTCCTCAAGTTCAGGAAGAACTCAGTACGCATTTCTTGGCTGGTTGATTTTGCAATATTCCTTGCATATTCCTTTTTTTTAGCTCTAGGTGATATATGGAGGTTTATACTCTTCTACTGAGAGTTAGTACAGGTATGTTGTTATTGCTGTTGTCTAGTCCTCCAGGCTCCTGTGTTCATGGGGTTCTCTAGATAAGAATGCTGCAGTGGGTTGCCATCTCCTCTTCCAGGGCATCTTTCTCACTTACGGACTGAAACTGCATCTCCTGCACTGGCAGGCACTGACTCACCAGGGAAGCCCGTGTTTGTTATTAGCATATAGAAAATACATTGATTAAAAACATGTGCATGTTGGTTAATTTTAACTCATTGTTTTATTACTTGCTAGATATATGTTAAAGAAGTTAAAATCATGGGTTTAGGAGTTGGATTTGGGCTGGGTCAGGCCTTAATTGGTAAAAATGGGCAATAATATCTGCCTTGGAGAATTGATAGCACTGCACACAGAGCATACTCAAAGTAGCTATTATTAATAATGATAATGTTGGCATTTTTGTAACTTATAATATGTAACATTTATTATCTTGGTGTGTGTGTGTATAAGTGTAGTTATTACGGCAGAAAGAAGACAGTGGAAAGTGTATTTTAGAACACTGTTTCTCACAGAGGTCTCAAGACCAGCAGCAACAGCATACCTCAGAATTACTAGAGATACAGATTTCTGCCCCACACCCCAGATCTGCTGAAACAGATATAGAAGTGTGGGCTGAATACTATCTAACAAGTCTTCCAGGCGGTTCTGAAGCATCCTAAAGCTTAGGAACCCTGCTTTAAAGTCACATACACACAAACACACACACCCTCACACTCTCTGTCTGGTGTGCTTCTTTGGGGAAACCATCTATTAACAGATTAAAAGGATCCTGGAGGCCAACATCTAGAGAATTCCTGCTGAAGGGCAGGTCCATAGGACCTGAGTCATTTGAATTTGGGAGAGAGACCCAATTTCTGGTTTGCATATCAAACTTGTGCAGTGGCCTAGCTTTCTGACAGGTCTTTGAAAAATGAGGTCCCCAGTAACAGCCCTCTCTCCCTCCAATATTTCCTGGCCTGCAGCAATTAAACTGCTGAGCAGAAACTGGGCCTGATGGTCTGTTAACCCTTTGTCAGCTGAAGCACAGAAGCAATTTGTTTTGCTGGAGAGATTGTCTTCTCAACTTCTTTTCCTCCCACTGCACTACAAAGGAAAACTGTCTCCTTAAACACCTCCTTGTCGAGCTGCTGCATCTGTGTGATTGAAACAGCCAGGTCAGAGATCAACGGAGGTGAAAGGTCATCACAAACTGAATGCAGCTGCTGAATCTCCTTCTGCTTCTCCTTGGTGTCATGAAGACAAATAGCATTAAAAAAAAAATTTCCCCCAATGAAGCAGTTCTCATTTTCTCCTTTCTCATCACCCTTCAAGCATTTCTTAATGAACTACAGCTCAATCATCTATGAGCACGGTGGTTTTACATCTGAGCACAGTCCCCCAGAAAACATCAGAGTCAATTAAGATAGCTTTCTGAGTGCTTTTTCCTTGTATTATTAAGTTTGGGCTTTCAGCACAGTCCAAGTCCTCATTGTTACCATTTACAACAATATCAAACAAACACGCCATGTCCAGCCACGACACAGTCCAGGAACGACAGACACGGGCAAGCACTTCCTGGTTACTGATCATTGTGCTGTCTTTGTCTTTTACATACATTCCTTGTTTATTTCTGCTCACGTGTGCTTTACAGATTTTCTCTGGAAATTTTGAATTTTAGACCAACACCTTCCACTGTCTAGGCAGGGATTTCTCAGGGAAACCCAGCCAAAATGAATGTGCATATAAACAAAAGGAAATTGGGATCATAATCTTATTTAAACCACGTCTGTTGGAACTGAGTAACTCTTAATAAAGAAAAGACAATCCTGTTTTCCTACCTTTCCATTTCTAAAGACAAGAAGAGTTTTAAATCTGACAACAGAATAAAAACCATCCAAAAATATCCAAATGAATATTTCTTTAATGACAAGAACCCTAGTATTCAATCCAAGCTGATTTTTAATAAGTTCTTTATGGTGCTCAACATAGTGCTTTGCTCACGGTAGATACCCAACACCTTTTTCAGACTCAATACTGCTTACAAATGTGAGCTTTAGCCTTAAAAAACATAGGAACTGGAACTGAGATATAAGGGATGGAGATATCTGACTTTACAGTAAAATGAGAATTTATTAATCAAATTTGGGTTTGGAATGTGTTAGTGCTGATGGTGGAAGAAGGAATTGTATGTGAAACAGCTAACGTGGATCCACACTTGTCATATAAGGGCTCCATGAGGGTGATTTTTCCTCTCTCCTTCTCCAGTGAGTGATGGCTCATCTACAAACCAAGGGACAGCTGTGCTAGAATGGTCAGAAATCAAAACTGGAGTCAGGGGTTTCTCCTCTTGGCCCATGGTCCTCTGTAGGCAGGCAGGATTGGGAGGAGCAGTGAGGAAAGTTTTGCAGAGTTGCTGTAAAAGATTTAAAATTTGTATGTGCACAGAACATTTCATACAGATGAATTAAACACTGTCTCTTACACAGAGTTTCTCCTCTTTCTCAAATATCTATTTGTATAGTATTGTGGCAAATATATACATATTTATCTATAATAACTACAAAATGAATTGTAGTTTTTGCCATTCTTCATCTTCTCAACTGATATCTAGTGATGTCTAAGATATGTTTTGAATAGAAAAGCTTTCTTCCTGTTGAAAAACAGAAGGAACGCCTGTTCTACAGCATGTACTAGAATGGTCAGAAATCAAAACTGAAGTCCGAGGCTCCGCCTCTTGGCCCGTGGTCCTCTGTAGGCAGGCAGGATTGTCCTTGTCCTCTAAGGCAAGGCTTCCCAGGTCTTGTCCTAGGACCTGTGGTACCTATGTGCCGTGCAACTACCTTGCTCCGTCCCTGACCCTCGGGATTAGAATCTCCTGGGCAGGGAACTAGAAATCTTTGTAACAAACTTCCTGATGTCAGTTTCCCCATGTATTGAAATTTGAGAACCCTGGGCTTAAGGGAGTTGGAAAATATCTTAATACCAACAGGAGTCAGCTTCAGGAGGCTAAAGCTTTGGTGTTTTTTTGTGTTTTACCTGAAAACAGAATATTGCTTTCCCCTTTAAATCCTTGAATACTATCCAAAAGCTTGCTAGAATATTTATTAATCATGTCAGATAGTCTAATGACAATTTTCAACCACCATATCCCCACTGGATAAAACCAAAGAACAATGGTTCTGTATCGTCTACAGATGACTCTTAGTCACACAACTATTTGCCTTTGTCGGGATGCACTGAAATACCATGTGAATTAAATTACAGTGGGCAGGGGAGCCGGACTACAGATCTGAAATCATTAGCAACTCCTGAGAGCATTCACTTGATTTGTGTGTATTTAAATATAATCGTCAATAAAATTAGGAAACCTTTACCATCATCTGTGTTGCCATAGCAAAGTGCAGGGACAGCAAATATCTGGTCTATGTTTTTACTTCCTCCCCACCCCCACGAGCTTGCATGGCAGCTAGATATGTCTAATCAATTCTAGCAATCCTTCCTCTTAAGCCAGGATATTTATGCCTCAGAATACTGTGCCCCAGGCAGCTCTTAGCAGATGAGATGATGGACAATGAAACCTACTTGTTTCATCTGGGCTGATGAAGGGCATGGGCTTTGCATTCATGAGTTTTGGGGTTCAGATCCCAGTCTTGACACTTAGAGGTTGTGAGACAACACAAGATACTTAAGATATTTAGGTACTTTTGCAGCCTCATTCTCCTCATTTGCACAAGTGGGATTATAGTTGCACCTCCCAGGATTGTTGTGAAAGTGACAGAAAGAATGTATGTAAATTGCTTAGCATGCCTAGTACATAGTGCTGCTGCTAAGTCACTTCAGTTGTGTCCGACTCTGCGACCCCATAGATGGCAGCCCACCAGGCTCCCCCGTCCCTGGGATTCTCCAGGCAAGAACACTGGAGTGGGTTGCCATTTCCTTCTCCAATGCATGAAAGTGAAAAGTGAAAGTGAAGTCGCTCAGTCGTGTCAGACTCCTAGCGATCCCATGGACTGCAGCCTACCAGGCCCCTCTGTCCATGGGATTTTCCAGGCAAGAGTACTGGAGTGGGGTGCCATTGCCTTCTCCAGTGCATAGTGAGTACTCAATAAATTTTAGGTGTTGTTATTTTTAATTTAGCTTGATGTAATGAGCACAAGGAGAAAGAGACTTGTTTTGTGGGACCACTTGAGTTGCATAGAGCAAGCATGGAGGATTGTATTAGTAGAGCACTTCCTTACTGCAGCTCTCTCTCTGAACCAAGGCCCACATTTATGGAGGGCTTAACAGTTACATAAAGTGTTCTAAGCACTTTTTAAGGAGTAACTAATTTAATCCTCACAATAACCCAGTGAGGTAAATGTTCTTATCCCCAGTTTATAGATGCAGCACCTGAGGCATAAAGAGGTTGAGTGACTCCTAAAGGATGGAATTAAGTATGTGCTGTTGAAAATGAGGACTCAGTCAGGAGCCTCCCTGGAACTTGTGAAGATGCGAATTCTCAGGTCCTGCCCAGGACTCCCTGGATCAGAAATGCTGTGGATGGGCCTATAAATCTCTGTTTTAACAAACCCTCCAGGTGATTCTAAGGTACATCAGGCTTTTAGAATGACAATCCAGAAAGCAAGGGAGCATTGCCAGGACAAGCCAGGAGCGAGGATAGCAGTTAAAGAAGCGTATTCCTATTAAGGAAGGGTGAGTGCCATTTCAGAACTTTGATGCCTATTTGTATCTTCCAGTATTCATGCTGGAATTTGGTGTTTTTCCCCCTGCTTATGAGGAAAATTGGTTGATTTGTGCTATTGGTTGTTTTACTCTGTTACAATTCCACTAGAACAAGTAAGAAACCGCTTGTCTGTCTCAATTGTATATGAACTAGTATGAAAGGCACCTACATCTCTTTCAAATCCATGCTCTCCTCAATTTATACCAGAAACCCGAGTTTCTGTATTTTCATTACTTGCAAAATTCAATTCAGTAGCTGCTGACCAATTCAATAACTTCTGACCATCTAGGAAGGTTTTGAACTTTATCTGCTGTAAGAATTTGTAAAGGCCTTGTTGGAAATCTGAGGCATATAATAAAAATCTAAATGTGTATGGAGTCCAGTGCTAAGGCAGTGCTAAGGCCTGCCCGGTCATTTCTTTATTGACTCGCCATAGTGGCCTTAATGTTGCAGGTACTGTCATCATTATCTCCAGCGCAGATGAGGACACTTACACGCCCTTTAACGAGGCTTACGGATCCTTAGTTTTGCAAGTACCTAACCTACAGAGTGTGTGAGCAGCAGAGCCAGCATTCAATGGAAAGAGGGAGGAAAGTCTTTCTGATTCCACCTGTGTCTGCTGCTTTCCTGCCATCTCTTCAACAGATTTGTCCCACTCTTGCAAACATAAGCTGGTAATACACAAACACGTAGTCAGAACAAAAAATTTAAAAAGACAGAACAAATCCCATCTGGGCATTGATCTGTATCTCTGGAATTCAGCTTGGTGTTCTCTCTTATTTTGGCCATGCAGACCTTCCATGGTTTGCTTTTCGCTTCTCCGGTGCCAACCCTGTTTTTGACAATTGTTTAACGTCCTATATGCATTAAAGACTTTTTCTTTTTTAAAAAATCTTTATTGGAGTATAACTGATTTACAATGTTGTGTTAGTTTCAGGTGTACAGCAAAGTGAATCTGCTATCCATACACACATATCCACTCTCTTTTAGATTATTTTCCCGTGTAAGCCATTACAGAGTATTGAGTGGAGATCCCTGTGCTGCGCAGCAAGTTCTTATTAGTTATTTTATATATCGTAATGTATTTATCAGACTTTCTTTTTCTAACAACCAATTTTGGACCTTTATTCCCTGGCCGCATGTTCAGTGTTCTCTGGTCAGGCTTATGGGATGCACCTGCAGCCCACGCAGTGCATTTGTAGAGGGAGCATTGCTGAGTTCTAGCACCTGCCAGGGGAGTAACCCTCGTCAGGAGGGAGGGGGTCAAATGCCTAGCGTGATGGAAACTTACCAGCTCCCAAGGTCTTGGCAGTGGATCTGAAACTTCAGAATCTCTGCCAATCAGCTGGAGTTAAAATGCAGATTCTTAGGTTCTGCTCTCCCCTTATTCTGATTCAATAGGTCTGAGGTGGAGCTCAGGAATCTGCATTTTAATAAGCATATGACCATTCTGTATGCCTCATCTTGAGAAATAGAGGTTTGCTGGTGATAACAGGGGTGTCTGACCATGTCATATCCAGCCTTTGAATGGCAGAGAGATTGAGGGGAGTGGTAAACCAATGTCCAAACTGGGAGAGTGAGGCACAAGTATGGGAACCAGGGGAACAAGACAGTAATCTGCCTCCTCCCACTCTACCTCCCTTCGTCTGTCCCTTTCCCACGCCTTCTCTCCCAAAAGGCATTTCTAAAGATTCTCTGATAAGGCCACTTCATTATACACAAAACAGCTTTCAACAAAGCTATGCCAAGAGTGGGGAGTAGGGGGTCTGGAGGGCTCTCTCCAGGCCAACCTCTCTTCCACTTCATGAGGTAGGTAGCTCCTAAGGTATGTTCATAGATTCTTTGAATTTCCCTCGAGATTAGTTTCAAAATAGTCTTAATCTAAACCCCATTTTATGGGCACCCTGGTGATTCAGACAGTAAAGAATCCACCTGCAATGCAGGAGACTCGGGTTCAATCCCTGGGTCAGGAAGATCTCCTGGAGGAGGGAATGGAAATCCACTCCAGTATACTTGCCTGGAAAACTCCGTGGACAGAGGAGCTGGCGAGCTATAGTCCATGGAGTCACAAAGAGTTGGGCATGACTGAGCAACTAACACAACAACAACAACAAAAACCCATTTTAAAGATGAAGAAATTGAGGCCTAGAGAGGTGAAGAGGCTTGTGTAACCTGACGGAGGTGTAACTAGATGATTACCCTCATGTGCTCATTTTCAAGCCACTGAGATTTCCAAACTGTTCATTAAAACATCGGTGTCCAATGTGGGTTCCTTAGGTATTCTGGGGGACAAAAGGGTGAACTGTGGCTTTATAAATAAGTCTGGGAACACTGGGTACAGCCTATGTAAGCAGGTTTCTTTATGGTAGGATGTCATAGACCCTTGGATATTCTAATGCGAACTGTGAACTATCTCCAATAAAGGTAATGGAGGTAGAGTTTTCCAAACTCGTTTAATAACAGACACTGCCCCCACCCCTTGTAACATATTATCAGCCTCTAAAGGACACTACTGTAAAGAAAACGGAAAGTTGCTGTAATACTCTGTGTTGCCCTGAGAAAAGCTGCAGAGAGTCCGTAGTCACTAGAGTCTCAGGAGGCTGTGAACTCACACAGACTTCCTCTGGACCAACCAACTCTGACACCTGAACTCCACACCTGGGCTCCAGGTGGATCAGTGTGACCAGTTCTCATGAGAAGGAAGCCACAGGTCAGGAGCAGTTGTGAGCTGGTTGACAGAGTGGCTGGCGGCATGGGTGTCAGCCTCACCCAACTTTAGAGGCAGAAGTCCAGGCCTCTGAGTTGCTTAGCTTGAAGGACAGCATTGAATGTGTCAGGGAGGCAACACTAGCTCAGTGTTCAACTGAAGACACGAGGACTGCTATGGTCAAGGCTCAAGCCACAGGGGAGGCAGTACTGGGGAGTACTCCCCAGCTGCCTGCCGTTGGAGCAGACACATTACCAGGGAAATCAACAGAGCCAGTCGGTGCTGAAGCATCAGAGTCCAGTCCCCAGTTCAGAGGGCAGGAGCTGACTAGCTGGTCAAGGAGAAATTATGATGGCAACTTTGCTTTCTTTCTGACCATTTTGGAAGCTGTGTCTGTGATTTGTGGACTTTGTAGTCCATCCTTCTAAAGCTACCTACAAGCGGTCTGTGTAAATTCTGTCTTTAGGTGACCCAAAGACTTGGTAGCAAAAGTATGGAAGTGATATGGTATGGAAGTGAGGCAGGCATCAGTCTGGAAACACAGAAAGCGCAGGCCAAACCAACAGCTGTTAGGTCTCTGTAATCTGGTTCTGAAGCAGATCACCCAGCAAGTGTCCCTCCCCAGAGAGGGCATGAGCTGAGCCACCGTGAAGGAGGGTTTATGCCAGCTGGACAAAGTGACTGTAGGGTTGCATGTCCTGTAGGCACTCGACCAGGGTAAGGCTGAATGGCCTTGCAGCTCAGACTAACCTTTAGGGTTAACAACAGACCAAGCCTAGGAAGCTCCCATGTCTTGCTGAATAACCTTACATTGAAAAAAAGTTGGTTCCAGATCTGATTTCATTTTAATCTTTAGTGGTTTTTTTCGGTCTGATTAAAAAATAAATATATGTCCACATTAGTGACAGGTGTCAGTATATTGTTAAGAGCAATGTCTTAGGAGATTGAGTTTGAGCCCAGAACTCACAAGCTATGTGATTTTGGGCAAGTCACTTACCATTTTCTTTTCTGTAAAATGAGAAAAATAATCACATCAGCCTCAAGTGGTTGTCATGAGGATTTAATAAGATAATGAATTAATGATATAATAACCATAGCAAGGTGCCTGGCATATAGTAAGCACTTCAGTTCAGTTCAGTTCAGTCGCTCAGTTGTGTCCGACTCTTTGTGACCCCATGAATTGCAGCATGCCAGACCTCCTTGTCCATCACCAACTCCCAGAGTTCATTCAAACTCACGTCCAACAAGTCAGTGATGCCATCCAGCCATCTCATCCTTTGTCATCCCCTTCTCCTCCTGCCCCCAATTCCTCCCAGCATCAGTCTTTTCCAACGAGTCAACTCTTCACATGAGGTGGCCAAAGTACTGGAGTTTCAGCTTTAGCATCATTCCTTCCAAAGAACTCCCAGGACTGATCTCCTTTAGAATGGACTGGTTGGACCTCCTTGCAGTCCAAGGGACTCTCAAGAGTCTTCTTCAACACCACAGTTCAAAAGCATCAATTCTTCAGCGCTCAGCCTTCTTCACAGTCCAACTCTCACATTCATAGATGACCACTGGAAAAACTATAGCCTTGAGTAGACAGACCTTTGTTGGCAGAGTAATGTCTCTGCTTTTGAATATGCTATCTAAGTTGGTATAACTTTCCTTCCAAGGAGTAAGTGTCTTTTAATTTCATGGCTGCAGTCACCATCTGCAGTGATTTTGGAGCCCCCCAAAATAAAGTCAGACACTGTTTCCCCATCTATTTCCCATGAAGTGATGGGACCGGATGCCATGATCTTCGTTTTCTGAATGTTGAGCTTAAGCCAACTGTTTCACTCTCCTCTTTCACTTTCATCAAGAGGCTTTTTAACTTCTCTTCACTTTCTGCCATAAGGGTGGTGTCATCTGCATATCTGAGATTATTGATTAGCATATTTATGATAGTCTCATCAACCTAGACGGATGGTCTATTAATGCTTTCATATATTCCCTTTCACTCTTTTAATCATGTGTTTATGTTTTTAAATAGGTAGGCTCATATTAGACACATGTAACTTTTTGCCAGCTCTTTTCAATTACTATTCTATCCTAGGTTCTGAGTTTATATGGTATAAATGTAAGAAGACTGGCTTGGGAATAGGCAGACCTGGGTTAGAATTTAGCTTTACCACTTATATTTCCAACTATGTGACTCTGGGAAAGCGACTTGAAATTTCCAAGACTCAGTTTCTCAGCTGAGTTGATATGATAATTGTTAACTTACAAGGCTGTTAGGAGAATTAGTAAGGTGAAAAATTAAAGGCTGAGGTTGAGACCTGGTACATAGTAATTATTTAACAGTATTACGGGGACAAAAAGGACAATAATTTTTCTGAGCTTCCAGGGAATGTTTCAACTGTATGTCTCCACTTACTGGAAAGTCTCTTAAAATGTCTGTGGAAAGATTGATGATTTGCTGGAACATTCATTTTCTGTATGATGAACAAGATTGTTCAGTGTTCTCTTTTTCTGTGCCCCAGCCCTCAGCCAAATTGCCTCTAAGTTTACTGATGCAGGACCTTGGGTCATAAAGTTTCTCTGAGCTTTTCCTCACATGTTTTCTCTGATCCCTGAGAAAAAGATGAAAGTACTTGCCTGAGGCAGAGGCATGATATTAGCACAGGTATCCAAAAATTGGTGCTGGGAAAATGACTTATCTACGGCTCAGCAGTGCTTAAGAATGGATCAACACCATTCCCATTAAGAGTCAATAGTCAATAGTCCTGAACCATACTATCAGTCAGTTCAGTTCAGTTGCTCAGTCGTGTCCAACTCTTTTCGACCCCATGAATCGCACGCACCATGCCAGGCCTCCCTGTCCATCACCACTCCCGGAGTTCACGCAAACTCATGTCCACTGAGTCGGTGATACCATCCAACCACCTCATCCTCTGTCATCCCCTTCTCTTCCTGCACCCAATCCCTCCCAGCATCAGAGTCTTTTCCAATGAGTCAATTCTTCGCATGAGGTGGCCAAAGTACTGGAGTTTCAGCTTCAGCATCATTCCTTCCAAAGAACATCCAGGACTGATCTCCTTTAGAATGGACTGGTTGGATCTCCTTGCAGTCCAAAGGACTCACAAGAGTCTTCTCCAACACCACAGTTCAAAAGCATCAATTCTTCAGCGCTCAGCCTTCTTCACAGTCCAACTCTCACATCCATAGATGACCGCTGGAAAAGCCATAGCCTTGATTAGACAGACCTTTGTTGGCAAAGTAATGTCTCTGCTTTTGAATATGCTATCTAGGTTGGTATAACTTTCCTTCCAAGGAGTAAGCATCATTTAATTTCATGGCTGTGATCACCATCTGCAGTGATTTTGAAGCCCCCAAAAATAAAGTCTGACACTGTTTACACTGTTTCCCCATCTATTTCCCATAAAATGATGGGACCGGATGCCATGATCTTCATTTTCTGAATGTTGAGCTTTAAGCCAACTTTTTCACTCTCCACTTTCACTTTCATCAAGAGGCTTTTGAGTTCCTCTTCAATTTCTGCCATAAGGGTGGTGTCATCTGCATATCTGAGGTTATTCATATTTCTCCCACAATCTTGATTCCAGCTTGTGTTTCTTCCAGCCCAGCGTTTCTCATGATGTACTCTGCATAGAAGTTAAATAAACAGGGTGACAATATACAGCCTTGACGTACTCCTTTTCCTATTCGGAACCAGTCTGTTGTTCCATGTCCAGTTCTAACTGTTGCCTCCTGACCTGAATATAGGTTTCTCAAGAGGCAGGTCAGGTGGTCTGGTATTCCCATCTCTTTCAGAATTTTCCACAGTTTATTGTGATCCACACAGTCAAAGCCTTTGGCATAGTCAATAAAGCAGAAATAGATGTTTTTTCTGGAACTCTCTTGCTTTTTGATGATCCAACAGATGTTGGCAATTTGATCTCTGTTTCCTTTGCCTTTTCTAAAACTAGCTTGTACATCTGGAAGTTCACGGTTCACTTATTGCTGAAGCCTGGCTTGGAGAATTTTGAGCATTACTTTACTAGCATGTGAGATGAGTGCAATTGTGTGGTAGTTTGAGCATTCTTTGGCATTGCCTTTCTTTGGGATTGGAATGAAAACTGACCTTTTCCAATCCCGTGGCCACTGCTGAGTTTTCCAAATTTGCTGGCATATTGGTGCAGAACTTTCACAGCATCATCTTTCAGGATTTGAAATAGCTCAACTGGAATTCCATCATCTCCACTAGCTTTGTTCATACTGATGCTTTCTAAAGTCCAGTTGACTTCACATTCCAGGATATCTGGCTCTAGGTGAGTGATCACACCATCGTGATTATCTTGGTCATGAAGATCTTTTTTGTACAGTTCTTCTGTGTATTCTTGCCACCTCTTCTTAATATCTTCTGCTTCTGTTAGGTCCATACATTTCTGTCCTTTATCGAGCCCATCTTTGCATGAAATGTTCCCTTGGTATCTCTAATTTTCTTGAAGAGATCTCTAGTCTTTCCCATTTGGACCACGCAAAAGTGTGGCTGAGAGGAGATACCCCTTGCCTGAGGTCAGGGGCGGCAGCCTAGAGGAGCAAGCCCAGGTCCAAGCAGCGGCCGCTGCATGGGAGGGCTGAGACGAGCTACTCCACATTCAAGGTCAGGAGGGGCGGCCGTGAGGAGATACCCCTTGTCCAAGGTAAGGAGCAGCAGCTGCACTTTGCTGGAGCAGCTGTGAAGAGATACCCCACATCCAAGGTAAGACAAACCCAAGTAAGACGGTAGGTGTTGCGAGAGGGCATCAGAGGGCAGACACACTGAAACCATACTCACAGAAAACTAGTCAATCTAATCACACGGACCACAGCTTTGTCTAACTCAATGAAACTAAGCCATGCCCTGTGGGGCCACCCAAGACAGTAGGGTCATAGTGGAAAGGTCTGACAGAATGTGGTCCACTGGAAAAGGGAATGGCAAACCACTTCAGTATTCTTACCTTGAGAACCCCTGAACAGTATAAAAAGGCAAAATGATAGGATACTGAAAGAGAAACTCCCCAGGTCTGTAGGCGCCCAATATGCTACTGGAGATCAGTGGAGAAATAACTCCATAAAGAATGAAGGGATGGAGCCAAAGCAAAAATAACACCCAGTTGTGGATGTGACTGGTGATAGAAGCAAGGTCCGATGCTGTAAAGAGCAATATTGCATAGGAACCCGGAATGTTAGGTCCATGAATCAAGGCAAATTGGAAGTGGTCCAACAGGAGATGGCGAGAGTGAACGTCGACATTCTAGGAATCAGCGAACTGAAATGGACTGGAATGGGTGAATTTAACTCAGATGACCATTATATCTACTACTGAGGGACAGGAATCCCTCAGAAGAAATGGAGTAGCCATCATGGTCAACAAAAGAGTCTGAAATGCAGTACTTGGATACAATCTCAAAAATGACAGAATGATCTCTGTTGATTTCCAAGGCAAACCATTCAATATCACAGTAATCCAAGCCTATGCCCCAACCTGTAACGCTGAAGAAGCTGAAGTTGAATGGCTCTATGAAGACCAAAAGACCTTTTAGAACTAACACCCAAAAAAGCTGTCCTTTTAATTATAGGGGACTGGAATGCAAAAGTAGGAAGCCAAGAAACACCTGGAGTAACAGGCAAATTTGGCCTTGGAGTATGGAATGAAGCAGGGCAAAGGCTAATAGAGTTTGGCCAAGATAACTCACTGGTCATAGCAAACACCTTTGTCCAACAACACAAGAGAAGACTCTACACATGGACATCACCACATGGTCAACACCAAAATCAGATTGATTATATTCTTTGCAGCCAAATGTGGAGAAGCTCTATACAGTCAGCAAAAACAAGACCAGGAGCTGACTGTGGCTCAGATTATGAACTCCTTATTGCCAAATTCAGACTTAAACTGAAGAAAGTAGGGAAAACCACTAGACCATTCAGGTATGACCTAAATCAAATCCCTTATGATTATACAGTGAATGTGAGAAATAGATTTAAGGGACTAGATCTGATAGATAGAGTGCCTGGTGAACTATGGATGGAGGTTCGTGGTACAGGAGACAGGATCAAGACCATCCCCATGGAAAAGAAATGCAAAAAAGCAAAATGGCTGTCTGGGTGGCCTTACGAATAGCTGTGAAAAGAAGAGATGTGAAAAGCAAAGGAGAAAAGGAAAGATATAAGCATCTGAATGCAGAGTTCCAAAGAATAGCAAGGAGAGATAAGAAAGCCTTCCTCAGCAATCAATGCAAAGAAATAGAGGAACCACACTTAGTGACATCTAAATATCATCTTTAGTTTACTAATTTTATGTTTGAGTTTTTAATTATTTAATAAGCAATATACAGGTCATATAGTTCATTTTATACTATGTCTGATCTCATCCATCCTTTTCGATGTGCAAATAAAGTCTTGAGTCAAATAAACCCATACAAGAAAAAAAAAAAAAAATATATATGTAATGTAAAAGCAACCCTACAAAATGGACTTTCAAAAGACAACATGAATGGACCTAGAGGGTATTATGCTAAGTGAAGTTAGTCGGAGAAAGACAAATGCTGTGTGATTTTACTTATATGTGGAATCTAAAATCAAAAGGCGGAGAAGGCAATGGCAACCCACTCTGGTACTCTTGCCTGGAAAATCCCATGGACGGAGGAGCCTGGTAAGCTACAGTCCATGGGGTCGCTAAGAGTCAGAAACGACTGAGCAACTTCACTTTCAATTTTCACTTTCATGCATTGGAGAAGGAAATGGCAATCCACTCCAGTGTTCTTGCCTGGAGAATCCCAAGGACGATGGAGCCTGGTGGGCTGCCGTCTATGGGGCCGCACAGAATTGGACACGACTGAAGCGACTTAGCAGCAGCAAAATCAAAACTAATGAGCATATGTAACAAAAGAGAAACAGTTACAGAAGCAGAGGACAAAGAGGTGGTTGACAGAGGAAAGGAGACTTGGGGAGGAAAGAAATAGATGAGAGAGATTAAGAGGTACAAACTTCTAGTTGCAAAATAAATGAGTTATGGGCATGAAATGTATAGCATGGGGGATATGTCAATAAGTAAAATTTTTGTATGGTGACATATCATTAGACTTGTAATAGTCAATTTGAAATGTATAGAAACCTGTAATGAACTAACATTATAGGAACTAACATAGTGTGGTCTGTCAATTATACTTCAAAAATAAACATACAAAACAACTACTCAGCCATTAAAAAGAATACATTTGAATCAGGTCTAATGAGGTGGATGAAACTGGAGCCTATTATACAGAGTGAAGTAAGCCAGAAGGAAAAACACCAATACAGTATACTAATGCATATATATGGAGTTTAGAAAGATGGTAACAATAACCCTTTGTACGAGACAGCAAAAGAGACACTGATGTATAGAACAATCTTATGGACTCTGTGGGAGAGGGAGAAGGTGTGAAGATTTGGGAGAATGGCATTGAAACATATAAAATATCATGTATGAAACGAGATGCCAGTCCAGGTTCGATGCACGATACTGGATGCTTGGGGCTAGTGCACTGGGACGACCCAGAGGGATGGTATGGGGAGAGAGGAGGGAGGAGGGTTCAGGATGGGGAACACATGTATACCTGTGGTGGATTCATTTTGATATTTGGCAAAACTAATACAATTATGTAAAGTTTAAAAATAAAATAAAAAAAAAAAAGATAAGATTTGTGATTACCAGAGGTGAAGAGAGAGGGAAGGAGATGTTGCATGAAGGCAGTCAAAAGATAGGAACTTTCAGCTATAACATAAATAAATACTAGAGTTGTTTTTTTTTTTTTTTTTTAGCTGCACTGGGTATTTCTCCCCTCCAGGCTCCTTTGTCCACGGGATTTCCCAGGCAAAAATACTGGAGTGTGCTGCTATTTCCTTCTCCAGGGGATCTTCCCAAACCAAGGATCATGCCATGTTTCCTGCTTGGCAGGTAGATTCTTTACCACTGAGCCATCTGGTGCAGTATGATAATTATAAATAATAATTAAAATAAATTAAATAAATTAAAATAAATAAAAGTCAGAAAGATGGTTCAGTGGTAGAGTCCACCTGCCAAGCAGGTGACTTGGGTTTGATCCCTGGGTCAGGAAGATCCCCTGGAAAAGGATATGGCAACCCACTCCAGTATTCTTGCCTGGAGAACATGACATCATAATAGGAAATTAGTAAAGCTAGAGTAATAGACTGGAAAGAAATGGAAATGTTAGCAAGATGGCAGAATAGGAGGCCTTGTCTCCAGTCCTTGTTCCCCATAGAAACACCAATTTGGCAACCATTCATGGACCAAAGAGCCTCTGTCAGGAGCTTAAGGATCCAGGTAGGAGGCTGTGACACTGTAGTGGAGTCCAATATTGAGGAAAGCTGACTTGAGAAGGTGGGTTAATGGTCCCAGGAGCAGGCTCACCAACTATGGACCTGACTGCAGATATGGAGGCAGCCCCATGATCTAGCTCTATTCCCACCTGACCAGGGACTTGATGGCCTCACTCATGGGTGCCAACAGTAAGGTTACCTACAGACACCACCAGATAGTCCAAAACCCTGCCAGCTAACCAGCCTAGAATCTCTGGCTAGGCTGACAAGTGAAGTCTTAATCTGAAACCAGTCTTTCAAGACTAGAAGATGTGACAGTTTCTTCAAATATACAGACAGCAATGAAGAAATATAAGGATCACAAAGAATCAGATAAACATGACATCATAAAAAGAAATTAGTAAAGCTACAGTAATGGACTGGAAAGAAATAGAAACTCAAAAACTGCTTGGCAAAGAATTAAAAAATAATCACTTTAAAGAAATTCAATGAACTATAAGAGAGTACAGATCAATAATGACAGAAATATTTTTTAAAAAACCAACTATATACATTTCAAAATGACTGTGTGTAGCAAAAGAGAAACAGACTCACAAGTTTAGAACACAAACGCGTGGTTACCAGTGGGGAGAGGAAAGGGAGGCAGGGACAAGTCAGGGGTAAAGCCTTAAGTTATACAAACTACTGTGTAAAATAGATGAGCAGCAAAGATATATTGTATAGCACAGGAAATATAGCCATTATCATATAATAACTTAAAATGGAGTATAAACCATAAAAATACTGAATCACTATGCTGTACATCTGAAACGAATGCAATATTATAAATCAACTGTACTTCAATAGGAAGAAAGCAAACAACTTACGGAATGCAAGAAAAGCAATGCTAAGAGGGAAGATTATAACAACAAAGGCCTGCATTAAAATAGAAGGTTCATCTCAAATAAACTATCTAAATTTGCATCTCAAGGAACTAGAAAAAATTAAACCTAAAATTATCTAAAGAAATAATAAAGATCAGAGCAGGAATAAGTGGTATAGATAATAGAAAAGAATTTTAAAATGACAAAACAAAGAATGTTTCTTTGAAAAAATAAACTAAATTGAAAAGCCTTTTGTTAACTAAGAAAAAAGAAGACTCAAATAAAAAGTGAAATAAAAGACATTATTATTGGTTCCACAGATATTTAGGAACAATATAAACCATTATGTACAAAAAAATTAGACAACCCAGAATAAATGGAGAAGTTCCTAGAAACTTATAATCTATCAAAACAGAATCAAAAAGAAATAGAAAACACAAACAAAATTTAAAAATGAGATTGAAAGAGTAATGAAAACAAAGCTCACAACATAGAAAAGTCTAGGATTAGATGATTTCATGGGTGAATTCTGCCAAACCTTTAAAGAAGAATCTTTCTTAAACTCTTTCAAAAAAAGAAAAAAAAATAGAAGAGGGCATACTTCCAAACTCATTCTGTCAGGTCAACAGCATCCTGATACCAAAGCCAAAGACACCTCCAAAAATACCATAGTCCTAATGAATAGATGTAAAATAGATGTAAAAATCCTCAACAAAATACTAGTAAACTGAAACAACAACACATTAAGGAATCATATGCCATAACCAAATAGGATTTATCCCTGGAACATGGTTGTGGTTCAACATATCAATATGATACACTACATTAACAAATGAAGGATAAAAACTACATCTCAACAGATGCAGAAAAAGGATTTGACAAAATTACATACCATTTCATGATAAAAACTGTTAACAAATTAGGAATTATAGAAGGAATTTACTTCAACACACATTAAAGGCTAGTTTAAAATGGCTAACATCACACTTAATGGTAAAAAGCTGAAAGCTTTCCTTTACGACAACAAAGCAGGAATGCCCACTCTCATCTCTCAGCATAGTATTAGCATTTCTAGCTAGAGCAATCAGGCAAAACCAAGGGCATCCCAAATTGTAAAGGAAGATGTAAAACTATCTCTGTTTGCAGATGACTTGATATTATATTTGAAAACTCTAAAAACTACACACACACACACAAATGTTATAACTAGTAAGTGAATCTGGTGAAGTCTTAGGATGCAAAATCAACATACAAAAATCAAGTTCCATTTCTATAATAATGATCTCTCTGAAAAGGAAATTAAGAAAGCAGTTCTAATTACAATAGCATCAAAAATAATAAAATACTTAGGAATAAACTTAATGAAAAAGGTGAAAGGCTTGTAGACTAAAGATTATAAAGTGTTGACAGAAGAAAATTTAAAAGGCAGAAACAGTGGCTGACTTTATTTTTTTGGGCTCCAAAATCACTGCAGATGGTGACTGCAGCCATGAAATTAAAAGATGGATATTCCTTGGAAGGAAAGTTATGACCAACCTAGACAGCATATTTAAAAGCAGAGACATTACTTTGTCAACAAAGGTCCATCTAGTCAAGGCTATGGTTTTTCCAGTAGTCATGTATGGATGTGAGAGTTGGACTATAAAGAAGGCTGAGCACTGAAGAATGGATGCTTTTGAACTGTGGTGTTGGAGAAGACTCTTGAGAGTCCCTTGGACTGCAAGGAGATCCAACCAGTCCATCCTAAAGGAAATCAGTCCTGGGTGTTCATTGGAAGGACTGATGTTGAAGTTGAAACTCCAATATTTTGGCCACCTGATGTGAAAAGCTGACTCATTTGAAAAGACCCTGTGTTAGGAAAGATTGAAGGCAGGAGGAGAAGGGGACAACAGAGGATGGGATGGTTAGATGGCATCACCGACTCAATGGACATGAGTTTGAGTAAACTTCGGGAGTTGGTAATGGACAGGGAGGCCTGGCATGCTGTGGTTCATGGTGTTGCAAAGAATTGGACACGACTGAGCAACTGAACTGAACTGAACTGAACTGAAAGAATGATTTAGGTCTACACTAGTTGGGCAAGAGGGATTTCTACAAAGAATTCTGTAAGGAGAAATGTAAGGTGTAACAAAGTTTCTAACATATTCTAATTTCTTATTTGTAAACCAAAGAAAAACTACTCTTCCCCATAGATGTGCATATTATGTCTATGTATGATTGTGCAAGCTTAAAGAAAGATATGCAAATATAGAAAAGCAGGCTGTCAATGGTGATTACTTAGTGATGGAGAAGAGAAAGGAGAAGGAAAAAATATGTAGCATAATGCTAATATAAAGTTGAATAATATTATAAATAATTGAAGTTTGAATGTTTATATAGACAGTACCTAGCACATTGACACAGATAAATTGAAATATTAATTGAATTTCAGATTGTGATGTAAGATACTTTCTTTTGGGTTACTGTTATTTCAATATAAGTGTCTTAATATGTTATTATTTTATTATTTACTTATCTTAAATGGTCTCCTTTACAGTTAGTTACAATAAGAAAACTAAATTGTTGTTTAGTTGCTAAGTCGTGTCCAACACTTTATGACCCCAGGTTCCTCTGTCCATGGGAATTACCAGGCAAAAATACTGGAGTGGGTTGCCATTTCCTTCTCTAGGTGATCTTTCTGATCCAGGTATTAAACCCGGGTCTCCTGCATTGGCAGGTAAATTCTTTACTAGCTTAGTGTGTGAAAGTCACTCAGTCATGTCTGACTCTTTGTGACCCCATGGACTATACAGCCCATGGAATTCTGCAGGTCAGAATACTAGAGTGGGTAGCCTCTCCCTTCTCCAGGGGATCTTCCTGACCCAGGAAACTCAGGTCTCCTGCATTGCAGGCAAATTCTTTACCCCCTGAGCCCATTCATAATCAAAAGACTGGTGTCCAGATCTGGATATCATTTTCAAATTGTTCTCTCAAGAACCCCAGGGGTTCCCAGGATGTACCTCCCTGGGACAGCAAGTGGTAAAGGGCTGGGCCCCCATGTCACATCCCAGGGAAAGTGTCTGCCCCTCTACCTCTTCATCACCTCAACTCTTAGCTATAAATGGAGCAGCTCATGTTCATCTATTTTATATTTGGAATTTTACATATATTTTATTTGAAGAAATCCTGGTGCTTAAAAACAATGTGAATATTGTTGCTTTAGACAATGATGCCAAGTAGGACCAATTTCAGTATGAATACTCTACATATTGCTCTTCTAATTCCCTTTTGAGGGAGTTAGATATGGCTGCAGCAAATAGCCTATTGCAGGAAAAATGATTAGAATGGTTCTAGAAGACCCTGATTCCTACTAGCCTGTTATTAATGGAGGATATTTCTCCATTGCAGGCCTGTTTATCTGGGCTGAGGCATTTTGATTAGTATTAACTTAATCTAATTTAATGAATCCATTTCATCTGTGGACTGTTAGCATAGCTATAGTTGTATTTTCCCAAATTTGCCTCTTGACCTATCTGCTTATGGTAACAAAGCCCCTATTTCCAGTGGGGAGCCCACTACAAGTTCTTTCAGGTGGGTATATGACCCCAGGATGACAAATTAGAACATAATCCACTTGACCTTGGTAAATAGTTCAGGGATAATACGTAATTAAGCTCGGCCAAGCAAAGTCCAGCTTGGGATTTTTATTGGAATTACTGAGAACACAAGCTGTGTAAACAACAGAGTGCCGGCAGTGCTGTTTGTTATAACACAGGGAGATAGCACCTTAAAATGAAGTTAAGACCAAAAAGGAATTGCTGAGCAATGGAGATAGATTTCTGAAAACAGTGTCTAAACCCCGGGACCCAGCTATTCTTGGAGTTCATTTGCCCTGGAGCTTCCTATCTATGTGAATTCCCTTTGTGTTAAATTTATCTGTTATAGTTGAGTGTCACAGCCTAATCACCATGATTCTCGCTGGTGGACGTTTTGAGCAGGGTTGTTGGGGTAAGAGAAAAGAATGGGGCTTTTCATGGGGAAGCAAACAGTATTGAGAGAGGCTGCAGAGCTGTGGCGGAGAAGGCAATGGCACCCCACTCCAGTACTCTTGCCTGGAAAATCCTATGGATGGAGGAGCCTGGTAGGCTGCAGTGCATGGGGTCGCTAAGAGTCAGACACGACTGAGCGACTTCACTTTCACTTTTCACTTTCATGCATTGGAGAAGGAAATGGCAACCCCACTCCTGTGTTATTGCCTGGAGAATCCCAGGGACGGGGGAGCCTGGTGGGCTGCCGTCTATGGGGTCTCGAAGAGTCAGGCACGACTGAAGTGACTTAGCAGTAGCAGCAACAGCAGAGCTGTGGAGGCAGCTTGAAGGCCCTGGATACCTGATGGGAGATAGGAGGAGCAGAACATGAGAGGAAGGGGGTAAAATGAAAACAATTTCCGTCTGTTACCTTGAGATCTGAATATCTGCTCTTTGAATTCCTCACTCCTCGGGAATCTAAAGGCTTGGAGGAATTTTGCCTCCATTTCCAAGTACATCACTGAAGATCCATTGAACAAGTTCTCAGAAAAATCTACTTATAGGAGTCAACGTTTGGGTCTACAAGTGGGATAGGGTAGGAAATGGAGAGAAGTGTGTGCCCAGGGCCCATCTGAGGAACTGGAGAGTGGATGGCTAGAGGGTACTCTATCAGTTACCTGGGGCAGAATTGATACCATAAGAGCATCAGAACTTGGAGGAGATGGAAAATGGTGATACTATTCTTAGATCCATGTGAAACAACTCTCAGGGGTAGCAGAAGATCCAATGAAGCAAGGTCACAAAAAGTCAGAAGTCTTTTTGCACTGTGATCCATGCCAGTCTTTCAGATCTGGCTAGTTGATTAAATTATCTCTGTGATAAAATAAGCCAATATATAGTCACCAACATTAAGCAAGTTACTGGGATTTCTAAAGCTTACAGGTTGACATAATTGTAGTTCTGAATTACACATCCTGGGTATGTATAATATCATATAAGAAATGAATCGCCATTCCAGGTTTGATGCAGGATACAGGAAGCTTGGGGCTGGTGCGCTGGGATGACCCAGAGGGATGGTAATGAGAGGAAGGTGGGAGGGGGGTTCAGGATGGGGAACACGTGTACACCCGTGGCAGATGCATGTTGATATATGGCAAAACCAATACAAAAAAATAATAAAAATAAAAATCAGTCCCGCCTCCCCTACTCAACTCTCCCCCACCCTCCCTCCTGCCTTTTTCTTTCTAAAAAGGCAATATTGTAAACCCGGTTCATATATATCAGCCTGAAATTTCTATTCACCTACTACGATTTACAGTACCAAGTGAGAAGAATGGGATAGGGTTATAGACAGGGGATGGGTTTCCTCCACAGATGACCAGAATGTTCCTGAGTTGCTGTTTCTGAGAGGGGGGCAAGCCGGTACATCACATATCATCTGCTGGGCCCAGTAGCTGGTTCTTTACTGAGATTATCACTTATTTCCATGGTTCCCAGCTTCAATAAGATCTCAGGGAAGGATAACTGACAACTGAATAAATGTTGCAGCTGAAACAAATATAAACACAAATCTGTATTTACAAATGTAAACACAAATCTACAAATACAAAATGTAAATACAAACCTGTACAGGAGCAGGATGTGAAAGCAAAAATGGAAGTAATGCTTTCAGTTACTAGACTAGATCATTGTAGGAGGGCAATTCCATTGTTAGAAACTGCTGGTCATCACAATCCTGATACAGTAATGACTTCTTTTATTCTCTCTGAAGCTGGGTATATCAGAGACCAAAAATATCCTTCACATAAATCATTCCTTTCCTAGCATTTGACAGCCACTGTCTCAAACTTGATTAGTCACTGGGCACAAGGAGAGGCAAGATCATCATAAATTCACATGTATTTAGTGGATAAAGCACAGCTTTTCTAGAAAGAGGGTTCCTGTTTAATCTCTGCTGGTCAATATTCATTAGTAGAGCCCAGGACTATTAAAATAAATAGGACAGTGCAAGTTTCTTCGGGGCAGGATTCAGCAAATGTATTTTATTTAAAAGATGGAATTATTTTATCCCAGAGAGATGTAAGGGAGACACAGCAAATGCAAGAGGCACTGGAGGACACAAAGGGTATTTCATCCGAAAGCTCGCCTCGTTGCCTGGATGAGGACCCTTTCCACCAGGTAGCGTATTTCTGAACCTGGGAACTCGAGCAATATTACAAAACCAGACCTCTACGATACCGAAAGTCTGGCTCAGACGCTTCTGGAGAAACTGCTGAGTAAGGACATGGTTTCACTGATATTAGAAAACTGGAATTGCCTGGATGATTTCTACTAATCCTGTTTAGCCATCTGCTAGGCAGTAATGTCTCCACTACCTTTTCTCTTTTGGAGTAAAGATGATGACTATTATTTTATTATACTAAATGAGGTTTATTGGTGGTTTCCTAATGTTATACTACTTGTTGGTTCTAGGCTAGAAATGTGAATACAAATAAAGATTGGGAATTAGTTTTAGACATTACTTTTCTTTAACTGTTCAAAGTATTTACCTAAATCCTTCTAATTGCTTTCCTTGTCTGTTTTTTTTTTTTTTTTTTTAAGTTGGAAGTCACTGGGCCTATTTTTAAATGTGGTCAAGGGCAATGTTGGGTAGAATGATGTATTTAGAATCCTAACAGTCTACCTCATGGGTTTATGAAGTTGTTCTGAGGAGTCCCCAGCCTAAGAGGTGGGAAAGGGCAGAGACTGCCTTTATTTTAATCTGGAAATACAGAGGCCCGTGGGGTTAAAGAGTTAGTACCAGATTCTAGATTGTCTGAATCTCAGGCCTGACTCCATATAGGAGAGGCCAGTGTTGCCCATCTAGGTAACTGGAGAGTGGATTAGGTTCTGAGGGGTCAAGGCTGGGGCTGTGATTTCCTATCAAAGCCCATGGAGGATCCCAGGAACCCAAAGAACAAGCCAAAGTCTTGTAGCTAAAATATTGATGATGGAAGAGGTTTAAATATCATGTCTGTAGGGGCTAAAGGCAGGGACTAAAAACAGTTCAAAACCAGAACTCAGCAGCTGGAAGATGGGTTTGAGTATGGTCAGGGCAATTGTCTGAAACTGCAGCTGGGTGAGACTTGGGTGGTAGGCTTTACTAAATGGCCAGTCCTGGCTCACCAGGAGGCAAATCCTTGGTGAGTCCCTTATCCAACAGAACATTTTGTGCCTGGCAACCCACTCCAGTACTCTTGCCTCGAAAATCCCATGGACGGAGGGGCCTGGTAGGCTGCAGTCCATGGGGTTGCTAGGAGTCGGACACAACTGAGTGACTTCACTTTCACTTTTCACTTTCATGCATTGGAGAAGGAAATGGCAACCCACTCCAGTGTTCTTGCCTGGAGAATCCCAGGGACAGGGAGCCTGGTGGGTGGCTGTCTATGGGGTTGCACAGAGTCGGATACGACTGAAGCGACTTAGCAGCAGCAGCAGCAACCTCAGGAAGATGTGCCATTTGAAGTCTGACAAGTACAAGAAGAAGATAAGAAAATCATAAACTGGAATCATCTTTCTTCTTGGTGCTTGTATTTTAAATTTGGCAAAAATGGAAGAAAGGATTAAAAAAATCACTTGGCTATAACTAATTGGTTTTCTTTTTTTGAAGTGTTTCAGTCATATATTTATGTTAGTCAGGATTATTTGTTCATTGTTTTCTCCCTAAACACCCATAATAATTGCTGAATACAAGAATTGTTTTGCTGACTCAGACCTATGGTCCACAGGGCTACAATTTTACGCTGATAGAGGCCTGTGGGACTTTCATAGGGTGACATCACTTCCTTCCTTCACCCATCTTTATGTTTCTAGTCCTTTAGCGATCTGAATTTCATTAGCTCATTTGTGGGGAAGGTAAAAATTTCCTCCACCCTTCTAGGGTCTCCAGCTGGGACTGATATAAGACAGATTAACAGGGGAAAAGGATACAAATTTTACTTATATTCAATATGTACATAGCCCTTACAAGAACAAAGAAGATCCAAAGTGGTGACTAGGCTTAAGTGCTCAAGTTGAACAAAATGTGGCTATTGTGGAAAAGTAACCAAAATACAAAGGAAAATGAGAGTTATTCCTGACTCCCTAGAATGTATCTTCCTCCTTGTACAGGGAGGGCAATTTTCACATGGGAATTTTATCTCCCACTTTCAGGAAGAAAAATAAAGATCAGAGAATCTTTCTTACATGTACACTTTTTCAAAACCTTTAACTCGGAATAATCAATATGCCAAAGTGCCGTATTTTGTAGTAGCATGTTCTGAACTCCTTTGCATCCAAACTTAAATAAAAAAGTTATTCCAATTCTATTTGGGTTGGGGGGGAGGGCGGGTGGTGGTGGTAATAAGTTCCACTGGTTTACTGTTGGCAGGAAGCAAGAGATTTTCATCCTTTGTACTAAGACCAGCTAGGAAACCCATCAACAGGCGACATGGAATTTGATATATAGACCTCATCCCTGTTTGAGTGTTGGAGGAAGATGGAAGCCAATGAAATTAGGAGTCTTGTGACCTTTGAGGGAAGACAGGAGGCCCCTGGAGTCTCTGGTAGTATTAAAGTAGAGCTGGATTTCTTTGAAAGATAGAGTGGTTCATCCTGGTTTTCCTGGAATCATCCTGGTATCTGCACTGAAAGTTCTACATGCTGGGAACCCCTCAGTACAAGGCCTATTTCAGATACCATATGATTCTTAGATCCTTTCTCTTCTGTGTTCCAAAGCCCGTTTGGAAGCTAGCCTTACCCATGTAAGGTTACTCCTAAAAGCCCTGGTTGGAAATCTCTGAGAGAAGTTTGGGGATAGTGTCCCCCACGGGCCAAGCACCTCCCCTTGGGCTCTGTTGTTGTTTAGTCACTAAGCCCTGTCCGACTCTTTGCATCTCCATCAAGTGCAGCATGCTAGGCTTCCCTGTCCTTTACTATCTCCTGGAGTTTGCTTAAGCTCATGTCCATTGAGTTGGTGATGCCATCTAACCATTACATCCATCCTCTGTGGCTCCTTCTTCTGCCACTCAACCTTTCCCAGCATCAGGGTCTTCTCCAATGAGTTGGCTCTTCGAAACAGGTTGGACAAAGTTTTGGAGCTTCAGCTTCAGCATTAGTCCTTCCAGTGAATATTCAGGGTTGATTTCCCTTAGGATTGATTGATCTAATCTCCTTGCAGTCCAAGGGACTCTCAAGAGTCTTCTATAGCACCACAGTTCGAAGGCATCAATTCTTCAGTGCTCAGCCTTCTTTATGGTCCAACTCTCACATCTATACATGACTACTGAAAAAACCATAGCTTTGACTATGCAGACCTTTGTTGGCAAAGTAATGTTTCTACTTTTTAACATGCTCTCTAAATTTGTCATGGCTTTTCTTCCAAGGAGCAAGCATCTTTTAATATTATGGCTGCAGTCACCATCTATAGTGATTTTGGAGCCCAAGAAAATGAAATCTGCCACTGTTTCCACTTTTTCCCCATCTCTTTGCTATGAAGTTGTGGAACCTGATGCCGTGATCTTAGTTTTTTGAATGTTGAGTTTTAAACCAGCTTTTTCACTCTCTTTCACATTCAAGAGTTTAGTTTCTCTTCATTTGGGCTCTGTAGCTCCTGCCAAAAGATCTGCCTGGGCCACTGCTGTAAACCTGAGGCCTCTTTATGGACTAAACAGCTCATTTGAGTCACAAACCTGTGTGGATGAATCTGAAATAGGAATATTTGTTTTTCTCTCTGGTTTGTGGCTTATATCACAACCTTTTCTTCTTAAAAATGGGGATAATAATCATACCAACCCCTAGAGTTGTTTACAGTATTAAATAATAAAAAAGAGTGCTAAGAATAGGGGCGAACACATAGTAAATAATAAATATTAGGATTATTACTATAGAGTTATAGGATGTTGATAGAATTGTCATTGTTATACTAACTTGTAAGTTCCTATAGCAGAGAATTTTCAGGCTGTGGAAAAAACACATTGAAGGTTAAAATTAGAGCAACTCAGGGTCAGTGAAGGTTTGCCCAAGGAAACCTAACCTGGGAGTCAGATGGCCTAGTTCTCCCACCATTTAACTGCAGTGAGTATCCTCACATCCGTAGGAAGCCACGAAACTGCGCCTATAAACCTGCAGAGCTTCAGGGCTGTGAACTTCGTGGTGGCCTGTGGGTGAGGCTGCAACCACCACAGGGAGTTGAAGGAGCCAACTAGTGAAAACTTGAATCAAACTAGATTTAGTAACTAGGAAACATAATTGCTCATGTCACTAGAGGTCTAGAAGATCATGCAACCAGCCTTTATGTTAACTCAACCCAGTGGTTTCAGAGTATAATCCACTGAAGTGTTCATGTTCCCTATCCTCTAAGATCTCAGTGGTGAGAAATGAGGGCATCAGAGCCAGGTATTTGATCCTTTCTCCTCTCAGAGAACAGGGAGTTCCTAGGTTGAGGATGGGCCAAGAGGAGCCCATCTCATACCTGGAGGAACCCAAACCCAGAGAGTTACAGAAGCTGACAGTGGTGGGGAAAGAAGGGCCCCATGGTAAGCAGAGCCCAAGGTAGACTTTGAGAGTTGGAGTGTAAAGGTCAGGGAACACAATACTTGAGGAGATATGAGAAGAATAGGACAGGTCAGTAGTATCTGAGGTGGGGGCTACTGGTTGGGCCAGATGGTAGTGTTTGTGCATCTTCCTTGTGTACTTTCCAGCTTCCCAGGGGGCACTAGTGGTAAAGAACCCACCTGCCAATGCAGGAGACATAACAGACTCGGCTTTGATCCCTGGGTTGGGAAGATTCCCTGGAGAAGGGCAAGGCAACCCACTCCAGTATTCTTGCCTGGAGAATTCCATAGACAGAGGAGCCTGGAGGGCTGTGTTCCATAGGGTTGCAAATAGTCAGACACAATTCAAGGTGACTTAGCATGCATGCATGCCTATGCACTTTCAGCATGGGCTGGCTATGTTGAAAGAGCCAGGGATGGATTCACAGAGAAATAGTTCAGGACAGGGCTTTTGTTCCAGTAGGGAAATAGGAAAGCCTTCAAATAAGGACTCAGATGGTAAAGAATCCTCCTGCAGTGAGGGATACCTGGGTTCGATCCCTGGGTTGGGAAGATCCCCTGGAGAAGGGAACGGCTACCCACTCCAGTATTCTGGCCTGGAGAATTCCATGGACAGAGGATCCTGGTGGGCTATAGTCTATGGGCTTGCAAAGACTGAGCAACTTTCACTTTCACTTCACTTTCAGATGACTATGGATGGTTCTGGCTCCAAGGGTATCAAGTAGCTGGGCCTTTTTAGGAGCTCTGCATGTAGGCTAAGGACAGGAAGACCAGTCCTGGTAAGGCCTATGCTGATGGCACTGGGGTTCCTAATCCATTGCCAGGCTTGAAGCAGGAACTGGTTCTTTATGACCTGAGGCTCTGAGATCTTTGCTCACCATCTTAAATTTCTCAGAAGGTCTAAATTTGTAAGGGTTCATGTTTCACAATTCTAGAAGCCTTTTCAATCTGGCTTCGTTGCTTGCCAGAGTTCCAGAATAAACCCTCCTACAATATGGACCATGCTCTACCCACCAAGGCCAAAACAGCCAGCTGGGAGACAGAGCACGTGGGCTGAAAATTTGGTAGTAGGATGCTGAATTCTGTTCTTTCCAAAATAATTAAAAATCGATGGTCAAACTTCATTGAGTGTGGAATATTTGGGAATAACTTTTCCAAGGGGATTAAAAACAACTCTTAAATTTAAGGATTATCAAGGAAGATGATGCTATTGGGGAAGAATTGTCAAAAAGGGGGCATTGAGACTGTTTTTCTCTTGTAGGCTAGAAACTGATCCTGGAAGTATCCTCCAGAAAATGGTTTTCTAAATGTTTTTAAAATAGCAATGTGACAGCATCACTTGGATCAACCATAATCCCATAGCTTCATAATTCTGAAGGGTTGCACTCAATTCTAACATACAACATTCTGAAATGTCTATCAAACACTCTAGTTTATGACATAATTTATATTAATATGTAGAACCTAATTTGTTATTTAAATTTTAGAAAACTCAATAAATATTTTGGGTGCATGCTTAATATAAATTTATTTTTATTTATCTGTGTTTGATAAATGCCTTCCCCCCACCCCATTCTCTTCACTCTGTGTTTATTTTCTGGATTGTCTGCCCTGAGTTTGTAGGAAGAAGGTAATTGAAAGTTGTGACCGGCTGCCATCTACTGGGGAAATAGAACAATAGATGAAAAACAGGCTTGGCGAGGGCCTCAGTGCAAAAAAATGAATACTTAGAAAAAGAGAACTTCATGAATATATAAAAGGAAACATGGAAAGAGATGGGATGTTTACATATTTCTTGATACGGGAATCTAATATGCTTCTTTGACATAATATTTTCTTTAAAGTAAGTGAAAGTGTTAGTCGCTCAGTCATGTCCAACTCTTTGCAACCCCATGGACTGTGGCCCACCAGGCTCCTCTGTCCACAGGATTTTCCAGGCAAGAATACTAGAGTGGATTGCCATTTCTTTCTCCAGGAGATCTTTCCAAGCCAGGGATCAAACCCAGGTTTCCTGCATTGCAAGCAGAGTTTTTACTGTCTAATTAGGTCAAACATTAGCTATCAGGAAAAATCCTCAGTCTATTAAACCCTCAGTCTACTTAAAATCCCCAAACTTTCATAGTGATGAGACCTTTGGGATCACCCATTTCAGCACCTTCATTTACAGTTGAGAAACAGAGGCTCCGAGGAAAGGGATGCTAGCAGAGGACTTGCATCTTCTCATCTCATCACCAAGATGGTTCTCATTTAGATGAAGTGGCCATTTGGGTAAAGATCATGATTTAAAGGATGCCAAGAAGTTATTCAGGGCACCAAACATTCTCTCCTTTGCTGGCTAAATAGGCTGTCAGAAAGTCTCATTATTAGAGTTGCTTCTTTGAGTGAAAACTGGTACTTACGCATTTGTACTGTACATTTCCCCAAACACCTTCACACAAATAGGGTTTTTCTGATTACCTATTATTTCCCAGCTTATTTAGAAAGTCAGTAAGTAGTAAAATCACTGCTTGAGATCTAATTCTAGCCAAGAGAGGGTAGTGGTGAGTGAGAAGAGTCTTGTGAGACTCGCTGAGGCAGTGAGAACCAGGGAGGAAAGCTGGACCTGGTAAGGCTGAGACTCTGGGTCCTGGAATTCAGATAAAAGCAGGTACCTGGAGGGATGAGGAGCTTTCAAAGCCATGGTATTCATCTGCACAAATGCAGACACCCAGTGAGAGGTATAAATGGGTGCTTAGAAAAACCAGGGTGGCTACACTGGACTCTCTGATGAGTTGTCATTTCAGAAGTATACTTATAGAGGGAAGTGAGCCCTTGGAGCCAGGGGTAATAGGCAAACCCTGTGGGAACAATGTTGTGGAGACTTCAATTCCCATGAGCTAGTAAGAAATGTTCAGGGCAACAAACCCAATAAAATTAGGTTAAGAGTAACTCCACAAGGCAGAGGTGGGAAATGGGCCTGTTACCTGGAGTTTTTCTTTTGTGTATACCAATAATTCCAAAAAAAAAAAAAAAAAACAGAGCTTTTTCTCCTTCTTTCACCATTATTTTGGCAACAAAGAATGATCTTTGGATTGAAAATCATAGAACATCCATCAATGAAAGGGAAATAGAAGTCCAGACTGGAGGAAACCCATGTCAGAGAGTAACAGTGACATATCTGAATGCTTCCTGCATCATCTCATTGAATTTGTACAGTAACTCTGTGGTTTTAGGCACTATCTTATTTAGATATTAGGAATCATAAACTTATGAAGGTGAAACTATTTATGTTTCATGTAATTAGGGGGAGGGAAGGAACATAATTTATACCCTGGCCATCTGAGTCTGAGAACTAAATTGCTCCGTTATTTGGCCTCCAGAGCACCTAAGAGAGATCAGGTCTCCTGGTGCACACACATCACTCCAACTGTTGAGAGAACTTCCAAATATGTAACGTGGACTGTGGTGAGAAGCTGAATGGAAAAATGTGTGTGTGCTTGCTCAGTCATGTCTGATTCTTTGCGACCCCATGGACTATAGCCCACCAGGTTCCTCTGTCCTTGGGATTTTCCAGGAAAGAATATTGGAGTGGGTTGCCATTTCCTCCTCTGTGTCTCCTGCATTGGCAAGGTGGGTTCTTTACCAATGAGCCACCTGGGAAGCCTCGATGGGAAAACAGTTTTCTGTTAAAAAAAGGAGACTATAACAGATTCTACAAACTGCAAGTAGTGAGCTTGATGTAGATTCTGTGAAAAATCCTATGATAGTCTACTAAGGGGTTATTATATTAAACTGTTAAGAAGATACTACACTTGATCTTAGCCAGAAGGTCCAGAAGCCATAAGGAGTTACTATGAACACCTGGGAAAGGAAGCTTTGGGTCCAAGACCCAACAAAGGTTGTTAACACAGGTTATGTCATTTAGAAAATACTGCAGCTGCTTTGGGCTCGCTGCTGTGTGGCTTCCCTTATAAAAAGAGTCATCCTCTCAAAATAGTCACAACCAGTGTAGAGGAGACCAGGTCAGATGATGACAATGCTGTAGAACCACACACATAGGTACATCAATGGGGGTGAGGGGGTTCCAGGGAGAGGCACACAAACCAGAGAAAGAGGGGCAGAGAAAGTTCTCCAAGGATCACATTCCTTTGCCTCCCATTAGAAAAGTTTCTAAAATTGAGTTTCTCTTAACATTTTAGATTGAATTATGCAAATGTATGTTCGTGTACATGGGATGGCCATTTTAAGGCCATACATAGTCAAATATTGGCAATTTCGTTGATTCAACCTAACCCAAAATCTTAAAGTTCAACAGCATGACAGACAAGTTCACATTGAAAGAGTAGGAGTTCTCTGCTCTGCATCTCCCCACCCAGCCCTTTCTCCAAGGCTGCCACATTCTACTCTTAGAGCTGTTTTCGGCTATTTCTTTGGCTGCTTACTGCCTCTTAATATGTTCTATCATTTCTTGGCTTTTCATTTTCATACCAGCTATTGCAGTTCTCTTTTGAGAATGGGGATTTAGCTCTCTAACGCCACCTCTGTCATAAATGTCTGCACTCCCTTACCCTTCTTACATTGCCCTGTTATAGTTTCTGGTGAAATCACTCTTCACGTTGGCATTGTTAATGTCAGGAGGGAAGCCTGTTCCCCACTCCTGAAGTTTTCTTCCTTGAGGTGCGATTTCTCTGTTCTCTCTGCCCAACTCAGTTAGTCATTTCCTTCTCTCTAAGGGAGAAGGAGTAGCTTGATTTGGTTGGTAAATTTGGATCAGTTATTTTTCCTTCTGCCCCACTGGAAACTGTTCATTACCAAGGAACAAGCACTCTGTGGAGCACTGCCCTTGCTGGGTGAGAAAATATGCCCAATCTAGTGTTCAGTCCATTTGGTTCTCCCAACTAAACTACTTTAGCCAAATCAACCTTTATCATAAAGAATAAAAGTGGTATTTTATCTTTCCCCTGAATTTCTTAGTTTTATTTATCAAATTATTCAAAACTTAGGTGGGAAGGAGAAAAAGTGATCTACCAAGTATCTTAGAAGGACCCCAAAATTATGATTATATACCTCTAAATCTGCAAGATCAGACCAGTCAATCCTAAAGGAAATCAGTCCTGAATATTCATTGGAAGGACTGATGCTGTAGCTCCAATACTTTGTCCACCTGATGTGAAGAACTGACTCATTAGAAAAGACCCTGATGCTGGGAAAGTTGGAGGGCAGGAGGAGAAGAGGGTGACAGAGGATGAGATGGTTGGATGGCATCCTTGACTCAATGGATGTGAGTCTGAGCAGACACCACCGGATAGTGAAGGACAGGGAAGCCTGGTGTGCTGCAATCCATGGGGTCGCAGAGAGTCAGACACGACTTAGTGACTGAACAACAACAACCTCTAAATTTACTCTTCTTTTCTTATAGTGCCTTTTATTTGCTCTAGAGCTATTAAGTTGCTCTGTTTTTCTTATCTATTTAGCTCACCCCTAAACTCCTGAAGGCTGAGCCCTTCTTTCTATAAGGTCATCACTTCAAGTAATGTCTTGCTCTCCCTACCCCTGCCCATTAGCCTTGGAGATAAGCCTTTCAGAATTCTCCTACCCTCTGTTTCCATCTGCTCCAATTGTTCTCTAGGTCTGCAGCCCAGCTGTCACCCAGAGGCTCCCCTTCACCATCATTCTGGGAATTTTGTTTGTTTCTCTCCTGTGTTGAATCCTGACCTCGTGGTTTACATGATTCCTCTTCCTTGGTCTACATTCTACCCTCACACTTGACCAGTCATTTTGTTAAGTATAGAAATCTGTCTTGGACAGAATTTCCCTTAGAAATTTGCAGAAAGTACTCTTCCAGAATTCTAGTATTATGAAATTTTGCAATGATGGGCATTCTTCAGGATACCTGACACATCCTATCCATTTAGAAGCACATTCAAGTTGTAGAAAATTTTCTTGCATTATTTTTTTTTTAAATAATCTTCCTTCCATTTTTTCCTCATCTCATTTTTCACCCACTCATGCTTAGAACTCTTATAATTTTAATGTTTGACCATCTGAATTAATCCTCCAATGTTCTTTTCTTTCTTACTTACCATCATTTTGTCACTTTGTTTTACTTTATGTGAGATTCTTATACTTTATTTTTCCATGGATTTGATTACATTCCCCGGTTTTTAGTTGATCGTCTCAATCCTCCTGCATCCATGTCTTGGGTCTCTGAGTCCAGAGCCTACGTCCTGAACCTAGAGTCTGAAACCCACTTCCTATGCAGAAGGAAAACCACCTGTCTTTCTCCCATTGCAGCAGCAGAGTCAGGGAAGGCATAGAGGTGGTGATGGGGTGTGTTGCCTAATTCCATGGGTGTAGGAAGGGAACTTAATGCCTCCTTACATAAACTTTCAACCAACACTCCTATTTTCAGTCTCATCCCATAGCACGGTCTTCAGAAGTAACCAATGCATTCCATTTCTGAGACTTTCTGGTCCTTTCTGGCATGCAAATATTCCATCTTGTCTTCCCATATAAGCTTGGTTTTCAGCTTTTTTGAGTCTGCTATGTCAGGATGACATTCATGCATCTACTTTTCCAGCATTCAAAATTGTGTTGACATCTCCCCTTGGCTGTAGTCTTTTCTCCCATGTTATTTGTCATCTCTTTTAAAAAAGAGATTATGCTTAAAAAAATTTTTTTTCTCAGTATTTTGTTGGCATGTGGGAAGAGATTAATGCCTGGCATGCTGCAATTCATGGGGTCGCAAAAAGTCGGACACGACTGGCCGACTGAACTGAACTGACTGAAATGAATGTTACTTAATGTTCCATATTTAAAGAGAACTTTGCCCCCCGCCATTCTTTTCTCCCTCCATCCCACCCTTTCTACATCAATTTTTAGTAAAAACTCTGTTCAATTATAATTCATAGATCTTACAATTCACCCATTTAAAGTATACAATTCAATATTTTTTTTTAGTATATTCAGAGCAGTCATTGCCACCGTCAATTTTAGTATATTTTTGTCCAAGTATGTAGAATATTTTAGAATATTTCAAACCCAAAAGAAACGTGTACTTGTTGGCAATCACTGCCTATTTCCCTCAATCCCACCAGCCTTAGGAAATCACAAGTCTACTTTCTGTCACTATGAAAGTTTTAGTTGCTCAGTCGTGTCTGACTCTTTGTGATCCCATGGACTGTAGCCCGCCAGGTTCCGCTGTCCATGGGATTCTCCAGATAAGAATACTGGAGTAGGTAGCCGTTCCCTTCTCCAGGGGATCATTCTGAGCCAGTTATTGAACCTGGGTCTTCTGCATTGCAGGCAGATTCTTCACCATCTGAGCTATAATCTGGGCATTTCATGTAGTGAAATCATACAATATATGGCCCTTTGAGGCTGGCTTAATTAACTTAGGGTTTCCCTGGTAGCTCACCTCCTCCAGGTTCAACTCCTGGGTCGGGAAGATCCCCTGGAGAAGGGATAGGCTACCCACTCCAGTATTCTTGGGCTTCCCTTGTGGCTCAGATAGTAAAGAATCTGCCTGCAATGCAGGAGACCTGGGTTTGACCCCTTTAGCATAAGGTTTAAAATGTTCATCCATGTTGTAGCATGTATCAATACTTCATTTCTTTGTATTAACAAATAACATTCCAACGTCAGGATATACCATATTGTATCTATACATTTATCACTCCGTGGCCTTTGGGTTGTTTCTACTTTCTGGCCATTATGGAGAATACTATGTTTGTGTGTAGAGGTATGCTTTCATTTTTCTCGCATGTATAATTAGGACTGGAATTGCTGAGTTAACTCTATATTTAATCTTTGAGAAACTGCCAGACAGTTTTCCAAATTGGCTGCACATATTTTATATTCCCACAATGTATGAGGGTCCCAAATACCCCACATCCTCATCAGCAGTTGTTATTGTCTTTATTATAGCCATCCTAGTGGGTGTGAGGTGAAATCTCTTTGTGGTTTTGATTAGCATTTCTCTATGAATAATGATGTTGAACATCTTTTTATATGCCTGTTGCCTGTTCAGGCATGTCTTCTTTGGAGAAATGTCTTTTTAAATCTTTTGACCATTTTAAAATTGGGTTGTCTTTTTATTATTGAGTTGTAAGGGATTTTTTATATTATGCTCACTAGTTCCCTTACCAGTTATTTAATTTCCAAATATTTTTCCCATTCTGTGGTTATGTTTTTACTTTCTTGATGGTACCCTTTGCAGCAATTATATTTTTCACTCTTATAGCTTGTGCTTTTGGTATCAAAGAATGAGTTGGAAGTGTTCTCTCTTCTTTGGAAATTTTATGACATGTTAGTTTTCTTCTACAAAGGTTTTGTAGAATTTATCAATAAAGACAATCGGGCTTAGAATTTTTTTGTAGACAATTTAAAAATTACTGACTCTATCTCCTTATTTATTATGTCTATTCAGGTTTTCTATTTATTTTTGTTGGTTTCAGTATTTTATGTCTTCCTAGGAATTTGTCTATTTCATTTCCCTTCATCTTTATGTTTATTTTTGTTTTGGACAGTAGAAAAGGATAGTTCAAGGAAATACGGTGGTGTGCTTCATGCTGCTGTATGGGATTGTATAGGGTATAGTTCATTTGAACTTGCTCCTTTGAGTTGAGTGTGTGCAAACTGCATGACCAAACATGGTGTCTTAAATAGCAAGAGGGTTAAATGTGCCAGCCTTGAAGCATGTGGGTTTGAATCCTGCCTCTACCACTTTCTAGAGGAGTGCCTTTGGGCATATTACTTAATCTCTTTAAATGTCAGTTTCCTTCTGTATAAATAATAGATAATATCACCTTCCTTAGGGATTTTTGTTTTTTTAAAAGACCAAATGACACAGTACAGTTAAAGTGCTTAAAATAGTGGCTGATTCAATAAGAATGTTACTTACGTATATAAATGTTATTTACTTGTGTTTATTTATGTTTATAAGTGTGACTTCTGTTATTGTTCAGTAGCTAAGTCATGTCCAACTCTTCCCGACCCTATGGACTGTTGCATGCCAGCCTTCCCTGTCCGTCACCATCTCCTGGAGTTTGCCCAAGTTCTTATCCATTGAATCGGTGATGCCATCCAAACATCTCATCCTCTGTCATCCTCTCCTTCTGCCTTCAATCTTGCCCATCATCAGGGTTTTTTTCCAGTGAGTCAGCTGTTCACATCAGGTGGCCAAAGTATTGGAGCTTCAGTTTCAACATCAGTACTTCCAAAGAGTATTCAGGGTTGATTTCCTTTAGGATTGACTGGTTTGATCTCCTTGCTTTCCAAGGAACTCTCAAGAGTCTTTTCTAGCTGAACATACAGTGGAAGTGACGAATAGATTCAAGGGATTAGATCTAGTAAACAGAGTGCCTGAAGAACTATGGACAGAGGTCCATAATATTGTACAGGAGGAAGCAAACAAAATCATCCCAAAGGAAAAAACTTATGGCCCACCTGTATAAGCTTCCATTAGTAACTGAGGTCAGAAATGTTCTCTTTTTAATAATCCCTAGCAAGATGCCTGCTACACAGTAGGAGCTCAATATTATTTGTCTAATGTTTTCATGTCAAAGTACTGGATGTGAGGGCAAAGAGTTTGTTGAGGCACTGATTAGGGTACTGATTCATAGTGAATGTCACTGGAAGAGACTGGAGGCATGCTGAAGCTGTCGTGGCTCTTGTCGGGTTCAACAGAGTCATAAATGGTTTGAATAAAGCCACTTGACATAAAGAAACTATGAGGGAGAACAAAATTTGGGTATGCATATATTTGTGTATACATCCCTATACTTGAATCCTACAATTACAACTGCATATGTAACAGGAAGCTGTCGATTAGCAGCAACACAAAAGAAATGCTTTGGATTCTTGCCAAAAACAAGGTCATTATGAGTAAACAACTCAGAAACAACACTCTTTATGTGAAACAAGGGAGGGGACAAGTACACGCGCAACAGAAATGTGTTGTAGCCTCACTCCTCTTTAACTTTTGGGGGGATAATTTGCTATCTCTTCTAAAAAACTGAATGTAGACAATAGGCAATAGGCCCTGAGCATTCTCTTTTATGCAGATGGTAAAGTTTTACGATGAAGAGTTAAAAGCGTTCAGTAGACAGGTTGCCATATCCTTGGTATAGCACCTCATCGAGTTTGACATAAGGATGCACTTTCTTATCACCGAATTATCACTGAATGTGAGTTCGCCTTCTTTGTTCTTTGGCATGAGTCTCAGTCAGGATCCTCAGATTTCACACAAAGTTATCAATTCTATTCCCCAGCTCAGTTTAACTGAAACAGAGTAAAGGTACCTGTCAGTACTCATTAGTACTCAATTACTTTCCAAACTGAAGCTGAGAGAAAAAATATTAATGGAAAACAATCTGAAGGTTATGTGAGTCATCCATCTACACTCTAAAATTTGTTCCTAAGTGAAGCCTATCAGAGAATCAGGAATGTATCATAGCCTTCCTGCAGAGAGTTTCTTTTGTTGAATTGTATACTTTGGCATGAGAGTATGAAACTATATTAAAGATTGTTTCAGGAAGCATCCTTATGAAATATGCCTTTATTTTATATTATTCAAACTATTTTAATTATTACACAGCATCCTAGGATAATTGCATGAATTCAGCCTGGAAGAGAAAGATTTTCCTAAGCAAAAATGATAGAGAAGCCAGTGAAGGAGAGGGATGAGGAAAGTGAAAAAGGGTATATGTGGGAAATGCTGGTTATCTCAGTTTATCTGGAGTGAGGCATCCAACTAGGACTGGAAAATGGAATAGAACCAGAGTGTACCAGGCCAAAGAGACATTCAGTTCAGTTCAGTCACTCAGTCATGTCTGACTCTTTGCAACCCCATGAATCCCAGCACGCCAGGCCTCCCTGTCCATCACCAACTCCCGCAGTTCACTCAAATTCACGTCCATTGAGTCGGTGATGCCATCCAGTCATCTCATCCTCTGTCATCCCCTTCTCCTCCTGCCCCCAATCCCTCCCAGCATCAGAGTCTTTTCCAATGAGTCAACCCTTCACATGAGGTGGCCAAAGTACTGGAGTTTCAGCTTTAGCATCAGTCCTTCCAAAGAACACCCCGGACTGATCTCCTTTAGAATGGACTGGTTGGATCTCCTTGCAGTCCAAGGGACTCTGAAGAGTCTTCTCCAACACCACAGTTCAAAAGCATCAATTCTTCGGCGCTCAGCTTTCTTCACAGTCCAACTCTCACATCCATACATGACCACTGGAAAAACCATAGCCTTGACTAGATGGACCTTTGTTGGCAAAGTAATGTCTCTGCTTTTGAATATGCTATCTAGGTTGGTCATAACTTTCCTTCCAAGGAGTAAGCATCATTTAATTTCACGGCTGCAGTCACCATCTGCAGTGATTTTGGAGCCCAAAACATAAAGTCTGCCACTGTTTCCACTGTTTCCCCATCTATTTCCCATGAAGTGATGGGACCGGACCCCATGATCTTTGTTTTCTGAATGTTGAGCTTTAAGCTAACGTTTTCACTCTCCTCTTTCACTTTCATCAAGAGGCTCTTTAGATCCTCTTCACTTTCTGCCATAAGGGTGGTGTCATCTGCATATCTGAGGTTATTGATATTTCTCCCGGCAATCTTGATTCCAGCTTGTGTTTCTTCCAGCCCAGCGTTTCCCATGATGTACTCTGCATAGAAGTTAAATAAACAGGGTGACAATATAGAGCCTTGACGAACTCCTTTTCCTATTTGGAACCAGTCTGTTGTTCCATGTCCAGTTCTAACTGGTGCTTCCTGACCTGCATATACGTTTCTCAGGAGGCAGGTCAGGTGGTCTGGTATTCTCATCTCTTTCAGAATTTTCCACAGTTTATTGTGACCCACACACTCAAAGGCTTTGGCATAGTCAATAAAGCAGAATTAGACGTTTTTCTGGAACTCTCTTGCTTTTTTGATGATCCAGCAGATGTTGGCAATTTGATCTCTGGTTCCCCTGCCTTTTCTAAAACCAGCTTGAACATCTGGAAGTTCATGGTTCACGTATTGCTGAAGCCTGGCTTGGAGAATTTTGAGCATTACTTTATCAGCGTGTGAGTTGAGTGCAACTGTGTGGTAGTTTGAGCATTCTTTGGCATTGCCTTTCTTTGGGATTGGAATGAAAACTGCCCTTTTCCAGTCCTGTGGCCACTGCTGAGTTTTCCATATTTGCTGGCATATTGGGTGCAGCACTTTCACAGCATCATCTTTTAGGATTTGAAATAGCTCAACTGGAATTCCATCACCTCCACTAGCTTTGTTCATAGTGATGCTTTCTAAGGCTCACTTGACTTCGCATTCCAGGATGTCTGGCTCTAGTTGAGTGATCACACCATCGTGATTATCTTGGTCATGAAGATCTTTTTTGTATAGTTCCTCTGTGTATTCTTGCCACCTCTTCTTAATATCTTTGGCTTCTGTTAGGTCCACACCATTTCTGTCCTTTATTGAGCCCATCTTTGCATGAAATGTTCCCTTGGTATCTCTAATTTTCTTGAAGAGATCTCTAGTCTTTCCCATTCAGTTGTCTTCCTCTATTTCTTTGCATTGATTGCTGAGGAAGATTTTCTTATTTCTCCTTGCTATTCTTTGGAACTCTGCATTCAGATGCTTATATCTTTCCTTTTCTCCTTTGCTTTTCCCTTCTCTTCTTTTCACAGCTATTTGTAAGGCCTCCCCAGACAGCCATTTTGCTTTTGTGCATTTCTTTTCCATGGAGATGGTCTTGATCCTTGTCTCCTGTAGAATGTCATGAACCTCATTCCATAGTTCATCAAGCACTCTATCTATCAGATCTAGGCCCTTAAATCTATTTCTCACCTCCACTGTATAATCATAAGGGATTTGATTTAGGTCATACCTGAATGGTCTAGTGGTTTTACCTACTTTCTTCAATTTAAGTCTGAATGTGGCAATAAGATGTTCATGATCTGAGCCACAGTCAGCTCCTGGTCTTGTTTTTGTTGACTATATAGAGCTTCTCCATCTTTGGCTGCAAAGAATATAATCAATCTGATTTCGGTGTTGACCATCTGGTGATGTTCATGTGTTGAGTCTTCTCTTGTGTTGTTGGAAGAGGGTGTTTCCTATGACCAGGGTGTTCTCTTGGCAAAACTCTATTAGCCTTTGCCCTGCTTCATTCCATATTCTAAGGCCAAGTTTGCCTGTTACTCCAGGTGTTTCTTGGCTTCCTACTTTTGCATTCCAGTCCCCTATAATGAAAAGGACAGCTTTTTTGGGTGTTAGTTCTAAAAGGTCTTGTAGGTCTTCATAGAACCATTCAACTTCAGCTTCTTCAGCGTTACTGGTTGGGGCATAGACTTGGATTACTGTGATATTGAATGGTTTGCCTTGGAAATGAACAGAGATCATTCTGTCATTTTTGAGATTGCATCCAAGTACTGCATTTCGAACTCTTTTGTTGACCATGATGGCTACACCATTTCTTCTAAGGGATTCCTGCCCACAGTAGTAGATATAATGGTCATCTGAGTTAAATTCACCCTTTCCAGTCCATTTTAGTTCGCTGATTCTTAGAATGTCGACGTTCACTGTTGCCATCTCCTGTTTGACCACTTCCAATTTGCCTTGATCCATGGACATAACATTCCAGGTTCCTATGCAATATTGCTCTTTACAGCATCAGACCTTGCTTCTAACACCAGTCACATCCACAACTGGGTATTGTTTTTGCTTTGGCTCCATCCCTTCATTCTTTCTGGAGTTCTTTCTCCACTGATCTCCAGTAGCATATTGGGCACCTACTGACCTGGGGAGTTCCTCTTTCAGTATCCTATCATTTTGCCTTTTCATACTGTTCATGGGGTTTTCAAGACAAGAATACTGAAGTGGTTTGCCATTCCCTTCTCCAGTGGACCACATTCTGTCAGACCTCTCCACCATGACCTGCCCGTCTTGGGTGGCCCCACATGGCATGGCTTAGTTTCATTGAGTTAGACAAGGCTGTGGTCTATGTGACTTGATTTACTAGTTTTCTGATTATGGTTTCAGTGTGTCTGCCCTCTGATGCCATCTCGCAACACCTACGTCTTACTTGGGTTTGTCTTACCTTGGATGTGGGGTATCTCTTCATAGCTGCTCCAGCAAAGCGCAGCTGCTGCTCCTTACCTTGGATGAGGGATATTTCCACCGCCCCTCCTGACCTTGAACATGGAGTAGTTCCTCTCGGCCTCCTGCGCCCGTGTAGCCACCACTCCTTGGACTTGGGGTTGCTCCTGTATTTGAGAATGAACAGAAGGTCATCCATTCATTAAAAAAATATGATTTGACCACTGCTGGATGTGGAATGATAAGTAAAATGTACATAATCATTGGCCTTATGGAGCTATTATGATCAGTGAGATTGACATTAATACAATAAGCAAACAAATAAATGCTTAATTTCTTTCCATGGATGGAAATGAGAGGGTACTAGAAAAGTAGGAGAGATCAGAGTGAGAGAAAGCTTCATCAGGAAGAGTGAACTCATTTCCTAGGAGTTGACATTGATGCAGAGATGAAGGATGAGAGCTGTTGTCCAGATGAAAGTGGATGGGGAAGATGGTTCCACTCAAGGGGAATGGTAGGTGCAAAGGCCCTGGAGCAGGAAGAACTTGATACTGGAAGACAATAAGAACAGCCAGTGGAGCTGGAGTATGGAGTGGGGAGGCAAGTTGGAGAGGTAAGCCACACACACTCGAGTAGAACATAGCATTGGGAATTGTTCTAAGGGCAATGCGAAGCTTTTTTTTTTTTTTTATAAGTTTTAAACAGAGTGTGTGTGTGAGAGAGAGATAAAATCCATTAGTAATTGACTACAGGGTATTGGTTAGGGGACACTTGAAAAAGTAGAAAGAACAAGAAAGAAATTAGAATGGGGCAGACCTGTTGCAATAATATATATAGAGGAGTAAGCAGTTGGCAAATATTTCCTGTTAAGGGCCTCATAGTAAATATTTCAGGCTTTGAGAGGCAACAGTCTCTGTCTCAATCCTTCAGCTTTGCTATTATAGTGTGAAAGCAGCCAGATAATATGGAAATATAAGAAAGACTGAGTTCCAGTAAAGTTTTATTTCCCCAAAACAGGTGGTGGGCCAGATTTGGCTCTCAGCCCAAATGGTACTAGAGCTGTGCCAGGGGGCAGGAACACAAAGGATGGGCTAGGAAAAACCGTGGATGAAAAACTGCTAGGCTTTGTGACTACATGCAGGGACTGAGAAAGAAGGTATCAGGAGGTGGGGTCCAAAGCCTGGGATATAGAGAAAATAGTATTTTCATTGGCAACTACATGGAAGTCAGGAAGAGAAGCTGATTTTGGAGACAGATGATGCATTTGCTTTTCATTTTTACACAGTTTATACCACATTTTTAAATTGGATTTGGCCAGTCTGGGCCTCCCAGGTGGCACTAGTGGCTAAAAAATCCGCCTGCCAGAGTGGGAGACATGAGATTCGAGTTCGATTCCTGGGTTGGGAAGATCCCCTGAAGGAGGGCATGGCAACTCACTCCAGTATTCTTGCCTGGAGACTCCCATGGACAGAAGAGACTGGTGGGCTATGGTCCATAGGGTTGCAAAGAGTCAGACCGAAGCTATTTAGCATGCATGCAGTCTGGAAACATCCATAAGACTGGCAGTCGGCGATGATATTCAATGCTCATACAGGCTGTGAGCAGTCTGTGTATGGGATTGCTTTGTTTGAAGGCTGGGGTGATTTATCTGATCTGGCCCACAAGAGGACTGCCCCTTTTCCTTAAATAAGCAGCTTCTGGAAGGTGCAGATCGAGCTGCAAAGGCTCTTTTCTCCAAAGGACTTTGAAAGTTTTATTCTTTCTGCAGGCACACATTTGCATTTGAGTGGAGGTGGTAAACAGTTGTAGCGGCCAGAAAGGTCAGGAATGCCTTGGGCTCTATTCAGTGAATACTGTGAATTGGAGTGTGATTTCTCCAGCCGAGAGGACTGTCCCCTAGAGTAGATTTCCCATTTGGGGATCATCCTTAGTTTTAGCATATTTGTGTCTTAAAATATATTGTCATCCATCATTGATACATTTTACATTTATTATTATTCAAATCTTAGACAATCAATGTATTTGTTTAATGAAAAAATCATAGTGTGCCTGAGAAATACCCTGAAGACAGAGGAGAGAATGGGAATCAGGCTTAGCTCTGCTTCAGATGGCAGCATGCTTCTTACAGAAAAGTTCCATACTGAGGGATTTTATGGGAGAGTTTGGCAAACTGGAGGCAGTTACCCCATGCTCTTTAGTGTAGCCTTAGGATTACAAGACTGGAGTTGAGTAGGAGAAGGCCATGGCTTGGCTAGCATCAGGCCTCCTGTACATGTTATGATGGTAGTCTGGCACAGTGGGACTTTGCAAACTCTCGCCCATTTTCCTCAAAGACCTGTTCTTGGTGCTCCCTGTGCCCAATACTCATAGTGAGGTAGCTGATGACAAAAATTTTTCCAGTGGTCATGTCTTGCCCCCTTCTTTTGAGGAAAGCTCCTCCTCTCCCCTTAGCCCCTGGTCATGCAGTCTAAAAGAGGACTGTCATCATTTTACATGTCCCTGGTTCCCAGACCATGGTGATGGATCCAGACACGCCCTCTGAGTTCTCCCTTGTGAATTCTTAAATGGCAGCTGCCCTCTCTGATGACAGAACTGTTGCCGGAAGGGGGACCCCTTCCAGGGCCCGAAACTGGGCTCTTGTCTAACACTCGGAAATGAATTGTTCGAGGAGACACATCTGCTGACAAAGCAAGAGATTTTATTGGGAAAGGGCACCTGGGTGGAGAGCAGTAGGGTAAGGGAACCCAGGGGAACAGCTCTGCCATACGGCTTGCAATCTCGGGTTTTACGGTGATGGGATTAGTTTCCAGGTTCTTTAACTAATCCTTCTGACTCAGAGCCCTTCCTGGTGGTGCAAGCCTTGTTCAGCCAAGATGGGTGCCAGAGAGAAGGATGCTGGGAGGTGGTTGGACATGTGGTGTCTCCTTTTGACCTTTCCCGAACTCTTCTGGTTTGTGGAGGCTTATTAGTTCCGTGTTCCTTAGCAGGACCTCCTGTCATAAAACAATTCATGCAAATGGTTACTATGATGCCTGGCTAGGGTGGGCAGTTTCAATCAGTGTGCTTCCCCTAACACAGCTGCGGTTCCGTGTTCACAGCTGGTGACCGAGACTGTCTGCAGACAGAGGACGAGGAGCATTTGGGGTTGGGAAAACCCAGGTGACAAGCAATCTGTTCTCCTCTAAGATATTCAGCACTGACCTTGTCCTGCTAAGAGCCTGGGAGGCAAGCTCTCTTTGATTCTTTGAGCTACCCTGGAGTCCTGCCAACACATTTCCTATTTGCTTAAGCTAGTTTCACTGGCCAATTTACAAAGTTTTAGGGTAGGGAATGGGACACAGAATTATAACAATGTCCTAAAATCACACCATAGAAACATTAGTCCATTTTGTTTGAGTGAAGTCACCATTGTCCTTTAGTATCTAAGAATTAACCTCTGCTAAGTTGCTTCAGTCGTGTCTGACTCTGTGCGACCCCAGAGACGGCAGCCCACCAGGCTCCCCTGTCCCTGAGATTCTCCAGGCATGAACACTGGAGTGGGTTGCCATTTCCTTCTCCAACACATGAAAGAGAAAAGTGAAAAGTGAAAGTGAAGTCGCTCAGTCGTGTCCGACTCTTAGCTACCCCATGGACTGCAGCCTACCAGGCTCCTCCGTCCATGGGATTTTCCAGGCAAGAGTACTGGAGTGGGGTGCCATTGCCTTCTCTGAAGAATTAACCTCAAGTCCTGCCAAATTTTAGACAGGGGCTGACCCTGAGGGTATAGATCATTTGAACACTTGGAGTGATCTTGTGATGAGAAATCACTTTTCATTGCCCTAACAATCGCCAGCTAAAGAGGGACAAATGGGTGAAAAGCGTCTGAGGTCTGTCTCCACAGAAATAGTCTGTGAGTCTGGCTTTTTTGCTAGGAGGGAGACTTCATTCGCTTGGTTCTCCTTCAAGTGGCCCCAGCTCATTGGTCCATCTTTATCGTCCACCACAAGGACAATCTGACAAATAAAACTTCACTGAACTTGGTTTCTGCTTTTTTGCCTCTGTCTTCAGACTAAGTGCCCCTCCTCTCCTCAGTTTTCCACTTACTGAAATCTTGCATGTACTTTAAGACTTATTGAAGATGCCATCTCCCCTTGAAGCATACCTTTATTGACCCCAGCTAAAATTAACCCTTGCCTCTTTAACTATTAATACAATAGAGATTTTATAGTTCCCTTAGCATTTATGCATTACTTCTTCCAAAACTTATTGGTAAACTCATCTTATTTTCATGCATTAGGTCAAGAGCTTGGCTTATATAATTTCTAAATTTTCTTGTAGCAATTCTCTATTTTGTAACATCTGTAATTTTGTAACTAATATCAACTGTTCACAAACTTAGGGTGCACATCTTTTTGTTTTTAGAACGGCTATTTCACTATCTCTTATCCTGGGTTTTTTCCCTAGATTTATTAAGATATAATTGATATATAATATTGTATAAGTTTAAGGTGCAGAATATGTTGATTTGATACACTTATATGTTGAAAAAAACATAGTAGTGTTAACTGACACCTCCATCACCTCACATAATTACTGTGTTTTTTTTGGGAGGGTTAGAAAATTTAAGATTTACTCTTTTACCAAACTTCAAGTATATAGCAGAGTGTTATTAGCTATAAACGCCATGTTATATATTAGATTCCTATTGTCAAGAGTTTAGTATGTCTTTCTTCCTTGAGATTTCCCTAATTCTGAACTGTTCAATAGACCTTTCTGCCATGATGCTTCTCACATGTGATTATTGAACACTTGAAATGTAGCTTGTGCAAATGAAGACCTGAACTTTTCATTCCATTTAATGTGGAAGTGAGTGAATGAAAGTCACTCAGATGTGTCTGACTCTTTGTAACCCCATGTACTGTAGCCTGCCAGGCTCCTCTGTCCATAGAGTTTTCCAGGTCAGAATACTGGAGCGGGTAGCTGTTCCGTTCTCCAGGGGATCTTCCCAACCTAGGGATTGAACCCAAGTATCCTGCAATGCAGGCAGATTCTTTACAGTCTGAGCCACCAGGGAGCCATTCTACAAGTGAACTCAGTGTTCCTTCATGGTAAAAGCATTTGGCTTGGTTTAGACTGGATCATTTTAGAAAGTTCATTGATAGCAACATTTCCTCTCACTATATCTGGAGGCCTGAAGTAGATGGATTTTTTTTTTGACTTTTCATTTAATTGCAAACTTAATTTGGTCTATATGTAAAGATTTACAGTTTCTCCAGATATGAGGAGTATCAATAATAGAGGAGATACTGGGCAGTGTGCTGCTTCTCATCAAATATTCAGTGTGTGATACAAAGATTTATCTTGTAAATATCACTGAGGATAACCTTGTAAATTCAGAGATACATCATCTACAGTTCAGCTTTGAATATAGAGCAAATGAAGGAAGAATGGATTTTTTAAATGAAAAGATCAAAAAGGATAATTAATATTTCATAATCTTAATTAACTTTTCCATTGCACATTGGTTTTTAATGTTATTTGGGGTGTAAGGTGTGATTATTGCTTTCATAGCCAAATCAGATAATCTGGTCACAAACTTGAATGTCAAAAGGTAATGTGAACATCTTGTTTGGCTTGAGAAATTAGCCATTAAGTTCTTCAATTAGCTCTGTGCTTATTCTGGGGAAATTGCTTTACGCAAGTGAATAAGATTGTAAGCTTTTAGAATAGGAAGCAAGTTATCAAGCATGATAGGTTGGAGCCCACTGGTAAGAGATATATGAATTGCTGTTAGGAGAGAAAGAGGGACCCTGCACCAAGGTGCATGGAATAAACCACGCTCCCCAGTGTATTAGCATGGATAATAGAATTTAACAGACCACCTAGCACAGTTGATTGGTAGATGCTTCTGTGCTGGTAGGCACCTGATCCTTGAAGCCAGCCAGGATTGGACTGGATTCTTGACCCTAGCAGACTCATCTGCCTATCCGGTAGAGGTACACCAACCAGAGCTAGAGGGAAGTGTCCAGGACCATCCAAACTTTGATCATAACTCACTTTTCCCTTGGCCTCATCTTCCCATCCTGGACCATTTGGTTCAAGACTCTGACTTCTGAGTGCCCCCATCTAATCTCCAGTTTCAGTTCTTTTACCTCCCTTGTTCTAGTGGCTCTGCTTCAGCTGGAAACTCCCTGTTTCATTCTCTATTCTGGTGACTTAATCTCCAGCTGGGTCAGCTTCTGACCAACTTGGGTTGAGGTAGGATTTAGGGTAAAAAAGGGAAGAAGGAATTCAGATAATTTACTCCTGGGAGGTGAGTAGAACTTCAGGTTCTACACTTGCTGCAAAGCATACTAGGATCAAAAAGGCAAAATGAGAACCAACGTGGGAATCATGGAGAGGTGGCCAAGAGTAAGAGATTCCCGTCTAACTTACAGGCAGGAATTGCATTTTGTATAAATTGGAGTATGATAGATGGTGCTATAATTACACACAGCCCCAAATCATTGTTTTAACAAAATGAAAGTTGATATCTCATACAAGGTATCCAGTGTGGTATAGTGTGATGATCTGTCCCACTCAGTTACTCAGGGACCCAAGCTAACCAAGTTTCTGCTGTTTTATTCTCTGCATCATTTGTGTCATGTAGACTTTATGCCCCACAGCAGGAGAAATAAGACTGGAGAATCTGACATGGGCTTTTCACTTCCACGGTGCAACAGTGATATATGTCACTTCCGGACACGTTTTATTGGTTAGAACTAGTCAGATGGCCCTGTAGCTCTAAGGAGGTCAGGAATGTACAAGAGAAAGTAATATTTGGTGAGAATTCTGTTTCTATCGCAATATACATGAGTAAAAACCTCATCAGAAGGAGTAGGGCAGGGGTGCTATGGCTGAAGTTTGAGGAGGGAATTGCTGGAACCCACTCAAAAGAGAAGTAGAGGAGGGTAACAAAAGAGCCTGGTCTGTCTGGAAGGAGCTCCATGGAGACCTCGACTAGCTGGGTTCTCACTCTGACCACTAGGATGGCCTGCGGCAAGCACTGATGTGCACAAACAGTCTCACGGTCACTTTGAAAGGTCTTTGTTTCACATTATTATGAAGGGATTTTACCAAGTAACTCCTAAATGTATAGAATGTGCGTGCCTTTTAAAGATATGCAGATACTTGTAAAACGTTTAGAACTAGTCAGGCATCATTTCAGGAGGAAATGTGCTGTCTTTTGGGTGTCACTTGGAAGGAAAGTTACCTAAACCTTGGAGTCATATATTTCACGTGTAGAGCAGAGCTCATTTTTGATAAGTTGTTGCTATCATTTATTACAATAAGTAGTATACATGCTTGACCTCACCTAATCATCTCCAAAAGCCTAGAAGAGTATTGTTAGCAACCCCACTTTACAGACAAGACTACTGACTTTCAGATAGGTTTAGTTATATGGCTAGTAAGTGACAGTGTTGGGATTCAAATCTAGGTCTCATCTGAATCCAGTGTCTCATATTTGATTGCTAGAATTAAGTAGATTAAACATGCCTATCATTAACTAGTAGCTCAACAATGTTGATTTTCTTCCTCTTCTTTTCCTTCTTCCCTCTTATCCTGGGATTCCAGCCAAATAACTCATCACTTATTGGGGATTCCTTTGGGGATCTCTCTCTCGAGAAGAGCCAGGAAACCACTTACATGATGATTTCTGCAATTGAGCAGGTGATGAGAGGGAGAGCAGGTGGAGAGGCATGCTCTTGTCAGCCCCTCTTCTCCCCCTCTTTCACAGTTGGTCTGGGAGAGGTAAGACCAGAAAGAGTTCTGTGCCCATTTACCATCTCAAAAACAAGAATAAGGGTGGCAGCCTTCACCCCTCCTTGTCCCCTTTCTCAATATTTCTGTCTTTTGTGCTATTTCAGTTATTTGTTTGCAGCTGGAGAAAATGATTCACTTGGTGACACAAAACTTTTCTCTGTTAAGCACAGAAAACTCTACCAATTGCCAGCTCTTAAACATGAGGTCATTTTAACCTTTAATCTTAAAAATATGTAGCTCTATCAACCAGATTCCATGTTCCTCTTATCCTGAGATCCAGATGCCCTAGGGAAGTGAGGTTAAAGGTGAAGGGTTGTAGGTGGGAGGATGTGGTTCTACATCTTGAAAACAAGATTCTTCCGGTTTTTTGTTTTGTTTTTTTAATTTAGAGGAGAACAGGGGATGCCTGTTTATGGCACCCAGCATGGAGCCTGGGGCTATTTCTTTTATCTCATTCTATAAATAAACTGGATGGCTGCCAGGGAAAATGTAATCTGGGACATGATTCTTAGTTTCTACTAGAGTGAACTGCTCTAAAAATTCTGGCTGCCACTTGGTACAAGTTTCAGGGTCTTTAAAGAGTATTTTGAGTGCTCATGCATGGGAAACGATGTGCTCCCTTCTTCATCTAGTTTCCACTTAAAAGGAAAATCATCAGACTCAGAATGATTTAGAGTTTCTCTGTAATCAAATGCTAATAGTTTTAATACACACTTGCTTATTGCTCACCATGAGTTGGGTGAGAGGCTATTCTCTTGCTAATTTTGAGAATAATGGTGTTTCACTACCACTAGTCCAGGAAAGCCAAATTTGTTCTTGGTTGAAAATTTAAATGCTGCTCTCCTTACTTAACTCGGTCTTCCCTTGTGGCTCAGCTGGTAAAGAATCCGCCTGCAATGCTGGAGACCTGGAAGATTCCCTGGAGAAGGGAACAGCTAGCTACCCACTCCAGTATTCTGGCCCAGAGAATCCCATGGACTGTTTAGTCCATGGGGTCGCAAAGAGTCGGACATGACTGAACCACTTTCTCTTTCACTTTACTTAACTCAGTAAGTTACATGTAACCTTAAGAAATAAATGCCTGAGAGTAAGAAATCAAGCAATTTGTTAGAATTTTGGCCCCAAAGCTGGGTTTGAAGCCTCACATCTTATTTGTTGCTGTGATTTGCTATTGAAAGTTCGAACATCGTGAATCAGGATGACAAGACTTTGAGCATGGGTTACTAAGTCATCAAAGGGAGAACATAGAGCATCTCCCAGGCTGCTCAAGAAAGAAGCAAGTCATTCCTCTCCATCTGCTTTGCATATGATAGGGTGGAGCATTGGAGAGAGTATGCACCTGTTTGGGGAACCCAAAACCATCTTTCCCTCCCTCCGAACACTGGTGCTTCTGTCAAAACCATTCACTTGGCAGTTGCCTTTGTCACATTCTGTTCATATTGTGAGTTAGATGTTCATGTGTAAGAGTCTAAGACCTCAACTTGATGGGAAGTTCTGCAAGGCACAAAGCTGAGCTTTCTACTCCTTCATGTCCTTGTATCTTCCAGCTTTGAACTTTGCATATAATGATGCATAATGTACCATTCATTAGTATGAATTATGTATTATTGTTATGAATTATTCTTATGATCCTCATTATGACTCATTATTCATACTTGATGAAAATTCAAAGTTAAAAGTACACATGATGCTCTCTTTCTCATGCATTCGTGTAGAACTTATCTTGACTCAAGGCCCAGAGGTCTTGTATAGGGATCTTTCTTTATAGAAGGTTTATACTCAGGATACAATTTATTTAATTCAATAAATATTTACATGAAGGGTTATAAGTTATAAGAAAGAAATAAGATAATATCAAAGTACTCAATGTGCTTATGTCTACCCCATGAATGATGGATAGATTTCACCTTAAATGTCTAGTTCATTAACTGATGAAGGCTGCTTGGATCACTGACAAGGATTATAAAGTCTGCTTTAGATTCAGGAGGAAATAATACCGTGATTAATTAGCAATATCTACCATTTTATTTAGGAGTAGAGAATGGGCTTCCCTGGTGGCTCAGACGGTAAAGAAACTGCCTGCAATGCAAGAGAACATGAATTTGATCCCTGGGTTGGGACAATCCCCTGGAGAAGAGAATGACTAGCCACTCCAATATTCTGGCCTGGAGAATTTCTTGGACAGAGGAGCCTGGCAGGCTATGGTCCAAGGGGTCACAAAGAGTCAGACAGGACTGAGTGACTTTCTCTTTCAGAAAATGGTGGCACAGATGCCACACATTCATAATCCCCAACTTGCAGAATGAATTGAAGTCCAGATAGTAAAAGAAGCTTGTATTTAGTAGAATCCAGTCAGTCAATAACTTATATTTAAGTACCAAACAAATACATAAATTACCTGAAATAATTATGTATTAATCTGGTTGGGCTTTCCATCACAAAATACCATAGACTGGGTTGCCGGGGTCCAGCCCCGGTGGATCCAGGGAAATTCGAAGGAGAAATGGCTTCGGCGATCAGGATACAGTAACTTTAATTAAATATTAATTAGAGCTATAAAGAGTAATAGAATAAGGATAGCTCAGTAGGAAAATTCAGTGGAGAAAAAAGGCTGAATAACTTGGTTTATGTGGAAAGCTAATAAAATTCCAAAATAAGGAATTTATGTCACCTACGTAGGCTGCAGGCGTCCTCCCGTTCTCCCAAAGGAGAGGAGACACTAAGGCCTCCCCAGTCAGATCTTAGAAGCCCAGGCATGATTAGTAGGCTTGATGAGCCTCCACGTTCCAGATGGGGATTCAGCCAGAAGGTGAGAAAAAGAACGACATGGGGAGACCAGTCTTTCAAGGAACTGATCCCGATTCTTTATTTTCCAGGGTCTGTTTTTATACACTGAGATGTTATACAAAAGTCACGTGGGGTCAGCAGGCCTGACTTTTATTAAAGTCAGGTGCTTCATACAGATGTATACAGAGGTCTTAGGGGTGTTACATCATCTTCTGGCCAGGGGGCCTGCTGACAATTTATGACCCTCTCCTTGTGACAGTGGTCAGTCAACACTTATTTCTCCAGGGGTGATTATTCTTAAAACAGATGCCACCCAAATAAAGTTACATTCCTATAGGGTGAGGGTGTAGTGGGTTTTAGTTAGGGAAAGAATTTACTTAGCCTAAGGTCTAACGTGATTAATATCAAAGGTTAATACTTATTTCTTCTATATATTCATTAATGTGTATAAGGGCAGGGGATGTGGAGACTTAGCAGCAAACATTGGCTCAACAAATGAAAAACCCTTCACCAATACAATTTCTAATCAGCCTACTATACTATACTAATAGTTTTCTAACTTCTCTAAAGAACCTGTTTTTAGAAGGTTTAAAGCATCTCGTGCCTCTCACGGTTGGGAGGCTGTGAACAATCACATGTGGCCGGACAAGCCTGTCAGGCAGGCTAGAGAACCTTCAGAGGAGTTTGTAGGTTGAAACACTCCTATCACGCCCAGGAATTATTATTAACTGGAGCTCTAAGTTAACTCCTTCTCCGAAAGAGGTGGTGGGGGACAGCCCCCCATAAAGCCAGAGGTGTAGGTGAGAGCACAAAGCAGTAAAGTAGGCAGGCTCTGGTTTTGGGGATAGATGCTCGAGAATTTCCAGGGGGACTCCTGAGGCTCGATCCCGCCTTTGCGTATGTCGAGCCTCCTTCCTCATGACCTTTGCCACAGGCGGAGCTCCTCACGCTGGCTCCTGGCACTGGGTGGCTCACACAACAGAAATTTATTTCTCACAGTCCTGGAGGCTAGAAGATATTTTTTTTAAAAGAGGTCATGGGTGTATAAAAGGCAGTCATTCATAAGCAGAGCTCTCACAGGAACTGAACTGGCCCAAAACTTCATCTTGGACTTCTAAGCTTCCAAGACTGTGAGAAAATAAATTTCTGTTGTGTCAGTCACCTAGTCCATGGTATTAGGTGGTGCCAGTGGTAAAGAACCTGCCTGCCAATGCAGGAGACAAAAGAGATACGGGTTCGATCCTTGGGTCAGGAAGATCCCCTGGAGGAGGGCATGGCAACCCACTCCAGTATTCTTGCCTGGAGAATTCCATGGACAGAGGATCCCGGTGGCCTGTTACAGTCCATAGGGTCGCAAGGAGTTGGATATGACTGAAGCGACTTAGCACACATGCACGCACATATAATTGATTAAAAATGTTGTGTTAGTTTCAGGTATACAGCAAAGTGATTCAGTTTACAGATACATGTATCTATTCTTTTTCAAATTCTTTTCCCAATTAGGTTGTTATATAACATTGAGCAGAGTTCCCTGGGCTATACAGTAGGTCCTTGTTGGTTACCCATTTTAAATATAGCAGGATATTTCAATTCTAAACTCCTGAAATAAGTTTGTTTTCTAAGTCTGTGAGTCTCTTTCTACATGGTCTCTTTTCTGTGTTCTCTAGGAAAGAGTGATAAGGCTCTGTGGGATCAGGGCCCTGGCTTTATAACCTCATTTAGCCTTAATTACTTCCTTAGAGGCCTCATTTTCCAATACAGCCACATCGAATGGGGTGTCTAGGGCTTCACCATATGAATTTTGGGAGAATACATTCAGTCCTTAGCAGTATAGGGTAGATTTATATCTCCTGTTTGGAGGATGGTATATTATAGGAGTTAGCTATCTAGCCAGGGTTATCATTTTTAAAAAAGCAAGACATCAAAATTGATTTCTTAATTAATGTTTTTTATGTTAGCCACATTTATGAGTTTTAAACACATCTGATCTTATGGGTTGTTCATAATAACTTAAGTAATTTACATAATGCAATTTAAAAATATATCAAAGAAGCCAGTAGTTCAAAGTAACAGGTGGCAGACAGGTTTGCAAATGTACACTTAACAAAAACTCATACACTTTTCTAAATCTTAGTGACATCCTAAAATAGTAACTAACCATTAAAAAAAATACTATCCATCAGATGATGCTAACTGTAAACATTTTGCCTTGGAATGTGGCACCCTTCCTGTAATTACCAAGACTCAATTTTTGTATTGGTGTGTGCTGTTGTTGTTCTTCAGCGGCTCTCTGAGACCCCGTGGACTACAGCGCACCAGGCCTCCCTGTTCCTCACCATCTCCTGAAGTTTGCCCAAGTTCATGTTCATTGCATCGGTGATACCATCCAGATATCTCATCCTCTGATGCCCTCTTCTCCATCTGCCCTCAATCTTTCCCAGCATCAGGGACTTTTCCAGTGAGTCATCTGTTCGCATCAGATGACCAAAATACTAGAGCTTCAGCTTTAGCATGAGTCCTTCCAGTGAATATTCGGGGTTGATTTCCCTTAAGATTGACTGGTTTGATCTCCTTGCTGTCCAAGGGACTTTCAGAAGTCTTCTCCAGCACCACAATTCGAAGTCATCAATTCTCTGGCATTTTGCCTTCTTTATGGTCCAGCTCTCACATCCATAAATGACCACTGGGAGGACCATAGCCTTGACTATACGGAACTTTGTCTGCAGAGTAATGCCTCTGCTTTTCAACACGCTGTCTAGGTTTGTCATCACTTTCCTGCCAAGAAGCAATCGTCTTCTGGTTTCATGGCTGCAGTCACCACCTGCAGTGATTTAGAGCCCGAGAAGAGGAAATCTGTCACTACTTCCACCTTTTCCCCTTCTATTTGCCATGCGGTAATGGGGCTGGATGCCATGATTTTAGATTTTTTAATGTTTAATCTTAAGCCGGCTCTTTCACTCTCCTCCTTTACCCTCATTAAGAGGCTCTTTAGTTCCTCCTCGCCTTCTGCCATTAGAGTGGTATCATCTGCATATCTGAGGTTGTTGATATTTCTCCTGCCTATCTTGATTCCAGCTTGTAACTCATCCAGCCTGGCATTTCTCATGATGTGCTCAGCAGATAGATTAAACAAACAGGGTGACAGCAGACAACCCTGTCGTATTCCTTTCTCAATCTTGAGTCAATCATTTGTTCCATATAGGGTTCTAACTGTTACTTCTTGACCCGCATACAGATTTCTCAGGAGACAGGTAAGATGGTCTGGTATTCCCATCTCTCTAAGAGCTTTCCACAGTTTGTCATGATCCTCACAGTCAAAGGCTTTAATGTAGCTAATGAAACAGAGGTTTCTGTTTCATTTTTCTGATTTCATTTTTCTGATTCTCTTGCTTTCTCTATAATCCAGTGAATGTTGGCAATTTGATATCTAGTTCTTCTTCCTTTTCTAAACCCAGCTTGGACATCTGGAAGTTCTTGGTTCGCATAATGCTGAACGCTAACATGCAAGATTTAAGCATGACCTTACTAGCATGGGAGATGAGTGCAATTGTCCGATTGCACATTCTTTGGTATTACCCTTCTTGGGAATTGGGGTGAGAATTGACCTTTTCCAGTCCTGTGGCCACTGCTGGGTCATCCAGATTTGCTGAAATAATGAATGCAAAACTTTGATGGCATCTTCCTTTAAGGATATGAATAGTTCTGCTGGAATTTCATTGTATCCACTGGCTTTATTAACAGCAGTGCTTCTTAAGCCCCACTTGACTTCACAATCCATAATGTCTGGCTCTGGGGCACTAATTACACCACTGTAGTAATTCGGTTCATTAAGATCTTTTTAAACAGTTCTGTGTATGCTTTCCATCTCTTCTTGATCTCTTCGTTGTCTACTAGGTCTCTGCCATTTTTATTTTTTATTGTGCTCATCTTTGGGCAAAATTCTCCCTTGATGTTTCCAGTTTTCCTGAAGGGATCTCTAGTCTTTGCCCTTTTGTTGTTTTCTTCTGTTATTAAGCACTGTCATTGAAGAAGGCCTTCTTGTCTCTTCTAGCTATTTTTTGGAACCCTTCATTTAACTGGGTGTAACTTTCCCTCTCTCCCTTGCTTTTCACTTCTTTCTGTTCTTCCACTATTTGTAAAGCCTCCTCAGATAACCACTTTGCCTTCTTGCTCTTATTTTCCTTTGGGATGATTTTGTTCGCCACCTCCTGTACAATATTACAGACCTCTGTCCACGGTTCTTCAGGCACGCTGTGTACTCGAGCTAGTCCCTTGAATCTATGTGTTACCTTTACTGTGAATTTATACAGGATTTAAGTCATACCTGGCTGGCCTATTTTCTCCTCAGTTTTCTTTAGTTTTTGTGCTTAATAGACTAAAAATACCATGTTTGTTTTTATGGGTGTACTCATTACAGTGGAATTAAAAAATGTGACAACCATTTGGTCTCTGTGAAATTTAAATCTTGATCCAGGTTAGTTTTGTTTTCATGTGTGTGTTTTTTAATTAACCGCCCCCCCCCCCAAGAAGATTTATTTTTTAAAGTTATAAGATACTACAGCTAGTGATTACACATAGAAGAAAGAAAATATACCAGTGTTTGAATTTCGACTCCATCCAGCCCATGCTTATCTCTCCACCCTTCCATGATTTTATATTTCAGAGTAAAAATATTAAATAACATTTATTCTTTATTATTAAAGAAAAGCTGACCTGGGTTTTAATAGAACTCTTAGCTTCAAATGGGTCATAATGCTTTGTCATTTATCTTTTGTCTTGACATGATTTAACTGTAAGAACACTCATGTTGATGATAAAATGGATTCCCTTGATTTTAATCACAAACAAAAGCTTCATAAAATGTTTCAATGAATTATTGGTTAAGGCCTAGAAAATTCCAGGGGATATTTTTTAATCCATATTCTTATCTCAAAATGACTCTCTTTAATTACTAACATGGGAATGATGTAGTGGCTCAAGGTGACACATCTAAGTATAACTGAATAATGTTTGAAATGTGACGAAGATTTGAAAATTCTGTACACAGGGCAGTGTTTCATTTTAAGAACTTAGCATGTAAATGATCATCTTTTTTCATGCATTTGAGACAGTATAACAGGAGAAATTATAATCTGATACATACAGTGATGTTTGTTATTATAGTATTTTTCCAACTAAAACAATATCCTCTATAGATCAGAACAAAGAATATAAAAATCTTACATAATTCCACCACTCAGTACTCATTGAATTAATATATTATTAATGCAGAGATATCTAACAGAAGGCAATGGCAACCCACTCCAGTACTCTTGCCTGGAAAATCCCATGGGCGGAGGAGCCCGGTAGGCTGCAGTCCATGAGGTCGCTAAGAGTCAGACACGACTGAGAGACTTCACTTTACTTTCACTTCTTGTTTTTAAAATTGGAACTATGTGACATATTTTAGACTGCTACATTTACTTATTAATATATTATAAACATATTCTTATATCACTGCATATTAAATATAATTCTATCATGTAGATATATCAAAATTTAAACAGTCCTTTGTTTCTGAATTGAAAGAGCAAGAGAGT